>NC_139346.1:188400482-188772982 GCF_055883805.1 Amblyomma maculatum
GTGCTCGGCAAAGTATTTTCATAGTCACTTCTATTTGTGCTTGGAATATTGCTTGCGAGAAGAAAAAGGAGCAAGGGAATATCTTCACATTTGCACTGGTTCCTCACAGGTCTGCGCGGATGTGCCTTGCGATCACTGCTACATGTCGTGCGTCAAATGCTTCGATGGAGCAAAGCGGCCCTTGCGAGGTCTATCTGCGCAAACATCCGCTCGTTTAAAATAATTATTTCAAATAGGGCGCCGAACCTGCATTTGCGAGCGGTGCAGATGGCGGCACTTACCAATCATTTTTTTTTTTTTTTTCTCTTTAGGATGCAACATACTCAGCTTTCTCATCAGGAATACAGTTCTAAATGTTGAAGTCATGTCGTTAGATGTCATTCAGAAGGGAACTTTTTTCTGTTACTAATATTTTCCATGAAGTTGCAATTGTAATTTCCAGTAGTGGCGCTGCATTCGCTTTTGCATTTTTCTTCATGGCGCCGTGCTTGAAGCATTTAACGTACGGCGTTAGAGGCAGAAATATGCGCTGTTATTATGCTGTTACATTTCCTCTTTACCGCTGTGGTTGTCATATGCTTTCCCAGTTTTTATAAGTCGGCAACCAGACCCTTACACGCTGTGCTAAAACGTTGTTGTCGTACACTTGCAACGTCGGCGAACCGAGACCACCGACCGATACGCGCAATTCACCTAATCTTGGTAAGTTCGCTCCTATTTAAAAAATGTCCGTGCATCGGAAACGAGCTTAGGAGAGTACAATGATTTCAGCGGCTTCTGCGAGGTTAAAATGGTTCAGTGCCATTTATAATGTCAATGCGTGGGGGCAAGTACAGAACTTGGGTGAGCGCACTAAAAGCATGTTCGGAATGTATCGGCAGGAAGTAATTTATTGTTTCCGATGTAAAAAGTGCCAGTTAATCTCTGAAAAACGACAGGACCGTACAGAAACGTGCACGCAAGATTTGAAGTGATCGATGGTGTGATCAGCTTTACCAGCGCTTAGTTTTCTTTAGTTCGCGTTCTTAGACACGTCGCTCTTTGCACTGCATTGCCGGAGTGAAATAGATTGTTTACTAGGTGGAGGGCTTTTGCTGTGGGAGAAGCCTATTTCATTTACTTCACATACTTTACCACAAGAATCAATCTATTTTGCAGCCTTATCTTTCTTGTACTGCTTCAGCCTTGAAAAGAACAAAGTACATAAAAAAAAAGTTCTGTTGGCAGATAAAGATATGTATTCTGCGGCAAGTTCATGAACAAAAACAAAATGGTAATACACCCCAAGAAACTGAAGCTCCTCCTTGGCAGCTGTCTGCAAAACCTTTCAATGAACTGCCTATCGACATTACTAGAATAAACTCTTTTGTTCTAGAAATGCCTTGATACAAGACTTCGTGTGGAGATTGTGGCCCATGCAGCTTTCACTTCAGGAGCCTTGCTCTTTGCAGATCGCAAGAACACTGGTGGAAGGATGGATGCCATTCACTTGTAGCTGTTATCAGTCGGAACCGTTTCAACTCATCTTGTGGTGAGTATACAGTTCAAAATCTACAAAATGTTTCATGCATGTGATAGTAGCTTATTGATTGAAATAATAAAGATAATTTTGTTTCAAAGTGTGTTGTCCACTAATTATTTTAATTGATGAAATGCTCCGACCAGAAAACGGTTGGTTTGCTCAACTGAGGAGAACATTCTGGCTGAGCTACATGCGTTACAGCAATATGATTAGCAGCAGGTGCACTGCTCATCTCAGGCAGAGTGCTGAATTATGCGATGTGTATCAAAGAAAGCAGTACCACGCATTGGCTGCTAGATCAGTCAAATGTATACTTAGTGGAAACAAGATAAAGTAGACTTCAAATAGAGGCTACTTACTCATTAGCACCCATATAAGTGCAGCCATACAGGTAAAAAGAAAAGCTATACAAGTTTTCCAGAAGCTTCAGTAGTGAAAAATTTGACGTGGTCCAAGGAGTGAACCCTGGACTGTTACTCATGTGGGGCAGTTTGTCTACCAAGTCATCTAACCAGGACAACCAGTGGATGGTGGGGCTAGGCTGAATTTATCAACAATGCACAGGACTATAACTTATGTTTCGATCCCATGGACACCAAAAAGGCCTTCCAGAACTGGCCCTTTATGTCTGATAGTGCACAGCTACACGGTACTATTGCTGCACAATTGTTACTAAGGGCCTTGCACTTGAATGTGCCCATTGGACCTGTAAAGGGACAAAACATGGACCAAAATGTAACAATATGTATTAAATTAGATTATGGTGTAAAAAAAAATGTCTGATTTAGTATAGATCGAGCACTACAATATCCAAGAATTGAGGATTTATTTTAATTTGGCACTGAAATTGCATAAAAACGACTGAAGGAATCTCTTGCGGTGAAACACTGTCATCATCCACGTAACCACGTCTCGGGAAAAAGTCTATGATTTTTTTAATTGCACGTGCTCTCTGTTCTTTAACAAGCGCTCACCTTGTTTTATTGTATTGTTACATACATGATCTCACTAGTGACATAACAATATTTTGAGTGCTGTCCAGTGTGCCTGTCAATAAACTGAATCCAGCTTCAGCAGAGAGTGGCCTGGACTAAATTTGAAAGTCACCATCATGCTTGACATAGCTGAATTAGCCTGAACGTCGGTTTTGGTCCAAATCGGACGAAGTCAAATTTTGAGGGTGGTTTGGACCAAATTAGGGGATCATCATTGTGTTCGCCATTGCCAAATTTTGTCAGTGGGACAGCTCGATAAAAGCTTTGTCAGAGTTGGCTGACAGTGGCGGTGGCTGCTCACTTTGAAACAGTGGGCGTGTATGCTTCATTGATTCGAAAAAAAAAAAAAAAGACTGGCTTTCCGGATTTTCAGTGTGGGCGGAAGCCACATACTCATGAAGAGGATTCTGTCATTTTTCATGCAAGATAAAACCTGAATTCGGATAATTCAAACTTTAGCAAAGCAAGACCGTAGTCATGTGGTATTTTCTTTTCCTTTCATATTTGTGCACTTTGTTTTAATGCTGGAAAAAACAATCGTGCAGGAAGTATGTTAGTAGAAAAAACTGGGTCATTTGTACTTGAACCCCCTCTAAAGCTTAAGGGTACTTGGGCCTAAACTGAATATAAAAAAAAATAGAATAATTAATCTCAACTAATTAACCAATTAGATAAAATATAAGGAATACTCCAAACAGAACTACACGAAGACGAATAATATGTCGTCGGTTTCAGTAAGCTGCAGTGCTCAGCCTTTTTTTTTTTTAATCCTTGGTTTACATTACATAAAACTGTGCGTGCACGTTTGGTCTATTCACCAACATCACAGTGGCCACCAATTTGCTGTTCATGGAGCGTTGCAAAAAACTGCTATGCATGCCTCATCGGCTCACCACAATTTACTCCGGATTTCTTAGCAAAAGCTATCTTCTGGGCAATAAAACGGCACGTGTGAGGTCATGTAAATACCCCTCTGTAAGCTTGTCATGAATAGCCAACAAAAGAATAAAAAACAGACAAATTATGAATAACCAAATTTATTGCTATACACAACAGCACTTGCAGTCTTAAAATGTGAAAGTGCTCAGAAAGACAAGGAAAAACGATTTTGTCTCGTCCACTTCTCTTGTCCTTGTCTTTCCAAGCACCTTCAAATTTTAGGATGCTATACTAGTTAACCCAGCAAACAACTTTGTTAAGCACATGCAATGTAGCTCTGCTATAGACCTTTTTCCAGTCGCGCCTCTTCTTGCAGACGTCGGGCAAGGTATGTTTGGCAGGGCGGGTTACCGAGGCTCCCTCACATATTTTCTGCAGAAATTCTTTCACAATAGTAAGGTAGGTTTATTTTCCAAGCGGCACTTGATCTCTTAGAAGGCAAACCTGGCAGCGTCTTTTCGTTTGTTGCAATAGCAGGCAGGGAAAATGTATGTGGTCCTGAGGGCCAAGTACATGCTAGCAATGCATGTAATTATTGCGCAACAGTTTGTCGCGTCAATGACCCAGCAGACATCTTTCATGGTTTTCACACACGCAGTGAACTGCTGCCCTACTATGTAGAAATAGAGAAGAAGGCTTCACACATGTGCAGTAGCATTACTGAAAATAAGTCAATTGGACCTTTTTCCATTTTATCCTGTCTCCTGCAGCCACCAATATCCTGTGCAGCCACCACTTTGCAGCAATGAACTAGGGTCACTCAGGATTGGAGTGCCTACTGAAGAGATCAGAAGTGAATGGCCCACATACTAGGGGCAATGCCTGACACCCCTGAGTGCTGGGAACGGTTCATAAAGAGCATTTTCATAGGAAGTTTTGTTGTAGGAAAAACAAATTTAAGGACGGTTAGTTCGACTGACTGCAGACGAAATTCACTCACCAATATATTACTACTCTCATTGTGCACTGTGGTGGCTTGGTCATTGGGTGCTTGACTACAGAGCCTGGAAACCCGGCTTCGACACTTGCCATGTTACAATATAGACAAAATGCAAGGTGCCCACGTGCTGTGAGATTTCAGAGTACATACATTGAAGAACCTCACTTAGTCATAATTATCTGCATCCCTCCACTACAGCGTCCCTCATAGCCAGTCAATTTGGAACGTTTCAACCAATCCAATTTTAATTCCATCGTTTTTTCACTCTCCAATTATTCCAATCCCGATTATATTCTATTTCTATTCGTCGTGGCTTTTGGTTCAACTTTGCTAAATCTTTCGTGTCCAAATATCTCCCTCCTCTCCCATAAATGGAGGGCGGGAAATACCTCTTAACACCACCTGCCACAGTTAGTAGGCGAAGGCTTCGCATGGACACTGACGCCGAATGCCTGACATTCTTCTCGGTCAGCAAATGCTGTCGCATCAGTACTCGTATAGTTCATTGCATTAGGCGGACGGGAGCAGAGATGCCAAGTAGTGAGGAGCAGTGCAGTAGCATGCCAAGAGAGGGTGTGCATGTTCTGCCCCTTGAACGATCACCACCGCTAGCCAGACCGCAGTATTATGACTGGCATGATTGTAAATGAAATGCTAACCTCCATTTCCTCAGCTTCTCACGGCTAAGACATTGAAGTTGAGCCCATGTCCTCTGTGGCAACAGAGGCACCATGTGTCAAATAGGTATGACTGCACAGGGCAGTAATGCTTTGTCACTGCCATTTTAATGCGTCAGCATTATGTAGGTATGTCGGCAGTTTCATGTCACCAGAATTGTCATCACAATTACATTTGAACGAAACAAGTTATAAGAAAAAGAATGGGCCAAAAAATCTTGCTGGGTAAATAATTTGATGCATGTGGGTTAACTAGGTAATTAATTAGAGGGGTAATGGCAACATCCAAACGGGTCACGTGGTACTAACTTCCAGTGGCGGGAAATTTGAAATGTTTGAAACGTGAACGAGCGGGAAAGGGCGTGATTTGCGTGCACAAATGGTAGGAATGGTGAGAAAGTGTGTAAAGAGAGGTAATCAGCCAATTGCAATCTGAAAAATTCCAAGAGCGCTGCAGGATCTGCAGCGGAGAAATGCGAAAGCCTGAAGAACGGAAATCTGAGCTAGTCGGTGCATTGCAAGATCAAAAAACAGCGCGGCTACTTGGGACAAACAGAGAGGAGAATAGCGGACAAGCGCTTGTCCGTTATTCTCCTCTCTGTTTGTCCCAAATAGCTGCGCTGTTTTTTGATCTTGCGAAAGCCTGAGCATTGCTGCTGCACACGGTACATTGCATGCCTCTTGTTGAACACAACCAGTGTGCCATTGAACGCATCACAGTTCACCACCCTTCTATAATTGGTTTACAGGAAAGGAAAGGTGCAGTATCTGTTACTCGCGGAATCCCGCTGACACATCTTGCGGACAACACAGCAATGAGCATGCTTACGCATTTCTCCAGTACAGATCCTGCAGTGTTCTCGAAAATGTTCTGCTAAAAGGAGTGAAACAGCAATTATGCAGTGTTTTTGATGTCAGGCGACGTCCTTCAAACTTGTGTTTGAAGTGCAGCCTGGACTGCCCTTGACTGTTCTTGGTGCTAAGAAACTACACTAGTTCTATCGCTGGATGAAAGTGTTCCAACCCTAGTTCTCCCATTCAGCACCATTAAAGGCTTCGTCCCCCAGAAAAGCCATTGTCCGCATTATGAGCAAAAAATCATGGGCATGGCTCTGGCAAGTGGTAGCTGGCAGACGACATGGTCATGCATGGCTAGTCATTGAGTTGTGTGATGGCATGAGACGTGGCATGGCCGAATTGGTAGGCGCTGCCAACACAGGTGTGACATGAAAGGGTGAAATCGGAATCCAGCCCTTCAGGACCCCTAGGCCACGAAGATACCTTTGTGTGGCTTGGTTAAAATGGTGCTTTAGATCTTTGTCGCGGTGGTTTTATAATGTGGTATCTTGCGACTATGTATGGGACAATGCAGCCGCAAGTTAAAAGCTTCTGAACAAGTGAGTGGCAAAGTGTGTCTACACGAAGGTCCACAAGGAAAACCGGCAACTGGCGTCATTAACGCTGGCATGCCATGACCTTAAAGGAAGAGTTTAAGTCCCCCCCCCCCCTTCCCCCAATATTTTTATGAGCTCAGTATTCATTTGCAAGTTAGCGCTTTGCCCTGTGTTTCTTTCACGTCACTGTCTGTTTTGCACTTCAGACCTCACCAAAATGAGTAAACCCCACTAACTAGTCCAAGAAACAGCCCTGAGGAGTTATGTATTCATTTCCTTTTTTTATATAAATTTGTCTTGTTCATGCAGAGAAAGAACTGTAATAAAAGAATTTGTTGAATGCTGCGACAGTTATAGTACTCTCCGCTGAGTTCCAGAAATTTCACAGAGTACAGAAGCTCAACATAAAATATGAGAATAAACTGGAACAATTGGTTAGAAAAGCTGCCCTTGCAGCATCCTTCTTTGGCTGTGCCTTAAGCGCGGCTGCACAAGAGGAGGACAACAAAGAATGTACTGGGCCGGAGGCACGTGCTGCCACAGCTCAGTAGTTTGGTTATGCCTTAAAATGTGTGGGAAGCTTATATTTCCCTGCGACCTAGAGCACCACATCTACAACTGATTGCCTAGGACTAGAGGATGACTGAAGCCGGCACCTGCTCTACAGAGCCGCCCTTACTCTCGCAGAACGTTTCATCATTGCAACTTTGCCTTTCACCCTTCTGACCCCAGAACTCGCAAATGTGGTTTCTCCAGATTGAGGCACAACTCGGCCCTTACCGTTAGAGGTGTGCGAAGGCTCGGTTTAGCCCAAAAGCTCGTACTCTGGCCGCTCAGAAGCTCTGTGCCTCAAGCTTGGGCGGGGCCAGGCCGGACACACCAATCCAGAGTATTCACAACTTTTTTAAAGGCACGAATATGGTTGTGGTGTGCTAGGCGTCACAATACAGCAGTATTTTGCAGCATCTTTCCCACACAAGAGTGTGTGAATTCTCTATACAGATGTTTATGCACCTTTACACCACACACCCCTGGCATGAACAGATCTTTGCTAGCTGTCAACGACCAAGCAGAAGGGCTGCTTGTGGGCTATCGAATTTTGACTTTTGTCTCTTCCTCTTCGGCAGATGTTTAGGTATCAGTTTCCAGATTCGCGGTATGCTGTCAGCTCTTCCACATCTGTTGTGCCAGGCCTCAACAAGCCTCAGTAGAAATGGGCCGTAGCACCTAGTCAAAGCATCTGCGGTCCACAACCTTGTCGGTGCCATGAAAAACACGCAGTGAGCAAGATAAGCTTACCGAGTACTTGGCCACAGAATCAACCCCTTGCTCAGAGGCCGCGTGTTTTTGGTGAAGTGAGGAAACCATGTACCTAAATCTTTCCTTTCTTGCTAAGAACACATTATTCATTGCAGCCACAAGTTACAGCAGTAAAAAGAACTTCAGCGTTGCTGGATTCACAATCCAGGAGTGCCACAAATGTCTTAAGCATTCATCAATGCATAAATTGTTCTTGCGTAATAATATAAAAAAATTAATATAATTCTATGTTGTGCTGTGCCTCTATATTCTACAAATTTCAATCTTAAACGCGACAACTGAGCATTTCAAGGTCAACTCATTATTTGGAAATTATTTCTTTCTGTATCATTCTGGGCCAGACCAGGGCCTTAAAGGGCCATTAAACAATATTTGCTCTAATATTCTAGTGAAAGAAATTTATAGAGATGGTCTTTGTGAGTGTTTGAGTCAAACACTTTGCGTGGAGACAATTGACAACTAATTTTTAAAAAGTGCTCCTGGTTAAAGCTCTCAACTGATTAGGGCGACCTCCATCGGGGCTTGCTGGTTGTGCCCGCTCACTGGATGCTCCCAGGTGACCCGGGCAGAATGGAACGTGGTGGGGTGCCGTCTCAGCTTGTTTTCATTTTTTTTTTCTTCCGTGGCGGCATGCGTCAGGTTAAGCGTGCAGAGGACGAGCGCCATTTCAGTCGCCAATATTTTCGGTATTACTGACACTAGCATAAAAATTTGTGTGTTGCAAAGAGGACTGATAGGATACATATATCTAGAGTGCGTTTTCTAGTTTTCGTAAATAGCTCTTCGTGGGCCCTTTAAGTCTGAACACGTTGCCATGCCAGACTTGGTCTGTAACACAGATTCCAAGCTAGCTCGGGCTCAGAATTTCGGCCCGTGCACATCTCTACTGACTGCATAACCTCACAAGGTGATTTAGTACAATCATGTATCTGCGCTCTCTCCTGACATGATCAGTGACCTGCAGGATATTCTTATAAACTCATGGGAGATGCCCTCATCAGCACCTCAAGACCAAAGTACCCGAGAGAACTATGGCGTAAGAACGCTCTCACCTACAGCAGCTCCTTACTGGTGGACCTTGACGACTGTCGCCTTTCACAACTGCTTCACCGGATTTGGCAGCTCCTCGGTGAGGACTCACCACCCATGTTCTGCTGCTTCGAGAGCTCTTCTTCAGCTCTTGCTGATGCCCAAGCATCTGCATCTTGCCTTCCCAGCGGCCAGTGACACAACCATGGAGCTGACCAACCAGGTTCATGAGGTGGCCTTCCAGCAAGCCACAGCTGTCTCACCACTGGCAGACTCGGCAATTTCCTGCCTCGAGGCCTGTACTGATGAGCTTACTACCTCAGTTGACACACTCAGGAGCCTGTCCCAAGAGACCATTCACCATATTCCAGTCACCACTTTCCATCGCGCACAAAGAGCCATAACTTAACACTGCTGGTATGACTGGCAATTCCTACATCCTGCCACCAAGTGCATGTCTCGTGGTTGGGAAAAACCCCTCAAGACCATTAATGGCAACTCGTGGCTCCCCAATGCGGCCACCTTTCGTGGTTTGGTTTGTGAGGTTTAACGTCCCAAAGCAACTCAGGCTATGAGAGACGCCGTAGTGGAGGATTCCGGAAATTTCGACCACCTGGGGTTCTTTAACGTGCACTGACATCGCACAGCACACGGGCGCCTTCCTTTTCGCCTCGATCGAAAAGCGGCCGCCGAGGCCGGGAGTCGATCCCGCGTCCTTGGGAACAGTAGTCGAGTGCCGTAACCACTGCGCCACCCCGGCGGAGTCCTTTTGTGGTAATTGACAAGACCTGTCATAATCCGTTCCTTGTCAACAATGGTGCAGAGGAGTGATCCTTAAAAAAAAAAGCCATCTTGCCTAGCTGGCAGGGCAATCGCAACGGGCTGCCATCCCTTCGACCATAGTGACATATAGACTTCGCTCCCTCACCCTCAACTTGGTACCCTGCCACACATTTTGATGAGTGTTCGTCATCGCTGATGTTGACCCAATCATCAGCGCATATTTCTTATCGTACTTTCACTTGGGCTTCATTCAGCATGCAGCCCGACAGACAGCTTCACTCGGCTATCTATATCTGGCGTCGAGTCTAACCTTGTCCCCACTGGCATCGGCATGCTGATACCATCACCTCCTTTGAGAACATCCCGGTGTGATTTCAGTAACTGGCAAAGCGTTTAAATCTCACCCAGCCACCAAAGCATATGGTGTGACCACCACCACCAGCACGATCACACCTCTTGTTTGGTGGTCACCTGCTAAACGGGAGTTCAATCATGATGCAACTCGACATTATACACCCATCATCCAGCGCATGGGCTTCATTCCATCTCATATCTAAAAAAAGATCCAAGTGACTGGCGTCCGTGCGGTGACTATGAAGTGTTGAATGCCAAGACTGTCCACGACAGCTATCCACTGCTTCACATCACATCTGAATGGCTGCACCATTTTTAACAAAGTGGACCTGGTTAGGCACATCACCAGATACCCACTGTGTTTGCCAGCATACCTAAAGCAGCCATCACAACTGCGTTTGGGCTGTTAGAGTATGTGTGGATGCCCGTTGGACTTCAGAACCCAACTCAAACCCAGCTGTGTTCGCATACATCGATCATTGATGTATGCGAACACAGTCAGCAATATGTCTATAGATAACGAGAACTACCTGCGTGCAGTTTACAGCACCTCCAACAGCACGGCCTGGTTGTGAATTCTGAGAAGTGCGTATTTGCCGCTTTCATGCTCACTTTTTGAGCCATCACAACTTATAGCTGAATTGCCAATTGCTAATATTTACTTATTTGTCAACTTTTGCAAGAGTGAAATTCTCGCGGGAACAAAAAAAAAAAAAAATTCCTTTGCAGGGTTCGACTGCATGTGCTCCACATTTTGACGGTTGAAAATGAAAGTTGCAGTGCTCCGCAACCATTATGATCTGCTGAAGTGGACTAAAGCATAAGTCAATGCAATGGGTGCCAGAGGTTTATATGTGAAATACCCCATTTTTACTTTCAAATGAGGAAGTGCTTACTGAGAAGTTCGAGGAAGAGAGAGATGCGTGCAGACTGTTCTGGGCTTTGGGCCGTTTGCAAGCAGCCTTCATTATTCAAACGTTGACCTGTATTAAACCCATTTCATCCGCTACATTTGGTGGAGGTGCTGGGTAAAACATCCTGGGAATCTCCAGCCAGTGCCTCGTCGCAGCCGTTATGTGGCAGGTGTTTGCCACCTTTATCTTCTCAAGAGTACCTTCCAATAGCTACCATCCAAGCGACGCAGACTCAGGAACAGTGAGCTGAAGAGACGACGACCTAGAGATCAGCAAAGCGGCTCAGAACGGCTCAGCTTACTGAAGTGAGCCGGCTCATTTAACGGTTCACCGGCTCACTTAAGCCTGGGTCGCTCAGGAGCGAACAGTGGTCTATTGGAGAGAGAGAAAGCCAACTCTGCCTCTCTCTCGTTCACTGATACGCACCCATTCGACCTCCCGAAACTTAACGAAAGCGTGGAAATATTTGTGTGTCCATCCTATCTCCCCTAATGGTGACTACAAAATCTCAGTAAACAGCAACATCCATATTTTTTAGGCTCGATTCTTACTCTTTATGTCCACTTTATGTCCACGAAGTCCAAGAGAGGACTTCGTTCTTTTCGTACCCTATCGTTTCAAAATTATCTGAATAACATTGGCCATCATTAAACACACTGAGAATCATCCTTAATAAATACTTCGGGCCATCAATCTCTAGCCCAAAATCTCTTGTGGACTGACTGTTAATAAATACTGATAGTGACAATGTAGACAGATATAGATAGTGAATTATAAATATAGAGAAAGCAGATTACCTGATTCGAGGTCCCTCTTATATTCCCGGAGACAGTGAACTCAGGAGGAGCCTGAAGTATAAATGCATCATTTTTTTTAATGCAGTGTGCGCTTTGTAGCTCGAGTCCGCGTTAGTCCTTTTTCACTTTCTAAATCTCCCCTCCCCCCACATGCTTTCTCTAGCTGATTCGTTTTTCGTATATTCCTATAACCCTGTTCAACTTTGCGACAGTTTTTCTCAATGCCCACAGCTCTCAGCGCCCCGGCTTCTCCCACTGCTTCCTTTATTCCTGGCAACAGGTTTCTGGCCCGGTCCCCTAACCCAAACTTGTTCAACCTTCCTGTTTTTGCCGCCACATACATACACCGACCGTATTTAATTAATTCATTCATTTTGTATCTACTTCAAGCCGAATCGCTCGCCATTCATGCTGTGAAGTGTGGTTTTAATTTTCATAAAGCATCTGTTCCCGTTTTGAGCACACGACGCGCTGCAGTCAGTGCTGTTCATGACTGAACCAGATATTTTTTTTCTGCTGGGCTGGCTGCGGAAGGGGCCATGCATTCCACATTCGCCCTGTTGTAATGCAGCTTGAGAAAACTACACATAGCAATTATTGAAAGCAAAACAAAAGACGCACAAAAACAGCGGCGACCACCCGAAGCATACACACATTGCGGCTGCCAGGTCGCCGGCGCGGAGCCTCGACACGGCGCCGAAGCAGCCGACCAACTACCTGCGAAGGATTGTGCAGACAGCACACTTTTTTCTTTTCTTTATATGCCGGCCCAATCCACCTGTGCCTGACCACTGGAGTTGCTTTCTCGTACTGCTAATAGATGGCGCTAAAGTAGCAGCAAACAGAAGACCTAACTCTGGCAGAACGGTTCCTAACAGCACTCCAAAAGAAACGCTGCTCACGGTTCCCGATGGCTCACTGAACCAGCGGCTCTCCAAAAGAACCACTGCTCACTAAGCGACTGCTCTCCAAAAGAGTGGCCGCTCAGTGAGTCGCCACTCATTCTCGCTCTTTTAAAAAAGTGGCTCGGTCAAAAGACAGTCGAAGGCGAGGAGATGTTTGCGAGGAAGGGCGGGAAGCATGGCCTCAGAGATCACCCCCGCAAGCGTGGGGATGATCTCGGAGGCAATATGGGACAGCAGACACTTTCTCACAACACTAATAGATGGCGCCGAATTCAGAGGATAGGGAGCCTACATGTTGCGCCGCGGCGCCCGGCTTAGGGTGGTGACATCTCATGCTAGGGTTCCCTATTTTGGCTAAAAACGGCAGTCAGGCTTGGTGGGCCGCCATGTTGGTTCCCAGTTAGTGCGGAAGCACTTAAGCAGGTATGACAGCGATACATCTATAAAGGATGATCATGCACAATGAAGAAAAAATACAGGACTCCGTCGCGCCGCAAAGGAGTCCTTTGTTCCCCTTACTTTTTCTTTCTTGTCAGTGTCGAGACTTCCCACAGTATTTGGTTTCAGTATTTAATTTCTAGGGAGCTTCGCAGGACAAAGGCTATCGATCGAACGGAGCTTCAAAGCAGTGGAGAGACTGCTAGAGGTTGTGGAGGATATGCAGGAGGTGCGCCTGCCAAAGACACCCTAAATCTGCGTACCAGGTTATTAATGGAAGGCTGAAAAGAGTGGGCATACTGAATAGGGTTAATAAAATCTGTCGTGCTCCAAGCAGTTAAAAAGGCAAAGACACCAGACCTCTCCCAGGCCTCGAGCAGAAGCGGCTTGGTGCCTGAATATCCAAGAATGATGAGCGGACAGCACACAGGGGTGCAACAGCTGCACCAATTGCATATTTTGATACGGCTACATATTTCTGCACCAAGCTGTGCATTAAGCGTGAAATTTGCGCCATGCTGTGCCAAAATGCCCCGACTATCCACAAAAGTTTGCCATACTCAGTGACAACTTTCTGCGGCCGTGATATAACCAATCACGATGCTTCAGACACTGTAGCATGCGTCACTGGCATTTTAGTTTTATTTTGAGATGGCGTCATGGCATTCCAATGGCTACTCATATTTTCTTTGCATCCATGTGCTTTCACCGCTTTCCAGTTCAGTCACTGTCTATGCGCTGAAGGAACCCTATAACGCAAGTGGGCTGTTTGTGACAAGGCACCACTGCTATTGCTTCCGTGGTGGGCCGTAGTGGTACTTGTGATTTTGGAGCAATACTTCAACCCTGCATTTTAAGTGCTGCATGTTTTTATTGGATGTATCTTAGTTTTTTATGCGGCTCATGGAAGTTTTCGATATCCTGTTGGTTCATTCATGTACACTAAGGTTATTTTTATACTGTCTTGTCGATAGACTCACTTTCCCATCATCAGATAGTGTAGGAGGTGGCTTCTGTGTTTCATCATCAGCCTGACTATACCCACTGCAGGGCGAAGGCCTCTCCCATCCGCTTGACCCCTGCGAACTTCTCAACCTCATCCGCTGCCCCCTGCTACGCTTTCCTTCCCTTGGAATCCAGTTTGTTACCCTAAGCGACCATCGATTATCCTCTCTTTGCATTACATGTCCTGCCCATGTCCATTTCTTCTTCTTAATTTCCACTAGAATGTCGGTAACTTGAGTTATTCTGACCCACTCTGCACGCTTCCCATCTCTTAATGTTACCCCTACCATTTTTCGTTCCATAGCCCTCTGAGTTATCCTCAACTTAAGTAGAACCCTCTTGGTTAGCCTCCACGTTTCAGCCCCATAGGTGAGTACAGGTAAGATGCAACTGTTGCATACTTTCCTCTTGAGTGATACCAATAAGCTGCTAGTTACAATCTGCGAGTGCTTGCCAAATGCGCTCCATCCCAATCTTATTCTTGTTATTTCCTTTCCATGGTCCGGGTCTGCGGTTACTACCTGTCCTATGTAGACATATTCGCCTACTACTTCCAGTATTTCGCTACCTAATGTAAACTGCTGTTCCTTCCCGAGGCTGTTGAACATTACCTTAGTCTTCTGCATATTGATTTTTAAGCCTACCTTTCTACTTTTCCTGTCTAAGTCATCAATCATTATTTGCAGTTCATCCCCCGAGTTACTTAGCAAGGCAATGTCATCAGCAAATTGCAGATTACTGAGGTATTCTCCATCTACCCTGATCCCTAACTGCTCCCATTCCAAGTCTCTGAATACTTCCTCTAAGCAAGCTGTGAATAGTACTGGGGAGAGCGTCTCCTTGTCTAACACCTTTCTGTATGGGAATTTTGTTACTTTTTTATGCAGAACTATGATTGCTGTGCACCCACTAAATATATCTTGCAGCACTTTCACGTACGACTCGTCTACCCCCTGATTTCGCAATGCCTGCATCACCGCCGAAGTTCGTGCTAATACAACTGGAGGTGGAACATGTGAAATTTATTTCGAACATCAGAAGGTCGAGAAACGCACAGCAGCCTAGCTATTGAATTCCATAATGCCGTAGTGGAGCCCAAGACTGCCAAAATTAACATTTATGCATGCTGCAACATTGAAGTACTATAAGGTATGCATTGTGCATGAAATACATAACCTAATAATCGTCCACCTCTCCTTAATCAAAATATTGTGTCAAAGCCACCGCCAGTCCACAAGAAGTATAATTTACAAGCCGAAGATGTGCTCGCTCGTCGGTTTTCTTTGCTTAAAACTTGCTTTCGGCATTTGCCATTTCGCCTTTTGGTCGGCGTTTCTTTTTGTCCGTTTCTGTATTTGCTTTTTAATCAACATTTTGTCTTTGCACTGCGCTCGCTTCTGGACACAGGCTGATCGCAGTCACTGCTTCAAATTAAGCTCTTTCGGAGCTGCCCTCGCACGACACGAGCTGTGGATTTCGCAGAGAGTAAAACAATGTTTTTTGAGCCTTGCAAGCAACATAAAGTCCCATGATTAAGGTTGTCAAACCGTGCTAAATGAAAAAAAAAAAAAAAAAAAAAAAGGCATATTCTCTAGTTTTTTTTATTTAGCCTCTTCAATTTTATGATTCACATTTTTGTGTGTGTGATAGCATGCCTAGCAGTACAAAAAGCTTATTTACAAAAATAAATACACGCAGCATCAGTGATAGGTGGCCTTTGCTAGATTTCCTTATCGCATTCATACAGTCCGATATTCACACCTCTTCATTCTTTTGTGCCGAAAGCAAAGTTTCTTCCATGTTTAACAGCTCCAAAATTTGAATTTATTTATTTATTTATTTATTTATTGATACTGCAATCCAGTTTAACAAAACAGGCAAAAAAATAAACAATAATTACAGTGCAAGTTGAAGCTCTTCTGAACAATTATTAATAAAACCAAACATATACAACACAGCAGTGAAATAACAAAAGCAATAAAGAGAAACTAGGTTATATGTTGCGAGAACAACGTCAGTGATGGCTGCAGCACTTCATTGTCAGTGAGGTTATTCCAATCGGAAATAGTTCGTGGAAGGAATGAGTATTTAAAGCAGTTATTTCGAATGCGAAAAGGAGTTAAAGTTAGCTGGTGTCGTTGTCGGGTTGCGTATCCGGACGAAAAAACAAGCAAATCGGTGAGTTCTGATCTGTAGTGTCCTTTAATTAATTGGTACAGAAATTTAAGTCGTGCACAACGATCTCGCTCAGTTATTGTCGGAAGGCCAGCTTGAATTAAAAGGTGTGTTACTGATGTACGCCGGTAATTATTATATATGTATCGTGCCGCCCTCTTTTGAACTTTCTCTAATTTATTCATGTTAGTTTGCGTAAATGGATCCCAAATGATTGAAGCATAATCTAAGGTAGGCAGAACAATAGATTTGTAAGCAAGCAGGCGTACAGATGGGGTAGACAACCGCAATGCCCGTCTCAAGAAAAAGTTTACGGAAAGCGTTACACGTTATGAGATCAACATGTTTATTCCAACTAAGATTGTTACTGACCCAGAGCCCTAGATATTTATATTCTGCCACTTCAGTTAGTGTCATGCCGTTAATACAATAATCGAAGGGTAAGACTTTCTTTTTGTGAGTGATTCTCATTAGTACAGTTTTTTCAAAGTTAATGGACATTTGCCATGCTTCACACCATGCGAAAACTGTTTGTAACGCACTATTAAGTAGTTGTTGATCAGACACATTTCTCACTTCTGTATAAATAACACAGTCATCAGCGTAAAGTCTAATTTTTACAGGAATGTTAACAACAATATCATTAATATATATTAAAAATAGCAGAGGACCAAGAACAGAGCCCTGAGGGACGCCAGAGTTAACTGTAAGCCTGTCAGAAGAATGATGGTTAAAGACAACGAATTGTTCTCTATTTGAAAGGTAGGCTGATATCCATTTTACTAATTGTTTGTTATGAAGTATTGTATCCAGTTTATAAATTAGCTTTTCGTGAGTAACCTTATCAAAAGCTTTCGAGAAGTCCATAAATACGGCATCAATCTGCGTTCCATTGTTAACTGACGAGGCGAAATCATGTATAGTTTCTGCTAACTGTGTACAAGTTGAGTAACCCCTCCTGAATCCATGCTGATATTTAGTAAAAAAATTATTAGCTTCAAGAAAGTTTGATATGTGATTGTGAATTATGTGTTCAAGTAGTTTACAAGCAGTTGATGTGAGTGAAATAGGGCGGTAGTTCTTGATTAATCGCTTGTCTCCACTTTTATGAAGCGGTTTCACTCTAGCAGTCCCCCAGTCTCTCGGCACCTGACCCTCATGTAAGGACCTTGTAAATATAACAAATAAGTACTTAGATGTCCATTGTGCATATCTTTTCAAAAAGGCGTTAGGTATGTTCTCTGGTTTAGGTGATTTCTTTATGTCAAGGTTAAGTAACATGTTTAAAATGCCATGCTCACTAACTACAACGTCATCCAGAGGCGGGAGGGAAGCTTCAAATTTCGGAAAAATGTTATTGTCATCATTAAACACGGACTTAAAATGTTTATTGAATTCATTAGATACTGTTTTTGCATCACTGACCAAAACACCTTTGATTTCAAACTCATTATTAACCTTTGATGTTGGGGAGACCAAACGCCAGAATTTCCCGGGAGACTCCGAGATAAATTTGGGTAACGATTCTTCAAAGTAACGCTGTTTGTCAGCGATAGTGTTTTGTTTGAGCTGGGAGCTAAGCAAACTGATCTTTTGTTCTAATTCCGGAGAATTACTAGTTGCTTTTTTCTTTTTCATCCGTTTCAGTTTTCTTTTTAACTGCAGTGTCGCCCGAGAAATCCATTTTTTTTTTTTCTTGTGAGCTGCTCCAAATATGAATTTTATTGCTCTAAAACGAAGATTTTGCTGCTCCAAAAATCGCTACAAATCTTATTTGAGCTTTTGCACCCCTGAGTACATCCTTTTAATGAACCACAGTGTGAGTAATCAGTAGTCTTTCTTGAATGGTTAGTAATAGTGCCGGCTCACTATTTCCTTATCTCAGCATCATTCCACATTAAAGCAATGTGGTGGGTTCGACTTCCACTTCCAATTTTCTCAAATGTGTACCAGCTATGGCCCAGCCTGGTGCTTGGCTTACCAGGGCTCATGGCTTAGGAAAGGAGGAAAAAGGAACTGTATATGGGCTTCTGCTGCACGAAGCGGACTTAGGGTTGTCTAATGGTGGAATGAATCGTGAATTTTGGTTCATGGCCCTTTTCCTGGAGTGAACTAGAATACCTTTCCCAAGCATCTTATCTCAGAAGAGCCCAGAATCAGGCCGGGAGAAATCTTGTACCCACCAGCACCAGGATCGAAACTGGTACCTCCTGAATGTGAGGCAGATTCTGTCACAAGGCCATCATGCCTTGGTGGGGTAGTAGCCCTTGCTCGGGTTCTCGTTCTAATGGTGCTCAACGTGGCTTTGGAAGATCTTAAAAAAGCTTAATGATCGTTCATGAATTCAGAAAGGCCTTGGTCAAAGGTACGCTAGTGTGTGCAGTACATTTTCGTCTTTTTTTTTTTTTTTTTTTTTTTTTTTTTTTTTTTTTTTTTTTTTACAGAGCACTTGGGGTGGATTCACACACCAGATCCGTGTCATTCCGTGATGATTATGGTTAAAGGATAATACTAAGTTTGTTCTTGAAAGAACTGACCAAGCTAGAAAAAATTTCATTGCAAGAAGACATCAGTGCTCAGCATACTCACCAATGTTCTTAAAAAAAAATAATATACACTGGGACGAGCTGTCTGAAAATTTTCAGGAACCTCATAGCTGTGCTTTTTATTTCTGAAACTTAGCCATTGTCAAATATGTTAAACTAGCATGTAGAACAATGTTTCTGTAACACTGATAGTCTTTACCTGAACACACTCGCACACACACAAAAACTGGATCGGTGAAATTTTGTGTTTAGCTCTGCACAAATTTAGTTAAGCGGCAACAAATTTCATGGATATATATTTTATAGACAAACAATGCCATGAAAACTAAAAGAACAGTGGGCAATTAGATTATGTACTGACCAAAAATATTTTGTCATTTTTGTTTTCTTGGGGTATTGTACTAAACTTAAATCTAACATATTGGACCAGCCAAAGACACGGGAACACAAGAAAAAGAAATGCTGCGCATTCAGAAGGTACCAGGTTTGATTCCAGGTGCCGCCAGGTACTCAACAGTTTTCCAACTGGTACAGGATTTCCCCTGACCTGATGCTTGGCTCTTTTGGGGTGAAATGCTTTGGAAATGGGTCTCAGACCAAACAGTGTTGTCCCATGTACTTCTTTGTATTGAGTTCCCATGTCCTTGGCTTCCCATGTCCATGTCCAGCAAGTTAGGTTTGCAATAACTGGTCTGCATGGCCACTATGTAAAAAAATATATATCAGGAAGCACTACAGATATGTCGCAATAATACTAGCTGTGCCCCCCCCCCCCAACAGGGTAGGCACCTAAATTCACCCCTGCTACCGTGGTAAATATGCTCTTGACCTCATTGGATTTTCTCCCTGTCCATTGCCCGGACAGACTGTTTCCATATTGGGACATAGATACATGCTTTAGTGAAGGCCTCCAGAAATTTCAACAACCTTGTCTTTAACTTTAAATGTGTGTCAACATCGCACAGTTCACGGCATTGCTTTTCACCTCCATTGTAAAGGGACTGCCGCAACCAGGATTTCATCCTGTGTCCTTGGGTTTAACAATTGAGCACCCTAATCCTGTGCCACCGCAGTGGCTATTACCTATGTGGGGACGGAATCAAGATGATGAACAAAAGCTGCAAATCGTCTCCAAGGGGTTCCTGTTTCAGCACACGCACCAAACAGGGAAGGGCCTGGAAATCAGAACAATGCAATAAATGCCGGCTCCTGGGAAAGGTAAGACATGAATGATCCCGCTGCAACACAGAATGAAAGTATAATGCTAGTAGCTGTCACATGGCACTCACATGGAAACATTTAATGCTCTATCAGTAAAATAAATTGGCCTCAACCAAAAAGAGCAAATAAAATTTGCCCCTAGTGTTAGCAGTGCATTTGCTGTTTGCAAGATAACATATAGGAAAGCGTGAATATGATTTGGCAGTGTAAACCAAAGAAACACGGAGATGAAGAAATGATAAAACAAACTTGGCATTTCCATGTGCGTTCCTTTCGTCCTTGGCCTGTTCGCACAGCCAAACCACACTGCAGTGGTGTGCCAGCTAGCCCATCAAAGCATGCTACTGGAAAGCTCTTCGAGCAATTATACAATTCTATTTTCTACCATGACAGGCCTACGTGGGCACTAGTATCTCTATATGGAACAGACTGGTTCAGCCTAGTCCCACCTTGTGCACCTGAATGCCCTCTCACTGTATTTGACAGCTACTGGAAAATATGCACCAGCATTTATTTTGGTAACGCGCTACAGCTGAAAGAAGCGATTTCACCAGCTCTAGTCAGGAATACAAAAAGGATCTATACAATGGCCACAGAAATAGCACTGTCACTGAGTAGATTTGCTAGTGAACATTGAAAAACATTTTTTTTACCGTGCCCATCAACAGCAATTACCTTGTATGGTGCACAAGACAATATACAGTCATAACTAGAAACAGAATTTGAATTCACCTAGAGTTGATGCAAAAATGTCATTAATATTATCACGCTTAGCTAAAATGTAGTCGTATGACCGGGTTAGTCCTATCTAGTGGTCAGAACAGTCCGGCAGATATGTACTGGCACCCCCACCCCCCTCACCCTTTTCTACTGCTTTGGTTGTCACGGTGCTGACCGAAATGCATGCCCAGTGCCCCAGCTTCATAAATAAGGTAACTTCTATTTCATATAGTAGCGCTCTTGTGGAGCAACCTGTTTTTGCCAGCACACATTTTGTACCCACCTTTCATGAGGCACAAGGCATTCATGGTGCAGGACAGCCCATGAGCAGAAGCTGCGACGTAGCCAAGATCCCAAAATCGCTGTGCAGCAAGAGTATTTCGGCACACACTGAAACAAAAAATAGAAATGGTTGCTCTTGCTAAGACAGGGCTATTTGGGAGCAAAACGGAGGCGCACTCGAAAATGAGCCGCCGGCGACCGATCGAAGCACGGACTGCTTCCTGGCGCACGGAAAAGAGCTTCGTAGATCCTCTACGCTTCACTTGAAGCCACCGACTCACAGCAAGATGCCGCAAAAAGAATTGAGATCACTTAGCAATAACGCATCGATGCAGACAAGCTGTAACGTGAGAAGAGCGGCGCCATGAGGAAAGTACGGGATGCCACCGTAAGTGTTTTGCGCTGCATTTTCGCTGTACTTACGAAAGTCTGAAGAAACTTGCAAGGATGGGTGCCGCCCAGTCTATTTTGCAGAATACATTCCAGTCTGGTGAATCTGAAACACGGCGCGAACAAGCCTCCCGCTTGCACGCTTGCTTGTACCACTGCGCGCCAAAATTGAAAAGGAAAAAAAAAAAAAAAAAAAGCACCTGCGGCTGCGGAGGCGGCGATAAAAAAAAGCGTCTGGGTACGAGAGTACACGCAAGCAAAAAACAAAAATAAGCAATTTATTACGTCACATCCGCCAGACTACAAACAAATCCTCCTCGCCTACCTTCTTTCTTCTCGCGCATGCGCAGCTTACCAAGATCGCGCGGTGGCGACCGGCAGGTCAAAATCCAGGACGACCTCCGGCACTGGCCTTTCAAGGTGGAAAACGAGGGCGGTAAGCCGAAGATCAGCGTCGAATTCAAGGGTGAGCGCAAGCGCTTCAATCCGGAAGAGATCAGCGCTATGGTTCTCACCAAAATGAAGGAAACAGCGGAGGCCTACCTGGGAAAAAAGGTGCGCGACGCTGTCATCACGGTGCCAGCTTACTTCAACGATTCACAGAGGCAAGCCACAAAAGACGCTGGTGCGATAGCCGGGCTCAATGTGCTGCGCATCATCAACGAACCCACGGCAGCTGCACTCGCTTACGGGCTCGACAAGAACCTGCGAGGTGAGAAGAATGTTCTCATTTTCGACCTTGGAGGCGGCACCTTTGACGTCTCTGTGCTGACCATCGATGAGGGCTCCATGTTCGAGGTCCGCTCCACCGCTGGAGACACTCACCTGGGAGGTGAGGACTTTGACAACAGAATGGTGGAACACTTTGTCCAAGAATTCAAACGGAAACATCGCAAGGACCTCAGGGTGAACCCACGAGCTGTGCGCAGACTGCGAACTGCGTGTGAGCGTGCGAAGAGAACACTGTCCAGTTCTGCCGAGGCGAGCATCGAGATCGACGCCCTTTTCGAAGGCATCGATTTCTACAGCAAGATCACGCGCGCCCGTTTCGAGGAGCTCTGCATGGACCTGTTCCGAAGCACGCTAGAACCTGTGGAGCGAGCGCTCCGCGATGCCAAAATGGACAAGTCGCAGATCCACGACGTGGTCCTTGTCGGCGGCTCTACGAGGATTCCCAAGGTGCAGAAGCTGCTCCGGGACTTCTTCAACGGCAAGGAGCTCTCCATGGGCATCAACCCGGACGAAGCGGTGGCGTATGGCGCAGCGGTGCAGGCTGCCGTGCTGAGCGGAGACTCGAGTGAAACCATCCGAGATGTGCTCCTGGTTGACGTAGCGCCGCTGTCGCTGGGCATCGAGACAGCGGGTGGTGTCATGACTCGCATCGTGGAGCGCAATACGAGGATTCCATGCAAGACGTCGCAGACCTTCACCACCTACTCTGACAACCAGCCCGCTGTCACCATCCAAGTGTATGAAGGCGAACGTGCTCTGACCAAGGACAACCACCTGCTGGGAACCTTCAATCTCAACGGCATCCCTCCGGCACCCCGAGGTGTGCCTCAGATTGAGGTCACCTTTGACATGGATGCCAACGGAATCTTGCAAGTTTCCGCTCGAGACAAGAGCACGGGCAAGCAGGAGAGCATCCGCATCACTAACGACAAGGGTCGCCTCTCGAAAGAGGAAATCGAGCGCATGGTCGCCGATGCCGAGAAGTTCAGGCAAGAGGACGACGCTCAGCGGGAGAGGGTGGCCGCCAGGAATTCCTTGGAGTCCTATGTTTACGGTGTCAAACAGGCCGCTGAAGAAGCTGGAGACAAGCTTTCTTCCTCGGACAGAGACACTGTGCTATCCAAGTGCCGCGAGACCATTTCTTGGATTGATGCAAACAGCCTAGCCGAAAAGGAGGAGTACGAACACCGGCTCAAGGAACTCCAGCAGGCTTGCACGCCCGTCATGAGCAAGCTGCACCAGCCACAAGGTCCAAAACACGGTTCTGCACCGTACCAAGCGGGACCGACTGTCGAAGAAGTGGACTAAACTTTGGACTGTTTTAATTTAGTCAACAAATTTAATGTAAATAAGCTGTAAATAGCCAGTGATAGATGTTTAGCAGTGTATTTAAGTATTGTTCCACCATGCTGTAAATACCTCATCGAGCTGTGAAAGATTTGTATATATTGTCATCCCTTATTTGTGGTGTCTGAATAAACAGCCTTTAATGCAGTAAAATGTGTGCTTTATATTGTTCCAGGGAGATTGAGGCCTCTAGCTTCTCTCCTGTAAAACTCCCATACTCTAGGTAAGCATTATTGCACACATTGAAGGCAACTTTGAAACTCTACTCCTTACTGCTGTATGGATGTCACATGAATCATAACTTGTAGCAATTGATGGCACTTTATTTGCAGCATACCTGCCGCTGGAGTCAAGCAGTGATATATGTTGAGCCATAAGTGTAGAAATGAACACTGATACAACTGGTTAAAGTTCAGTCTCTGCAGAGGCAAAGGATGAAGTAATAATTATGTACATGCTCCCTTTCAACTGAAGAAAAGACGTTAAATCAACATGTGCTCCGTTTCTGGCTACACCTAGGAAAAACTCAATTATATTCTGCTATTTGGAATTTGCTAACTAATATTTATCGGCTAGAGGTCATCCAGAGAAAGACAGTTCACTTTATTTTCAATAAATACAGATGGTCACACTCTCGAACAAAGC
This sequence comes from Amblyomma maculatum, assembly GCF_055883805.1. Taxonomy (NCBI): domain Eukaryota; kingdom Metazoa; phylum Arthropoda; class Arachnida; order Ixodida; family Ixodidae; genus Amblyomma; species Amblyomma maculatum. Next base: position 188,424,553 of record NC_139346.1, read on the forward strand.
TTATGCGAAATGTCAACATTCCGCTGCTTGATGCATGGAGAAAATTTGACTGTATACCCATCCTTCATAAAATTCTAACAGGCAAACTGGGAATACAGTCCCTTTCATTCCTAAGGAACGCCAGCACTAGAAAAACCCGGCACACTAAGGAACATTCCTTGCAGCCACTTCTTGCAAAAACCAACACATACAAATGCACTTTCTTCCCCCAAATCATTTTTCAGACAGGAGCAAGCTTCCCGAGTCTGTTCATCATTCAACTAACATTGAACAAGAGGTTCAAAGCATTTTCTTGAACAGGATATGCCTAAAGCTTTAGCAAATTTTATGCTTATAGTACTTTTATTATACAATACTTTTGCTATCTTGGCCCGGTTTGCAGTGTATTTAAACTTATTACATATTTTGTTTGGTTTCATGCCTCTCCTGCCTGGGTCCATATGGCCTACAGTAGTGCACAATAAAATAACCAGCTGCATATATGAGATTATGATTTGGTTTCGTTTATGGGACTTAGAGTGACTCGCGCTATGAGAGACGCACATGAGATTTAGAGCAATGCATCTTGGACTTCCTCCCTTATATGACGACATTAACTTTTATGCTGTCTTGCAACTAAAGCATGCAAAGTGGCATGAAGGTGGCTATCAAAAATGAATGAACTGGACGATATGTTATAAAGAGTAATTGCGTAAGTGTGTCCTGATACAAATCCAACAGTAATTGGGCCTATACACGATTTTACAAAGGGGGTAAAAGGCACTGGTAAATTGAGTACTGGGCTGCTCTCGTAGCACAGGAAAGAGTTGACGACTGCCCACCTTAACAGCCAAGTTAACTTAAAGTGGTTTCTCCGAGAGTCACGATATGCCTCTGCTTAATTTTGCAGGGGGCAAAGGCTTCGCACTCTTATTATTTCTTTTACTGATAAAATGAGAAGACTTACGAATATTAAAGTGATTGGTGTGTCACTGTATCAGTGAAAGTCAATGGCAGAATGCAGTTGGCAGACAATTTTTTTATATGCCATTTAATACAGCATAAGAAAAGCATGGCTTCCTGGTTTTGTAGGTGTCGGAGAAGAACATTCACCTTTTTTATCAAGGAAAGTTCAACCAGAACTATACAAAAAGCAACCAGTAAGGGTAATGAACTAAAATTGCATCATCTTTTGAACACTGACGTGTTCAAAAGATGGTGCATAAATGCACCATTCCTATTGCACTATGAAGTCATCAAAAGTAAAATCACAAACTAGCACAATATTTCAATTCAACTAAAGCAATCTTTATTTTTTATTTCAAAATACAGCAGGCCATTGCTTGGCCCAATTGCTGGAGTGAAATACATAGTTGCTGCGTACAATTTCAAGAATAAAAGCATACAATTCTAAGCTGCATCCAAAGCTTAAAAAATGCTAAGATATGATGTTTTCAGTTTGTAAACGGAATGTCCAAGCTTGCCAACAAAGTCTTGAGGTAGAAATAGTACATCATTCAGCATGGAATTGCAGTTTTGGACAGTCCTAGGCAAAAACTCTATTAAAAAATGGAGCGGGTTTAAGCATAGTTTTAAACTTACCTAGTTATTGAGAGAATTATCCCGTATACCTAGGTAGGTTCAAACCATGCTTAAGCCACACCATTCCTTTAATGTAGTTTTTGGCTTGGCTCTGTTCAGCATGGTATAGCAAGTTTGTACACGGTTTGACTTCCATTAAACTTTATAGCTTTTCAAATGATGTGAAGTCAGTCCTGCCGCCATTGACATTTCCCTTCTCCTTCCGAGTGTCCGTTATCCTTTAGCGCACTCGACTGAGGCATGGAAGGATGGTGTTTTGAGTCCTGACATAGACACGATTCATTTATTTCTCTTATTTTCGTCGGAGTCCAACTTTGACCTTAATTGGTCAGGCCATCAAGGTCAAAATGACAAAGCGAGGCGAAATTCAAAGTTGCTCCCTCCATTCTCAAAGTATTCTAGAAGAAATTGGAGCAAGTGAGTGTTCGTAAAATCTTCAAGTCTTACTAGTGAAGTATATATAATGCATTATGAACATTTAGGGTCATTTTTTCTGTCAAGCCATTGCAGAGAAATGCTTGATTGGTTTATTTTCTTGCAGGTTTCCAGTGCTTTAATGTCATGTGAATACACTAACTGCAATGCACAGCCTTTTTTTATATATTTACCAAATAAAGATCTTACAGCTTTCCCATTTCAAAAACAGCATTTCATGTTCTATAATCTGACAATTCTGATAACTGGTCCCACACATTTAGGTGAAGCATATTTGAGTAAAGGCCATATGTAAGAATCATAAGCCAATTTCTTTAGGTGTGCCGGAGCAGATTTCACTTTTGTTCTTAGCACCCATAGCTTGCACAACGTGCTGCAGAAATATTAGAAGTATGTGTTCATCCTTTTAAGTTGGTATCAATTACTTGAGCACTTATATTATTCAACTATTCAGAATAAACACTGCCATGAAGAAAATAAGAAAGCAAATTCGGAGTTTTTCTGGTATTCACATAACAATGGTTTCATTCTGTGTAAAGCCCCAAACCTGGTCCATTCCAAACATCACTGGTGTAATGCTAAAGCTGTTCTTGGTACAGACCTTGCGATCTTGATCAGATAAAATTTATTTTAACATATTACGTGATCCAAGAGACGTTTCTTGTGGAACTTTGGAAAAAACTATAAGCACATCCATTGGATGATATGAAAAGCAACACCATTGCATTATAGTTTATACCTAAGTCTGCCATGAGGAGCCTAACATATCAAAAGCCTTTCTGAAGTCAAAGGAAAACATGCATGTTGCAACGCAATCACATGCAGGTACAGGCATTACTGTCTGAGTAACAGTGGACAGGCCTTGTCTAAACCCATGCTTATCTTCAGAAAAAAATTGCATCCATAAAGAAACCTTGAATCACAAGTAGGTGGCCACCATTTTCTCCACAAATCTGCAATAAATTTATGTAATAAGCACAAGCAATAATTGTCAGCCTTTCTTAAAAACAGGAACTGCATGTGATTTTTTGAATCCGAAGGTATTATTATGCTTGCGATAGTGAAAGCTCCAAAATATCTAAAAGAGCATCGAACTATGCTCAGCATACTGCCTCAGAAATTCGTTCAGTAAAGCATTAAGTCCGGTAGATTTTCTTCCTCTCAGGATTCAATAACATTGCAAAGGAACCTTTGTAAGTTACTTCAATGCCACCCTTTGGAAACCAATGGTTTTATTTCATACTCTTCTAACGCTGTAAATAACCCACAGATTTTTAAAAGGCAGATTTTCACAACTATTGTTGCAGACTCCAATATAATTTAAGTGCCAATTTTCATTTCCTTTAGTTATTCTTCAGGCTTACTTTAGTGATGTCAAGTTTCTGTGGATCAGTCTTAAGAAATTCAGCTAAGCTTCAAAAACAATTTTATTCTTCACACAGCTTGTTTTTTAAAGTAAGATATATCATTCAAGCGTAACACAAATAAAGCTGGAACTTTCACTCCCTCCGTTAAGACTGCGTCGAGATATTGCCCTTCTATCTCTATTTCACAAATTAATCCATGCCACTCATTCACCATTATTGCACCTGCAACGACCCTCTTATTCGTCAACCAAATCCCACACCAACTACAGTTTTACACGCATTTATGGCAGTACTCATGCCTTTAATTTTTCTGCGCTCCCACGTGTTATACACCTGTGGAATGACCTTCCAAACCACATCGCCTCTCAGCGCAATCGTGAAATTTTCCATGATCATCTATTCAAACATTTTATCGACAATTGTACTTAGGACGTTCCCATCTGTATCAGCAAGTCATGACTTTGTTCCACTTTATTTTTACCTCTCTTACCACATGTGGTTGCTATGTTGTTACTATTTCTATTTCCCAATCTGTAAGATATGCACGTGTTTTTCTGTCGGGCTACTTTTTATGTATGTTATGTATGTTTTATGTATTTGTTCATGTTGGGTATTTTCTTTTGCGTGGTTGTAATATTTGCAATGATTGCTTAATATATTTTTGTATTTAACACTGTTCATTGCTGCAGATTTCGCTGCTTTTTTTTAGGCACTATTATAAATATGTATATTTATTCTGTTCCCAACAGTTCAATTGGACATCTGACTTGCCTCTACGTTATTCAAACACACAGAAATTTTTCCAAACATATTTGTGTTGCCTCTGAACAAGACCAGACATTAGCAATATCAGCCCCCAATGTCTTTCTCTCCATTAAGAATTCTCTGACACATTTCATTGACTGTTCTGCCGCAGATTCATCTGAACATTGCCGGACATAAGTGCAACACACATGAGCAAAAGCAGTTAGAGGCAAAGTTTAAACAGGTATGTGGGAATGGCAAGAGATCAAGAAATCTGTCGTCATTGCATGCATATGGTACAGTCCTGACTAATCTGTATCAGGAAAAGACGAGACATTTTAAGAAACCTGCCCACAGTGCTTCTGCTATGCCCATCTTAGAAAAATCAACAGTGTATCAGTTATCCAGGAGAACATGCTGAGGGAGATGTTTTCAGTCACGGTACATCAGTGTATGGACAGAAACAAGATTAACTGAAGTGAGTTCGGCAGCAGCCCATCATACATGCTCAATCCATTTTGATTTACCAGGCTTGCGCGACCTGGCTCTCTCTAATCATGCTCAGGAATCACTTGGTAGTGCCAAAGAAAGATTTTCTGCTTCATCTACCTCTCAGCTGGACACGCCAACCCTTTCTTCGCCACTTCGTTCCTTTCGCACCACTCCAACGATGTCAGGCAATGTGAAAATACCAGCTGCTACAAGAAGCTGTCCCCTGACTGTTGCAACCAGTGGGCTTGGCAGCTGCACAGCAGTCACCATGCTCAATCCGTTCAAATTTATTGTGCAGGTGAGCGACTATTCACGTAACAAATTATATATCGCAGCAGCATTATTGCCGGTTGTTGCTGCCATTCCCACTTCACTAAAAATATTTTCTCACTGGAATGCTTCCCAAAAGAAGCCTTTTGGTTTGCGGAGACACTTAGTCAAATCCTGGGCAAACAGACAAGGCAATGTTGGGAAAGCTCCTTACGGGGTAAACAGCACTACTAATTTAATTAGTGTTATTAATACCATAAGGTGATATAATGAAAAAATATATCGACCACATAGGAAACGCTTGAAGAAACTGCTGCATGTTTACAAGAACCTAGGAATGGCTTAAAAGCCCAGATTGCTTCTCTAGGTGCACTGAAAGTAGAAGAGACTACCTCAATATAAATTGTAGTTGAGGTATAGAAAAATCTTTCAAGCCTCTTAAATAAGGGTTTCGAATCTGAAAATCACCAACGAAAAAATAATTTGAATATTTGAGGCATCACAGAAGAAAGCACTGAAACATTTGATGACCTTTCCAAGGAGGTAAAAGAATTCGTGTTCAGGAAAAGCTTGACATAACTGTCAGTGGAATAGAATGGCAACACAGACTGAGGGAAAAAAAGTGAAGATTGTTGTCAATCAGTAATTGAGAGATTTCTAGATTACCATGAAAAAATGTCAGTACTGAAGGCCTTTCCGAAACCTAAGGGCTCAAGTATATCAATTGTAGAGGACTCCTCTCTTCATGCTCATAAGACATGAAAGCCTATGGCAAAGCTCTGCCGAAAAAAGGTCGAACAATGCAAAGATTAAGTTAGCCTTTGAAAAATTTGGCATGGATGGCACTTTGTTTGTTTCAGATAAAGCTGAAAACAATTGGCAAAGGATAACAAACAATAAATGAGGGGAAAAAATCTAAAGGATGCTGTCTTTGAGTTTAAATATTAACGGTCACAGAGTTGTTAACAAAGCCATTCGCTTGGAAGGTCTTTCCCTCACATATGAACCTGATATAGTGGCACAGGCTGGAACACGGTTAAGTGAGGACGTTTTTGACGATGAATTTATCCAAGACAACTTCAGAAAAGAGCGAGACAGGAGAGGTGGGGAGTTGCTATATTATAAAAGCATCTATGGAGCTCAATGATTACCTGACATTACTGGGGTGGCTGATATCACTGAATACTTCTAAAACTTTCCCGATTTCTTTCCATCGCCACCGAAACTACACTACCCCTACTTACAAAATTAACAATAATATTATTGCTTCAACCAATTCGGTTAAGTACCTTGGTGTTCACCTCATTAATGATTTAATATGGTCTTGCAATGTAGAGCACATAATTCCTCTAAACGAACTGTTGCATACCTCCGCCGTAACCTTCAAAACCTTTTTGTGTAAAACTACTAGCTTACAAAACACTTGTCTGACCTCAACTCGAATATGACAGTGCTATCTCTGATCCACACCACTCTAACCTTACTAAAGCTCTTGAATCTGTTCAAACCAGTGCCACCCGTTTCATTCTTTCGAACTACTCGTACACTTCCAGCATCACCGCCATGAAATCTCAGTTGCAACTTCCTACTCTCGCTTTTTTCGCCGAACTTCACACCCCTGCCTTTATCATAAGTTTTTTTTATGCATCACCTCGTGACAGTCAACTCATTCAACCAGTGCATTGAACACCTCGCAAAGGCCATCCTAACATCATTCCGCCACATGTTCGCACAACTATGTTTCATGAGTCATTCTTCATGCGCACCGCTTATGACTGAAATGACCTTCCCAACCATCTGGCACTTATCGATGGTCCTGTATGCTTCAAGGCTGCCATTGGGGAAGCTGTCTCATCATAGCCATGTATAACAGTAGCCTGTCACCATTTATCGCCATAAACAAGCCCACCCCTCATTTTAAATCCTATATTCGGGCCCTTGAGGTATCAATAAATAAAAAAAAAAATTAAAAACTCTATTGAAAGCGAAATATTGGGTCTCATTTTTAATTTCGATCTTGTGCAAGTTGTAAATGTACCAAGATTTCCATAGAATTCAGTGTCCATCCAAGAGTTTTTTCTATGTGGCTCATTGCGGGAAATGTCTCTTGCAGTAGAGCCACTGGCATATCTGATCACCAAGTAGCGGTTTGATACCATTAGAAAGTGTTTTCCATAATGTCAAGGTAACATTCAATACTTTCCGAGTTTTTCGTTGGCAGATAATGGAGCTATTATTGATGTGCTTGAGCTTTGTTATGATGACTTCAATCTTTGCAGCATTCATGATTTGTGGTTAGTCTTCAAGAACACTGTCCATGAATTTACGCGTTTCGTGCCAAGGACACTGAAAAAGTCCCGAGAATGCAATCCTCAACTTAGTAGAGAAATAAATGCGTACACAGTGCAGGCTTAAACGCTTGAAGAAACGAGCAAAGTCAACCGTATCTTGCATGTCTACAGTTATTGAAAAGCTATCACAAAAACTGACATATCAGTATGGGGTATGTTATGCCTACTGTTTTGTATTTATGTTTCTTGCTGCACTTGTTCTGTAGCGTATCGTGATTGTTAATAGATTGTACCCCCTCCCCTCCCCGCCAACCCATGTATTACCCAGAACTGGAGGGCCTTTAGGGTTACCTTGCATAAATAAATCAGATTACGCTTATATGAACGAAAGTGTTTTAGAATGAAGATTCCGTGAATCATTAAATATTGCCTGGAAAATTTTGGAGAATGATTACTCTGAGTGCTCCCAGTACTGGCATATTATTGGCAAATGCATATGGGATATTGCAGCCAGTGATTGCCTCTATCAATCACTTCAAAACAGTTTTTACTAGGGGGTGATTGTATTCATCTATCATTCAGTTTATGTATATACTCCTGAGATTATTATAGATTTGAAAATTTAGTATTTAATTTATTGCTAAGTTTAGATGGAAAAAAATTACCCAGCCCAGAAGATATCCCAAATGCATTTCTGAAGCAGTATATCGAATTGTGTTCAAAGTATTTGTGTGTGATATTTAGATCTTTATGGGAAGGCACTGTACCAAATGACTGGCAGGTTGCCGGTGGTATACCTCTATAAAAAACAGCCTCCAAAAAACTGGGACATATCATTAACATTCCTCTATATTTCTCAAAAAATATAGTGCGATATCAGAAGTTGGACATGGTTTAAGAAAAGGTTAGCTGACATGCACCCCGTTAATAGAGACTGTTCATGATTTTTGAGAAAACAAACTGAAGCAATTATTTTTATTTTCAAATGACTCATATTAATATGGACTCACAAAAATATACGTTGGGATATAAACAAAAAAATGATACACTCTTAGCATATGCATCAATGCTTACATGACTAACAGATGCTCATTTTGTTTCCTTAAAGTATGCCTCCTGACATGGCATTTCAGATGCGTTTTGGGTCCTCCAACGGTCTGCTCTTGTACCAGTCTTGTTTAATATATATGTTTATCAATATTATTGTAATAGCTATTATGCAAACATGCAGAATGCACACAGAGAATGCTGATAAGCTGACATACCTATCTTTTTACTTCATACCACCTTGAGATACTGCGGGCACAACACGAGTTATTTTATGCATACTGCTCCACTTTCCTTTCCTTTGGTAGATCCTGTTCATCACTCGTGATATACAAAACATACCTGGTTTATTGTAGTGCAACTATGATCGGTAACTTTTTGAAGTGTGCACAGTTCAAATTCAGCTGAACTACTCTAATTTACCACCTTTGCCAGGAGTAATCCGGCTGCATAGTTTGACTGTTGGCTCTGTAGTGGGACATTTGTGGCACAACTCGAGTGCTAAGTAACTTCCACGGTGAGAAGAACCCTTATATTTAGCTTTCATAACATTATCTGCTGTTTTAGGTGGCTTATAGGCTCCACTGCACAGCTAGGAATCAAACCATGCAGTCCCTGAAAGGAGCACGAGCAGTTGCACTTAATCAGGAGTTAGTACAGTTTAGTTCAGGCTTTCGTCAAACTGCAAAATGAACCTAACGTTGTTATGAATAGCACTTATGCCTAACAGCTCTGTGCACAGCTGAGCAGCCTCCTAACTGAATAAAGCGATTTAGGTGCTTTTAGCAAGGGAGGCTTTAACAGTGTACAACAGGTGTATGGCCAATGAATGCTTTTAAAACTGTGGTAAGGCCTTCACCAGAATGTGTGCAACAAAACATGCTAGGCAGAGATATGTGTACACTGTATTACAAATAAATCAGTCGAGTCCACAAACAAACAAACCAATAAATAAATAGATAAAGTAAAATAAAATATCTGATCACCAGCAAAAACACCAGACCACATTCATCAGCCTGTAATGTAGTGATCAGGACCTGCCCCTAAGGACTGCACTATCAAACCCATTCAACCAAGAGACCAACTCAGTCTATCGTCTTCCATTTTCAACGTCAACAAAAAATTTATAACAACACTGTGTTCACATCAAGCGCAAGTTGTTTCATATCTGCCGAGTGACCAGTGTCAGCAACTCCTTTCAAATAAAGTATCTCACAGACAACAAAGCTAATGTTTTCCACAGCAGTGGTATGACTGCACATGAGAGGATGCTATGGTCAAGAATTGCTTCCTCATTTCAATAGTACTGTGGTACAGCCTCAGTTGAATGCAGTGTGTGCACACTGAATACTGTCTATCCAAGAACAACAATGGGGCAATTGAAAGGGCGATTTGCGATTTGTGGGGTTTAACGTCCCAAAGCGACTCAGGCTACGAGAGACGCCGTAGTGGAGGACTCCGGAAATTTTGACCACCTGGGGTTCTTTAACGTGCACTGATATCGCACAGCACACGGGCGCCTTGCTTTTTGCCTCCATCGAAAAGCGGCCGCCGAGGCCAGGTTTCGATCCCGCACCCTTGGGAACAGTAGTCAAGCGCCGTAACCACTGCGCCACCCCGGCGGGCAATTGAAAGGACCTACCTCCATAGAGTGCTTTTGCTTGGGAAGCTATAGTAACCAATCATTGAGGGGCAATACTATTGACCTGTGCGGGGCAATATTACTGACCTGTATGGGGCAGTATTGGCTTCTACCTGTTCTTGCCTTTAATTGTTGCATCTGCCTGAGCACTGCTAATGCACAGATGAAGAATGACCATTGATATGTCTGATAGCATGTTCATGCAATTCACGTTTATTCTGGAGCTTTCCATGCTTATTGATTTTGAAGGACAATAAGAATAAACTTATACACAATACAGAAAAACCTTGTTACAAGAGACACTCAAGGGGCCCGAAAAAGGTCTCTTTTAACCAAGATCTCTTGTAACCAAAAATTCGTACCAACTAGTATTTGCAGCACTTTAGATTTCCTTAACAAAGTTATGTTTTATGTCAGTGTCCTTGTATGTTGCAGTATGTCAGGAACCGAGAAGGAGTGCCTCCTCTTGGCTGGGAATTCAAAATTTCTCTGTTGTTTTAGCCACACAGGAATGTGATGCCAGTGGTTGAAACAACGAGAACATTTTGATTTTCCAGTCAACAGGAGGCACTCCTTCTTGGTTCCTGATATACTGCAGCATAAAAGGACACTCATAAAGAACAGAATTGCACTAAGGAAATGTAAACTGCCACACATACACATACAAGCTGATACCAGTCAGCTGCATTGCATGAGTGCATATGAGCTATGTTTCTTCTAAACAGTGAAGAATTTATTCTAGGGACCTGCAAAAGTTGTCTTTAGTAACAGAGTGTCTCTTGTAACCGTGTCTCTTGTAGGCAATGCTGTTAACATGGTAAACGTAGGAAAACCAACCAAACCATTTTCAAGCGTCTTTTATAACCGAGTGTCTCTCGTAACCATGTCTCTTGTAATAAAATTTTACGGTATCTTCTACCGGGAACTACCATTCAGGGTTGCTTCAACGCATGCATGCTCATTCCATTTCAAGAAGGTTTTCCAAACGCGGCCAGACAGCAGCAGCCAAACACCTGTAAGGAAAGAAAGCACAGATGCTTGTAGGCAATCAGTACTCCTTTGCTACAAATATATTCAAACTAGCAGGATTTTTCTAAGCCTTCGACTGAAATTGTTCCCATTTCAAGTTGTTGACGAATACACTCTCAACCAATCAACCAGCCATGATCAAGTTGTTAGAAAACCATCTCCAGGCAGGAAAGGAATTCTAGGCTTCATCTCCAGATCAGAATTAATTTTTCTTCAACAATGTTTGTGAGAAAACTGCAATATTTTCCACAGCAGCGGTATGACTGCACTTGACAGGATGCTACAGTGAGTAATTGCTTCCTCATTACAATAGTACTGTGGTGCAGCCTCGGTTGAACACAGCGTATGCACACTGCATACTGTTTATCCAAGGACAACAACGGGGCAAGGAAAGATCTACTTCCACAGAGTGCTTTTGCTTGAGAAGCTATAGTAACCGATCATTGAGAGGCAATACTATTGACCTGTGTGGGGCGATAATACTGAACTGTATGGGGCAATATTGACTCCTACCTGCTCTTGCCTACTGGCCAGACTTTATTGTTGCATCTGCCTGGACACTGCTAATGCACAGATAAAGAATGACCATTGATATGTCTGATAGCAGCTCAAGTGATTCACGTTTATTCTGGAGCTTTCCATGCTTATTGGCTTTGGGTGCACAACTGCCATTGCTTTGTGCTTTTATTTTATTTGTTGAATTTATTTAGCAATGAGCCAGCACACTGGCCCCTCATAACCACAACATGTGCTTTTATTCTATTTATAGTTGGATGCAACTCAAGAATGAAGCTGCAGGTAACCCTCAAAGGAAGCCCTCTAAGCAATGCCATTGGCCAACTGTCACGACATCGCAGTTAATCCCGTAACGCCTGCTCATGTAACATCACAGGTGGCTCACGACGATGGTGTAAGATATATCCTTACACTGTGCTTACACCTCAATTTGTGTGGCTTTACCAGAACAGTTAGAGAGAAAGTGTTCACCTCAACACTACTGTACAGTCAGTGCAAAATAAAATGAGGGCATGAAAATAAAAACGAAATCAAGAAAAAACAAAGCACACTAAGTAAATATGTAGTTATCATTTCCAAAGAGAAGCCATCAGAGTTAAGGTTTGATAAGGTTTGTGGGGTTTAACGTCCCAAAGCGACTCAGGCTATCAAAAACGCCGCAATGGAGGGCTCCGGAAATTTCGACCACCCGGGGCTCTTTAAAGTGCATTGACATCGCAGAGCAAATGGGCGCCTTGCTGTTCGCCTTCATCGAAAAGCAGCTGCTGTGGCTGAGATTCGATCCCGCATCCTTGGGCACAGCAGTCAAACACCTTAACCACTGCACCACAACACGATGGGCCCTGCGCCCATCAGAGTTTCAAAGCAATAAACAACCTCATGAGCATTTATTACCACTAAGCAAAATTTTCGGATTCTTCTGCCTAAATTTCTCCTCTGTATCCCACTGTCAGACTATAATTTCGTAACGTGGTATGGCGTAGATATAAGTTGAGTCTACAGAGTGTATGGGAATATGCTTTGAACAATCCATTCATCACCAATAATACTGTCTCTGCAGCAAAGAAAGCATTCACAGAAACATTAGGTAAGGAAGCTAGTCCTCATGTTTTACCTGGTGTTACGAAGCCTGCAAATTGGACTAGCGCATAGTTGTAGTTTACAATACCAGCATTTGCACCTTGGCTGACCTAGTCAGAATTGCAGCTTGCTTAACGCATTACTAATTTCTTCTTTTATTTTGACACAAGAACGTTCGACTGAGTTTATTATGCAGTCACAGACTATCAAGGCTTCAATGCGTGCATACTGCTTTTGTGTATATAGTTAGATGCATCACCGAGTATTCAGCCCTTGACTTCCACCTAACTCTGCTGTACACCTTGTGTGCAGTGATATACCTCAAAATCATTAGTGCTTAGTGCAAACATTGAAATGAATATAAAAGGGAGAAGAATAAAAGGGGGCATGCAACAGGACCAGCACCACTAACAAATGAATTTTGTTTAGAATCAAACCTGCCTTTTTGTAGGCCACCCCAGCACCTAGCTGTCGCAAGCTTTTGGAGCTAAAACACTCAGTATGTCAGATCAACAAACCAAATATTATATATTAAGCATGAGAACAAACCATCATACAAACATGAACAAGAAAAGAAACACAAAAAAATGATAAAACACAAGAAATTAGTTTTTGCTTTCATCGTGCATGTTTGCTTATTATGTTGGTGTAGAGTAGTTTCTCTTGCCATTGCTGTTATTTTCCTCCCAGATGACCATGATTTTTGTTCGTGCTTTGTGTATTTTTTCCTTCGTTGATCTGATTTCATAAACTTGTGATAGATGGGTGCTTGCATGTATGATACGGCTCGGCCGGCCTACAAGAAAGCATGGTTCGAATGATGTGGAATAAAATTCAGATAGTGGTGCTGGTTTGTGTGCCTCCTCTGTACCCGTCCGTCACGCCGTATTCTTTTGTGAATCAAAGTCAGGACATGGCGCAGTAAAGCCCACATGCTGTACTCAAATGAAATTAATGATGGACTTTAGTCAGGCCTGGCTGTGAAATGATGACGGTGATAAACAAGGATACAAATTGCACAAATAATTTTAGACATCTTTTTTCTTTCAGTTATATCACCTAGTTCTCTATCTCTCTGTATGTACGCGTACCGTGTGTGTGTGCCAGTATCCCGCACTGCATATTTGCGACTAAACTGCAATTTGTGGCGAGCAATTTTGCTTTGGAGCTAAAATAATTGTTTTGTTTACCCCGTAATGCGAACAAAATGAGAAAAAAGTTTATATTTACTGACAAGGTACAAATAAAATGCTCGCCGGCGAGGCTGCACGGCGACAGTTATGTCAAAGCTCTCACAAAATTCAAATATTATGCAAGCTAGTCGTAGAATATGCAGCCCAAGAATGCAGCCCGTGCTGTTCGGGCTAGACAGGGTACACATAACGAATGCCGGACTAGCTTCACTGCGATGGAGTTCCATCGCGACACAAACTGCGGATTGCAGGGAGGCAGCAGCGGACAAACGGTGCGACACAAGGGTGCGACACACGGTGAAGACTTGTCAATTCCTCAGCAAGATCGAAAGCTCTCGGGCGCTTCAAGTGAACGAGCACACCTACCTGTATCGTAACGAACGTAAAGCTTTACATGCTCACGAAGCACGTTGCTAACCTTTCCGAATAAACATACTACGTAGTCGCTTGTGTTGGCTTGTGTGTGATCGGTAATCTGTTTAAAAATATATATCGTAATTGTAAAGCGTCCTAAAATTCACATTATAACGGGGAGCATCAGAATTACCCAAACAACATTGTTGAAGAGAAACAGAGCTCCAAACCAACGCTACAGTGCATTTTTGTTTTTTGGCAGACAGCAGACGACACGAGACCTTTCTCGAGGCTTCCAAACATATGTGACCAATAGGAGTGCGGCTTGTGTGACGTATACCGAAACGCTACCTCCCATTGGTCATACTTGTTCAGGGCGCTTCGGGTCGCTTCTAGAAAACCGCGCGAACGATATAAATAAGCCGCCGCGAAGGCTCTCCGTCAGACTTTACTTTGCAAAGACAAAGCGATTGTACCGACGAGTACGCAACTTGCACAACACATTCATCATGCCTAGCCGCATGGCTTCAGACGTCCCAGCAATCGGCATCGACTTGGGTACTACGTATTCCTGTGTCGGTGTCTTTCAGCATGGTCGCGTCGAGATCATCGCCAACGATCAAGGCAATCGCACAACGCCGAGCTATGTGGCCTTCACGGACACGGAGCGGCTCATCGGCGACGCTGCGAAGGCGCAAGCAGCCATGAACCCCGAGAACACGGTGTTCGACGCCAAGAGGCTCATCGGACGCCGCTACGACGACCCCAAAATCCAGGACGACCTCCGGCACTGGCCTTTCAAGGTGGAAAACGAGGGCGGTAAGCCGAAGATCAGCGTCGAATTCAAGGGTGAGCGCAAGCGCTTCAATCCGGAAGAGATCAGCGCTATGGTTCTCACCAAAATGAAGGAAACAGCGGAGGCCTACCTGGGAAAAAAGGTGCGCGACGCTGTCATCACGGTGCCAGCTTACTTCAACGATTCACAGAGGCAAGCCACAAAAGACGCTGGTGCGATAGCCGGGCTCAACGTGCTGCGCATCATCAACGAACCCACGGCAGCTGCACTCGCTTACGGGCTCGACAAGAACCTGCGAGGTGAGAAGAATGTTCTCATTTTCGACCTTGGAGGCGGCACCTTTGACGTCTCTGTGCTGACCATCGATGAGGGCTCCATGTTCGAGGTCCGCTCCACCGCTGGAGACACTCACCTGGGAGGTGAGGACTTTGACAACAGAATGGTGGAACACTTTGTCCAAGAATTCAAACGGAAACATCGCAAGGACCTCAGGGTGAACCCACGAGCTGTGCGCAGACTGCGAACTGCGTGTGAGCGTGCGAAGAGAACACTATCCAGTTCTGCCGAGGCGAGCATCGAGATCGACGCCCTTTTCGAAGGCATCGATTTCTACAGCAAGATCACGCGCGCCCGTTTCGAGGAGCTTTGCATGGACCTGTTCCGAAGCACGCTAGAACCTGTGGAGCGAGCGCTCCGCGATGCCAAAATGGACAAGTCGCAGATCCACGACATGGTCCTCGTCGGCGGCTCTACGAGGATTCCCAAGGTGCAGAAGCTGCTTCGGGACTTCTTCAACGGCAAGGAGCTCTCCATGGGCATCAACCCGGACGAAGCGGTGGCGTATGGCGCAGCGGTGCAGGCTGCCGTGCTGAGCGGAGACTCGAGTGAAACCATCCGAGATGTGCTCCTGGTTGACGTAGCGCCGCTGTCGCTGGGCATCGAGACAGCGGGTGGTGTCATGACTCGCATCGTGGAGCGCAATACGAGGATTCCATGCAAGACGTCGCAGACCTTCACCACCTATTCTGACAACCAGCCCGCTGTCACCATCCAAGTGTATGAAGGCGAACGTGCTCTGACCAAGGACAACCACCTGCTGGGAACCTTCAATCTCAACGGCATCCCTCCGGCACCCCGAGGTGTGCCTCAGATTGAGGTCACCTTTGACATGGATGCCAATGGAATCTTGCAGGTTTCCGCCCGAGACAAGAGCACAGGCAAGCAGGAGAGCATCCGCATCACTAACGACAAGGGTCGCCTCTCGAAAGAGGAAATCGAGCGCATGGTCGCCGATGCCGAGAAGTTCAGGCAAGAGGACGACGCTCAGCGGGAGAGGGTGGCCGCCAGGAATTCCTTGGAGTCCTATGTCTACGGTGTCAAACAGGCCGCTGAAGAAGCTGGAGACAAGCTTTCTTCCCCTGACAGAGACACTGTGCTGTCCAAGTGCCGCGAGACCATCTCTTGGATTGACGCAAACAGCCTAGCCGAAAAGGACGAGTACGAACATCGGCTCAAGGAACTCCAGCAGTCTTGCATGCCCATCATGAGCAAGCTGCACCAGTCACAGGGCCCAAAACACGGTTCTGCACCGTACCAAGCGGGACCGACTGTCGAAGAAGTGGACTAAACTTTGGACTGTTTTAATTTAGTCAACAAATTTAATGTAAATAAGCTGTAAATAGCCAGTGATAGATGTTTAGCAGTGTATTTAAGTATTGTTCCACCATGCTGTAAATACCTCATCGAGCTGTGAAAGATTTGTATATATTGTCATCCCTTATTTGTGGTGTCTGAATAAACAGCCTTTAATGCAGTAAAATGTGTGCTTTATATTGTTCCAGGGAGATTGAGGCCTCTAGCTTCTCTCCTGTAAAACTCCCATACTCTAGGTAAGTATTATTGCACACATTGAAGGCAACTTTGAAACTCTACTCCTTACTGCTGTATGGATGTCACATGAATCATAACTTGTAGCAATTGATGGCACTTTATTTGCAGCATACCTGCCGCTGGAGTCAAGCAGTGATATATGTTGAGCCATAAGTGTAGAAATGAACACTGATACAACTGGTTAAAGTTCAGTCTCTGCAGAGGCAAAGGATGAAGTAATAATTATGTACATGCTCCCTTTCAACTGAAGAAAAGACGTTAAATCAACATGTGCTCCGTTTCTGGCTACACCTAGGAAAAACTCAATTATATTCTGCTATTTGGAATTCGCTAACTAATATTTATCAGCTAGAGGTCATCCAGAGAAAGACAGTTCCTTTTATTTTCAATAAATACAGATGGTCACGCTCTCGAACAAAGCTTATGCGAAATGTCAACATTCCGCTGCTTGATGCATGGAGAAAATTTGACTGTATACCCATCCTTCATAAAATTCTAACAGGCGAACTGGGAATACAGTCCCTTTCATTCCTCAGGAACGCCAGCACAATAACTGAAGTCAGAACTGAAGAACCTTTAATATCCGAAAATATAGCAGACAGAAAAGATTGGGGCCTGTCATGGTCATATAAGAAGCTCAATATATTCTTTTTTTTTATTTACTAATACAGACGTACGTTGACTGGCTGGTAAAATTTAGCGTTGTTGGAATATGATTTTGTGAGCGCCTACATTTTGATTTGTGAACCTTTGTGTATTTATTTCTACGGCGAAAGCTATTGATCGCATAGAAGTGCATTTTTGACATGCTTTGTAGTAATCAGATGGATAAAAAAAATTGATTTAATGGTAATTTTTGCACGCAGTGATACATCGGTTGAACACAAGAACATCCTCTCCAACTCAAAAATTTTCATTTTTATTTATTTCAGAACGAGTACAAACGCTCATCGTTATTTATAAAACAGTCTTCTCGCCCTTCTTTCGGTGTTCTGAATATCTAAGCAGTTCCGTGCACATTACGGTCCATCTTGCCACAATGTGTGACACACACACACACACACACACACACACACACACACACACACACACACACACACACACACACACACACACACACACACACACACACACACACACACACACACACACACACACACACACACACACACACACACACACACACACACACACACACACACACACACACACACACACACACACACACACACACACACACACACACACACACACACACACACACACACTCTCTCTCTCTCTCTCTCTCTCTCTCTCTCTCTCTCTGCGCTGCTTTCCGCGCTCTACACAACTAAAGCCGACACAAGATGTTAGAAACTTAATAAGACTTTTTGACCTGACGGTAGCTTGTCATAACGGGGCTGTTCGAAAACGGTGAGCAGCACAGCTAATAGCTATGACACTAATTGATACTATGAGACTGCGAGCGTTGTCCTCGGACATAGGCTATGCCGGCTGCGAGGGCGCTTCTTCGTCAGTGCTGGAGCTACTTCGGAAACCAGTCGATTCCTTCTGTTTACGACGAAGTCCTTAAACGCTTTAGTTCCTGCATTTAAAAGCCGCTGATTAGTGAACGTGAGAGGTCATCGGCGCTTATGAGGAGCAATGCCACTTTCCGCTCTCAATCTGCGCCAACCCACTGCAAATATTCTGTTGTCTTTATTGCTCTTAAGCTACGCTTCTCGCGTCTCGTAAACTCGCTCAGCCTTTCCCGTGTGTAGCTGCTGCCGAATGTCCGACCGCAAATATGTGACATGACACACTGAGACCGTAACGCCACAACATATTTCACTCGCCCTCACTGCAACACGAGGCGCCCGAACCGCGGAATGCACCTCAGCGGCTCGGTTCCTGGAGCATCGTCGCTTTTCATACTTGGCGCCAATATATAGTAGCAGACGACAACGTTTTTTTTTTTTCTATCATTTTTTTTGTTTTCGTTTTCCTTCAGAATGCCTAACTCTATTGCGTGCTTACGTATCCTGGCATTGTCCTACTGCACACGTGACACATCACGCGTACGTCGCAATTTCAACAAAATGACGATTTGTCTTGAACAGGGCTCCAGCTTTCCCTCTAGGCAATATTTAAAAACGCTGATACAGACGTGACGTCACCGCCACTCCATAGAGTAACACAACCGTAAAAAGGGGCATCCGGGCACTTTCGCGGCCGAGCTGGGCGTTCCACGATCGACTTCATCAGACAGCGTTAATTGCAGCTACAAAAAAAAAAAAAATAATATGTTTATTGACAGACGGAAATAACTAAAGGCAGGTTTTAATTGGCCACTAAAATTAAGGCAAAATGAGCGCAAAATATATCAGTAGTCACGGTTAGGTGGTGGCATGCCCTGGCGCCCGATTCAAAGGATTTTTTTTTTTTAGACTTTATTATCGAGTTATTCATAAAGAAAGAAGCTTATAGTTAATAAAAGAATCAGTGGTGCGGCTTGGGCGCTTTAGGAATTTCCTCAGCTCCAGTGACTTTCCAAAATGTAAACGGCGACTCAGCGTCAACGCCTGTATGAAACTACGCGATGCACACGAAAAAATAAAACCGAAAAAATAAAAACCGAAAGCCTCCGAGATTTGGCGATTCGAAGTGTGGTTCGAAGGTGAGCCGTGAACCAGAGTCAGCCGCTGGGACTCCGTAGGATTATCCCTTTTTTATGTTTATCCCAATTTTGCCGACCAGCTTCGGGTGAAGAAGGCTGCGGAGGTAGAAGCATTTCTCGTGTTTAGAACAAGCAACCATGTTTTTCGTCTCATGCAGCTGGCACATACGCACGTTCCTTCTCCTCTCCGATTTCCTACATCAATACAGCGTAATTTTCCCAGAACACTACACAGACATATGCCCTTGGTGCAACGGCCAGCTCACCGCCTACCACGCCACATGGGGGTGCACAGGCCCCAATTCTGCAGACATAAACATGCCCCATTCGGAGGCGCAGTGGGAGGCCACTCTGCTATAGGCTCTAATCTAGATACCCAGCGTATAGGCTGGTAACTCAGGCAAGAGCGGTAGCCCAGGCCACTGGGGTCTTGAAATGAAGACTCCACTCACTGCACCCCCCCCCCCCCTTTTTTTTTTCTTTTTGAAATAAAGTCCCCCCCCCCCCCCCCTCCCAATTTCGCTGATTTGAAACATGCATTCCATTAAGAGAATTATTTAGAAGGTAATGCGAAATTCATTTGTTAGCTAGCGCTCTAGGTATGAGCAGTCGTGCGTGTTTAAGGTTTTTAGCCTTTCAAATTATGTGCGAATTTTGAAATACCTTATGCTAGCCTTCTTTTGACATACCATTTCGTGGCGGTAAAAACATGACACCTGGTATTATCACACGGCTCTTTGTTGCATGGTTTTCAGTGGGTAAACGGTCTTAAAATAACTTTGTGAGTAGGGTCGATTACTATTCTGTGCACCTAATTAGGCTTTGTGGTATTTTAATGGTTCTGGAGAAAGCGTTTCTTCATTTTGCTCAAGATTTTCTGAACAGCAGATGCTGCCACTGATATTCACATATAGCTTGGAATATCGTTAACGTGTCGGAACTGATGGCAAAATGAATGCAATATACTGGAATATCAACCAGAATTCATCTGATTCACCGAAGCGGCGACGGGAGGCCCTCACACACTGCTGCATGCCGCTGTAAATCAATAAGTGGTAGGAAATCGGTGCTTATTCGAAAGTGTGTAAAGTGCGCCAGCGCTGTTCAGAGATGATACCCCACATCGATAAATGCGCTCTATATAGAGAAACGTCCGTCAAGCCTCCTCCGAGTTGCTTTTTTCAGCCAACCCTTCGCGCCATCTGTGCTTTTAGTATTTGACTCGCAGGCATCAGAGTACAGTCAGGCGACATCATATATACCTCCGTGAATTTTCCTCGCACCTTGGCATCACTCGATGCTGGTGCTAAGTGGTAGCCGACGCAACATTCAAGAGAATATGAAATTAAGTTCGCGTATCCTTGCGCTACGGAACCGAAAAATTTAATGCGCAAAACGTCGATGGCTCGCAGACACGCGTTCAATAGCTTGGGACTGCATGCTGCAGGCAAGAACGATAAACGCGCGCACACGCATGAAGCAAGCTAGACAAAGAGGAGCGCGCGTATCAAAAGTAAGATATTGATAGTGCTTAGTCGCGCCACGCAAGAAACTGACAGAAAACCCAATCTGACCCAAGAAAACGCGACGGCAGCCGTCTGTAGCACACACGGGAGCAGCGGGGCGCGCGTGGGACGGTGTGCACTGTCACTGTCGCGGCCTCTCTAGCCCGCGCCAATATCGGCCGCTGATAACTGAGACTAGGCAGCCTCCTTTAGAAAAAAAAAAAAAAGAAAAAAAGAAAAGTTTGAATCTGCGGCAGTAAGACGCATGAGCAAGCGGTCGGGAACTGCGTGCTTAGCGAGTGAAGAGACGCCATTCCGACTCAGAAACTGCGCAGTTCAAGTTGCGGTGCTTGACGAGAAGCACGGACTGATTATCGCCATAGCTTCGCGCCAGGAGTAGGCTAGTCCGTTTCAGCTTCTGCGCACTTGAATACTGGAAGGGAACTGATGTTCAGAAATCATTATTTCTTGTACATGGATGGAGTGCCGTCCCCCGTGGAGTTGTCGAATTGCCAGAGACACCATGGAAACGAAGTTGCACTGTTTTCGTCTCGGTAGGTTCGAATTCTGTTCAGTGCTTAAGACCTTTTCCCCTGATGAATACCGCTGCCCCGAAAACGACATGACGCTCAAGTCGGTCTTCCTTCGGCCGCTATGAGAGGACTTTGCACGCTCGTCTGAATTCCCTGGGCAATGGCTACATATGGAAGTTTCCGGCCGTTGACTGTACTTCTGTGCCTAACTTTGTGGTGTGTCGTCTAAAGGACAAAACACTCGTGACTGATGGGCGGACCTGTGACTGACGAGAAATATCTACGAGCCAGGCCGTCGGCATCGAAGGTGAGTGCGGGGCGAAGCCAAGGCTTATCTACCTGGCTAAGCCTCGTGGTCGGCGAGGGCGGCGTGTCCGTGGAAACCTCTTGATGGCTATTGGTGCAAACTTAAGCTTCACTTGAGCTGTTTACGCGATCTTTGCATAAATTCAACAAATAACAACACGCAGAGGTTTCCTGGACCATCGCCATAGAGTTTTTCTCCGTGACGGAAGCGCGGTGAGCAAGCATACGGGGCGTAACATTTAGGCTTAGCTCGCGCTGTAGGCAGGGAACGAGCTGTAGTCATTGAGCCAGCGAGCAAAATGGGGCCTCTGGGGTCTTTGGGGTTAATCCAAAAGCACGAAGCTCTGTTAAAGCTTATTTGAATTAGTTTATTCCCGCCGCGCACGACTCCCCGGATGGTGTCCTCAGGTGCGCAGCATGTGTGTAGGCTTCGCAACTGACTTTTCTCACTTGTATTTGCTTCAGGACCGCCGCTGTAGTCTTTCGTGACCATGCACTTCTTATGGTGAAGCCTCGTTGGATTCGAGTTATGAAGTCCGTGCTTTAGCATTTTGAATGGTGCTCTTTTGTTTCTCCGGTAGTTTTCGATATTTCCACCGTCAAGTTTTTGCTTAGTTGCAAACCCTGCTTGGACCTTATGATGGCTTTGATGTCGCTTTTCAGTATAAGCGGATTCATGTTGTTATTAAGCACAATTTTATTTTCCTCTGTATTCCTGCTGTTTTCTGTTCACATCCTTGGCGCGTCCTTTTCCAGGCTACCATCTCTCTGGCTTCTGCGACTGTCAGCTTGTTCATTCTGGTCTTTCAATTTTTTTTTCTTCAGTTTTTGGCATGCCTGCACAGCGAGTATCAAGTTACGTCTCGGCTGCCTCGGTCTTACTCCCTTTCGCTCGGCCCGGCTCCTTGTTCCCTGCAGTCTCCACAATTGTCGTTTTCCATTTGCAAATCTTCATTAGATACCTGCTGGGTAGAGTTTTCACTCCCGTTAGGATTTGCGAGCAGTTTGTCAGGCGGTCCGTTCATAGGCTTAGGTGCCAAGGCCTCCGCGTTCATGGCCGCCCTTTGGTTTCTCCATTTGGCAGCGGCGTGGCCGCTCCGGAACTTTCTAACTCAATAATAGGTCGAAAGTTGACCTACCGTTCAGGTTGTATCCAGGTGTGCTGGTCGTCGAACTTTTCGTCACCAAATTGGATGGCTATATTGACTTTAACCAAGTGAAAATTGTCAAAATTTCGGGAGCGATGTCCCATTCGCGAACGCTATGGCGCATAGGCTTCCACTTCAGCCATTGTCATTGTTTTGGGTACAGGTTACATTCTGACAAAAAGTACATATACATACTATTCAATTGCTTCACATTCTATGGTTTCTGGTCTATTTTTGGCGTGTTTGGACGAATAGGCACGCCGGGCTGTCTTTTTTTGATATGTGCCTCGCTTTTTGGCTAGTCGTAATGTTGAAGTCGTAGGTTTAGATGCTCTAATCTGTCCGATTGTTTTTCATTTAGGTTCCGGAGGATAGAGACGAGTAGTTTGTGGTCTATTTCAATAGTTATAAAGGCTCCTCCCAGCCAGTAGATACACTCAAAATATTCAACCGTTGATACTAGGTCAGTATTTTCTTGTCAGTTTGAGGAAAGCGCCTTGTATACGAGTACGTCAGTGCTAGTCTCATAGAATATGCGAGGATGCTGGGTTTTCCTCGTTCACTCGCTTTCGTCAGCATTGCGCTTATTCCTTTCAGTTTTGCGCATCTTTGATGAGACAGGTTTCTTTGCTGTCGTCCAGTAGTCGTGAGCTTGACTGGCAGCGAACTTCTTGCTTTACGGTATACAACGTCCCTTGCTATTTGCTGGTCCATTGACATGGGCTCTTTTCTCGAGTGAACTCGCGAAGTGGTTCCACGATCTGAGCCAACAATGGGATCAATCGGCCAACATAGTTTACTATCTCAACAGTTGAAGCTTCAAACTTCATCCGAATTCTTTGGAGCAGTCATACGCTTAATTGCCTCCACCTTGTCAAGATCTGCTGTGATGCCAGAGTTGGAGAATATCGGTTCGAAAAACTTTACTTTTCGCGATCACACACTTGGTGACGCTCAATGTCAATCCGGCTTGAGATGATTTTGGCACAAGGCAGCTGGGATGTGCTTGCTCTCTGTTGGCATCGCGTCCATCGCTGGGTCAATAAAAAGTGTCTACGCACGGTTCAAAATCGGCGATGCGAGATTCATCAACGTCGTTGTCTTGCTGTTGTCATCTTCTGTCAACCGAAATCATGTTCTCGAATCACGTATGGCATCGCGTCCATCGCTGGGTAAATGAAAAGTGTCTACGCACGGATCAAAATCGGCGATGCGAGATTCATCAACGTCGTTGTCTTGCTGTTGTCATCTTCTGTCAACAGCAATCATGTTCTCGAATCACGTATGGCATCGCGTCCATCGCTGGGTCAATGAAAAGTGTCTACGCACGGATCAAAATCGGCGATGCGAGATTCATCAACGTCGTTGCCTTGCTGTTGTCATCTTCTGTCAACAGAAATCATGTTGTTCTCGAATCACGTATGACATCGCGTCCATCGCTGGGTCAATGGAAAGTGTCTACGCACGGATCAAAATCGGCGATGCGAGATTCAACGTCGTTGTCTTGCTGTTGTCATCTTCTGTCAACAGCAATCATGTTGTTCTCGAATCACGTATGGCATCGCGTCCATCGCTGGGTCAATGAAAAGTGTCTACGCACGGATCAAAATCGGCGATGCGAGATTCATCAACGTCGTTGTCTTGCTGTTGTCATCTTCTGTCAACAGCAATCATGTTCTCGAATCACGTATGGCATCGCGTCCATCGCTGGGTCAATGAAAAGTGTCTACGCACGGATCAAAATCGGCGATGCGAGATTCATCAACGTCGTTGTCTTGCTGTTGTCATCTTCTGCCAACAGCAATCATGTTGTTCTCGAATCACGTATGACATCGCGTCCATCGCTGGGTCAATGAAAAGTGTCTACGCACGGATCAAAATCGGCGATGCGAGATTCATCAACGTCGTTGTCTTGCTGTTGTCATCTTGTCAACAGCAATCATGTTGTTCTCGAATCACGTATGACATCGCGTCCATCGCTGGGTCAATGAAAAGTGTCTACGCACGGATCAAAATCGGCGATGCGAGATTCATCAACGTCGTTGCCTTGCTGTTATCTTCTGTCAACAGCAATCATGTTGTTCTCGAATCACGTATGGCATCGCGTCCATCGCTGGGTCAATGAAAAGTGTCTACGCACGGATCAAAATCGGCGATGCGAGATTCATCAACGTCGTTGTCTTGCTGTTGTCATCTTCTGTCAACAGCAATCATGTTGTTCTCGAATCACGTATGGCATCGCGTCCATCGCTGGGTCAATGAAAAGTGTCTACGCACGGATCAAAATCGGCGATGCGAGATTCAACGTCGTTGTCTTGCTGTTGTCATCTTCTGTCAACAGCAATCATGTTGTTCTCGAATCACGTATGGCATCGCGTCCATCGCTGGGTCAATAAAAGTGTCTACGCACGGATCAAAATCGGCGATGCGAGATTCATCAACGTCGTTGTCTTGCTGTTGTCATCTTCTGTCAACAGCAATCATGTTCTCGAATCACGTATGGCATCGCGTCCATCGCTGGGTGAATGAAAAGTGTACGCACGGATCAAAATCGGCGATGCGAGATTCATCAACGTCGTTGTCTTGCTGTTGTCATCTTCTGTCAACAGCAATCATGTTGTTCTCGAATCACGTATGACATCGCGTCCATCGTTGGGTCAATGAAAAGTGTCTACATACGGATCAAAATCGGTGATGCGAGATTCATCAACGTCGTTGTCTTGTTGTTGTCATCTTGTCAACAGCAATCATGTTGTTCTCGAATCACGTATGACATCGCGTCCATCGCTGGGTCAATGAAAAGTGTCTACGCACGGATCAAAATCGGCGATGCGAGATTCATCAACGTCGTTGCCTTGCTGTTGTCATCTTCTGTCAACAGAAATCATGTTGTTCTCGAATCACGTATGACATCGCGTCCATCGCTGGGTCAATGGAAAGTGTCTACGCACGGATCAAAATCGGCGATGCGAGATTCAACGTCGTTGTCTTGCTGTTGTCATCTTCTGTCAACAGCAATCATGTTGTTCTCGAATCACGTATGGCATCGCGTCCATCGCTGGGTCAATGAAAAGTGTCTACGCACGGATCAAAATCGGCGATGCGAGATTCATCAACGTCGTTGTCTTGCTGTTGTCATCTTCTGTCAACAGCAATCATGTTCTCGAATCCCGTATGGCATCGCGTCCATCGCTGGGTCAATGAAAAGTGTCTACGCACGGATCAAAATCGGCGATGCGAGATTCATCAACGTCGTTGTCTTGCTGTTGTCATCTTCTGTCAACAGCAATCATGTTGTTCTCGAATCACGTATGACATCGCGTCCATCGCTGGGTCAATGAAAAGTGTCTACGCACGGATCAAAATCGGCGATGCGAGATTCATCAACGTCGTTGTCTTGCTGTTGTCATCTTGTCAACAGCAATCATGTTGTTCTCGAATCACGTATGACATCGCGTCCATCGCTGGGTCAATGAAAAGTGTCTACGCACGGATCAAAATCGGCGATGCGAGATTCATCAACGTCGTTGCCTTGCTGTTGTCATCTTCTGTCAACAGCAATCATGTTGTTCTCGAATCACGTATGGCATCGCGTCCATCGCTGGGTCAATGAAAAGTGTCTACGCACGGATCAAAATCGGCGATGCGAGATTCATCAACGTCGTTGTCTTGCTGTTGTCATCTACTGTCAACAGCAATCATGTTGTTCTCGAATCACGTATGGCATCGCGTCCATCGCTGGGTCAATGAAAAGTGTCTACGCACAAATCGGCGATGCGAGATTCAACGTCGTTGTCTTGCTGTTGTCATCTTCTGTCAACAGCAATCATGTTCTCGAATCACGTATGGCATCGCGTCCATCGCTGGGTCAATGAAAAGTGTCTACGCACGGATCAAAATCGGCGATGCAAGATTCATCAACGTCGTTGTCTTGCTGTTGTCATCTTCTGTCAACAGCAATCATGTTGTTCTCGAATCACGTATGACATCGCGTCCATCGCTGGGTCAATGAAAAGTGTCTACGCACGGATCAAAATCGGCGATGCGAGATTCATCAACGTCGTTGTCTTGTTGTTGTCATCTTCTGTCAACAGCAATCATGTTCTCGAATCACGTATGGCATCGCGTCCATCGCTGGGTCAATGAAAAGTGTCTACGCACGGATCAAAATCGGCGATGCGAGATTCATCAACGTCGTTGCCTTGCTGTTGTCATCTTCTGTCAACAGCAATCATGTTGTTCTCGAATCACGTATGGCATCGCGTCCATCGCTGGGTCAATGAAAAGTGTCTACGCACGGATCAAAATCGGCGATGCGAGATTCATCAACGTCGTTGTCTTGCTGTTGTCATCTTCTGTCAACAGCAATCATGTTGTTCTCGAATCACGTATGACATCGCGTCCATCGCTGGGTCAATGAAAAGTGTCTACACACGGATTAAAATCGGCGATGCGAGATTCATCAACGTCGTCTTGCTGTTGTCATCTTCTGTCAACAGCAATCATGTTGTTCTCGAATCACGAATGGCATCGCGACAATCGCTGGGTCAATAAAAAGTGTCTACGCACGGATCAAAATCGGCGATGCGAGATTCATCAACGACGTTGTCTTGCTGTTGTCATCTTCTGTCAACCACAATCACGTTGTTCTCGAATCACGAATGGCATCGTGACCATCGCAGGGTCAATGAAAAATGTCTACGCACGGATCAAAATCGGCGATGCGAGATTCATTAACGTCGTTATCTTAATGCTGTTGTCAGCTTCTGTCAACAGCAATCACGTTGTTCTCGAATCACATATGATGTCACGTCTATCGCTGGATTAATGAAACGTGTCTACGCACGGATCAAAATCGGCGATGCGAGATTCAACGTCGTTGTCTTGCTGTTGTCATCTTCTGTCAACAGCAATCATGTTGTTCTCGAATGACGTATGGCATCGCGTCCATCGCTGGGTCAATGAAAAGTGTCTACGCACGGATCAAAATCGGCGATGCGAGATTCATCAACGTCGTTGTCTTGCTGTTGTCATCTTCTGTCAACAGCAATCATGTTATTCTCGAATCACGTATGACATCGCGTCCATCGCTGGGTCAATGAAAAGTGTCTACGCACGGATCAAAATCGGCGATGCGAGATTCATCAACGTCGTTGTCTTGCTGTTGTCATCTTCTGTCAACAGCAATCATGTTCTGGAATCACGTATGACATCGCGTCCATCGCTGCGTCAATGAAAAGTGTCTACGCACGGATCAAAATCGGCGATGCGAGATTCATCAACGTCGTTGTCTTGCTGTTGTCATCTTCTGTCAACAGCAATCATGTTGTTCTCGAATCACGTATGACATCGCGTCCATCGCTGGGTCAATGGAAAGTGTCTACGCACGGATCAAAATCGGCGATGCGAGATTCATCAACGTCGTTGTCTTGCTGTTGTCATCTTCTGTCAACAGCAATCATGTTGTTCTCGAATCACGTATGACATCGCGTCCATCGCTGGGTCAATGAAAAGTGTCTACGCACGGATCAAAATCGGCGATGCGAGATTCATCAACGTCGTTGCCTTGCTGTTGTCATCTTCTGTCAACAGCAATCATGTTGTTCTCGAATCACGTATGGCATCGCCATCGCTGGGTCAATGAAAAGTGTCTACGCACGGATCAAAATCGGCGATGCGAGATTCATCAACGTCGTTGTCTTGCTGTTGTCATCTGTCAACAGCAATCATATTGTTCTCGAATCACGTATGACATCGCGTCCATCGCTGGGTCAATGAAAAGTGTCTACGCACGGATCAAAATCGGCGATGCGAGATTCATCAACGTCGTCTTGCTGTTGTCATCTTCTGTCAACAGCAATCATGTTGTTCTCGAATCACGAATGGCATGGCGACCAACGCTGGGTCAATGAAATGTCTACGCACGGATCAAAATCGGCGATGCGAGATTCACCAACGACGTTGTCTTGCTGTTGTCATCTTCTGTCAACCGCAATCACGTTGTTCTCGAATCACGAATGGCATCGCGACCATCGCAGGGTCAATGAAAAATGTCTACGCACGGATCAAAATCGGCGATGCGAGATTCATCAACGTCGTTATCTTAATGCTGTTGTCAGCTTCTGTCAACAGCAATCACGTTGTTCTCGAATCACGTATGATATCACGTCTATCGCTGGATTAATGAAACGTGTCTACGCACGGATCAAATTCGTATATGGGAGATTCATCAACGTCGTTTTCTTGCTGTTGCCATCTTCTGTCAACAGCAACCATGTTGTTCTCGAATCACGAATGGCATCGCGACCATCGCTGGGTCAATGAAGTGTCTACGCACGGATCAAAATCTGCATGCGAGATTCATCAACGTTGTTGTCTTGCTGTTGTCATCTTCTGTCAACAGCAATCACGTTGTTCTCGATCATCACGTATGGCATCGCTTCCATCGCTGTATCAATGAATGTGTCTACGCACGGATCAAAATCGGATATGCGAGATGCATCAACGTCGTTGTCCTGCTGTTGTCATCTTCTGTCAACAGCAGTCATGTTGTTCTCGAAACACGTATGGCATCGCGTTTTTCACTGGGTCAATGAAACGTGTCTACGCACGGATCAAAGTCGGCAATGCGAGATTCATCGACATCGTTCTCCTGCTGTTGTCATCTTTTGTCAACAGCAATCATGTCGTTCTCGAATCACGTATGACATCGCTGCCATCGCTGGATCAAAGGATGTGCCTACGCACGGATCAAAATCGGATATGCGAGATGCATCAACGTCGTTGTCCTGCTGTTGTCATCTTCGGTCAACAGCAGTTATGTTGTTCTCGAAACACGTATGGCATCGCGTTTTTCGCAGGGTCAATGAAGCGTGTCTACGCACGGATCAAAGTCGGCAATGCGAGATTCATCAACATCGTTCTCCTGCTGTTGTCATCTTCTGTCAACAGCAATCATGTTGTTCTCGAATCACGTATGACATCGCTTCCATCGCTGGGTCAATGAAAAGTGTACGCACGGATCAAAATCGGCCATGCGAGATTCATCAACGTCGTTGTCTTGCTGTTGTCATCTTCTGTCAACAGCAATCATGTTGTTCTCGAATGACGTATGGCATCGCGTCCATCGCTGGGACAATGAAAAGTGTCTACGCACGGATCGAAATCGGCGATGCGAGATTCATCAACGTCGTTGTCTTGCTGTTGTCATCTTCTGTCAACAGCAATCATGTTATTCTCGAATCACGTATGACATCGCGTCCATCGCTGGGTCTATGAAAAGTGTCTACGCACGGATCAAAATCGGCGATGCGAGATTCATCAACGTCGTTGTCTTGCTGTTGTCATCTTCTGTCAACAGCAATCATGTTCTGGAATCACGTATGACATCGCGTCCATCGCTGCGTCAATGAAAAGTGTCTACGCACGGATCAAAATCGGCGATGCGAGATTCATCAACGTCGTTGTCTTGCTGTTATCTTCTGTCAACAGCAATCATGTTGTTCTCGAATCACGTATGACATCGCGTCCATCGCTGGGTCAATGGAAAGTGTCTACGCACGGATCAAAATCGGCGATGCGAGATTCATCAACGGCGTTGTCTTGCTGTTGTCATCTTCTGTCAACAGCAATCATGTTGTTCTCGAATCACGTATGACATCGCGTCCATCGCTGGGTCAATTAAAAGTGTCTACGCACGGATCAAAATCGGCGATGCGAGATTCATCAACGTCGTTGCCTTGCTGTTGTCATCTTCTGTCAACAGCAATCATGTTGTTCTCGAATCACGTATGGCATCGCCATCGCTGGGTCAATGAAAAGTGTCTACGCACGGATCAAAATCGGCGATGCGAGATTCATCAACGTCGTTGTCTTGCTGTTGTCATCTGTCAACAGCAATCATATTGTTCTCGAATCACGTATGACATCGCGTCCATCGCTGGGTCAATGAAAAGTGTCTACGCACGGATCAAAATCGGCGATGCGAGATTCATCAACGTCGTCTTGCTGTTGTCATCTTCTGTCAACAGCAATCATGTTGTTCTCGAATCACGTATGACATCGCGTCCATCGCTGGGTCAATGAAAAGTGTCTACACACGGATTAAAATCGGCGATGTGAGATTCACCAACGACGTTGTCTTGCTGTTGTCATCTTCTGTCAACCGCAATCACGTTGTTCTCGAATCACGAATGGCATCGCGACCATCGCAGGGTCAATGAAAAATGTCTACGCACGGATCAAAATCTGCGATGTGAGATTCATCAACGTCGTTATCTTAATGCTGTTGTCAGCTTCTGTCAACAGCAATCACGTTGTTCTCGAATCACGTATGGTATCACGTCTATCGCTGGATTAATGAAACGTGTCTACGCACGGATCAAATTCGTATATGGGAGATTCATCAACGTCGTTTTCTTGCTGTTGCCATCTTCTGTCAACAGCAACCATGTTGTTCTCGAATCACGAATGGCATCGCGACCATCGCTGGGTCAATGAAGTGTCTACGCACGGATCAAAATCTGCATGCGAGATTCATCAACGTCGTTGTCTTGCTGTTGTCATCTTCTGTCAACAGCAATCATGTTGTTCTCGATCATCACGTATGGCATCGCTTCCATCGCTGTATCGATGAATGTGTCTACGCACGGATCAAAATCGGATATGCGAGATGCATCAACGTCGTTGTCCTGCTGTTGTCATCTTCGGTCAACAGCAGTTATGTTGTTCTCGAAACACGTATGGCATCGCGTTTTTCGCAGGGTCAATGAAGCGTGTCTACGCACGGATCAAAGTCGGCAATGCGAGATTCATCAACATCTTTCTCCTGCTGTTGTCATATTCTATCAACAGCAATCATGTTGTTCTCGAATCACGTATGACATCGCTTCCATCGCTGGGTCAATGAAAAGTGTACGCACGGATCAAAATCGGCGATGCGAGATTCATCAACGTCGTTGTCTTGCTGTTGTCATCTTCTGTCAACAGCAATCATGTTGTTCTCGAATCACGTATGACATCGCGTCCATCGCTGGGTGAATGAAAAGTGTCTACATACGGATCAAAATCGGTGATGCGAGATTCATCAACGTCGTTGTCTTGTTGTTGTCATCTTCTGTCAACAGCAATCATGTTGTTCTCGAATCACGTATGACATCGCGTCCATCGCTGGGTCAATGAAAAGTGTCTACGCACGGATCAAAATCGGCGATGCGAGATTCATCAACGTCGTTGCCTTGCTGTTGTCATCTTCTGTCAACAGAAATCATGTTGTTCTCGAATCACGTATGACATCGCGTCCATCGCTGGGTCAATGGAAAGTGTCTACGCACGGATCAAAATCGGCGATGCGAGATTCAACGTCGTTGTCTTGCTGCTGTCATCTTTTGTCAACCGAAATCATGTTCTCGAATCACGTATGGCATCGCGTCCATCGCTGGGTAAATGAAAAGTGTCTACGCACGGATCAAAATCGGCGATGCGAGATTCAACGTCGTTGTCTTGCTGTTGTCATCTTCTGTCAACAGCAATCATGTTGTTCTCGAATCACGTATGGCATCGCGTCCATCGCTGGGTCAATGAAAAGTGTCTACGCACGGATCAAAATCGGCGATGCGAGATTCATCAACGTCGTCGTCTTGCTGTTGTCATCTTCTGTCAACAGCAATCATGTTCTCGAATCACGTATGGCATCGCGTCCATCGCTGGGTCAATGAAAAGTGTCTACGCACGGATCAAAATCGGCGATGCGAGATTCATCAACGTCGTTGTCTTGCTGTTGTCATCTTCTGTCAACAGCAATCATGTTGTTCTCGAATCACGTATGACATCGCGTCCATCGCTGGGTCAATGAAAAGTGTCTACGCAAGGATCAAAATCGGCGATGCGAGATTCATCAACGTCGTTGTCTTGCTGTTGTCATCTTGTCAACAGCAATCATGTTGTTCTCGAATCACGTATGACATCGCGTCCATCGCTGGGTCAATGAAAAGTGTCTACGCACGGATCAAAATCGGCGATGCGAGATTCATCAACGTCGTTGCCTTGCTGTTGTCATCTTCTGTCAACAGCAATCATGTTGTTCTCGAATCACGTATGGCATCGCGTCCATCGCTGGGTCAATGAAAAGTGTCTACGCACGGATCAAAATCGGCGATGCGAGATTCATCAACGTCGTTGTCTTGCTGTTGTCATCTTCTGTCAACAGCAATCATGTTGTTCTCGAATCACGTATGGCATCGCGTCCATCGCTGGGTCAATGAAAAGTGTCTACGCACGGATCAAAATCGGCGATGCGAGATTCAACGTCGTTGTCTTGCTGTTGTCATCTTCTGTCAACAGCAATCATGTTGTTCTCGAATCACGTATGGCATCGCGTCCATCGCTGGGTCAATGAAAAGTGTCTACGCACGGATCAAAATCGGCGATGCGAGATTCATCAACGTCGTTGTCTTGCTGTTGTCATCTTCTGTCAACAGCAATCATGTTCTCGAATCACGTATGGCATCGCGTCCATCGCTGGGTCAATGAAAAGTGTCTACGCACGGATCAAAATCGGCGATGCGAGATTCATCAACGTCGTTGTCTTGCTGTTGTCATCTTCTGTCAACAGCAATCATGTTGTTCTCGAATTACGTATGACATCGCGTCCATCGCTGGGTCAATGAAAAGTGTCTACGCACGGATCAAAATCGGCGGTGCGAGATTCATCAACGTCGTTGTCTTGTTGTTGTCATCTTCTGTCAACAGCAATCATGTTGTTCTCGAATCACGTATGGCATCGCGTCCATATCGCTGGGTCTATGAAAAGTGTCTACGCACGGATCAAAATCGGCGATGCGAGATTCATCAACGTCGTTGCCTTGCTGTTGTCATCTTCTGTCAACAGCAATCATGTTGTTCTCGAATCACGTATGGCATCGCGTCCATCGCTGGGTCAATGAAAAGTGTCTACGCACGGATCAAAATCGGCGATGCGAGATCCATCAACGTCGTTGTCTTGCTGTTGTCATCTTCTGTCAACAGCAATCATGTTGTTCTCGAATCACGTATGACATCGCGTCCATCGCTGGGTCAATGAAAAGTGTCTACACACGGATTAAAATCGGCGATGCGAGATTCATCAACGTCGTCTTGCTGTTGTCATCTTCTGTCAACAGCAATCATGTTGTTCTCGAATCACGAATGGCATCGCGACAATCGCTGGGTCAATGAAAAGTGTCTACGCACGGATCAAAATCGGCGATGCGAGATTCATCAACGACGTTGTCTTGCTGTTGTCATCTTCTGTCAACCGCAATCACGTTGTTCTCGAATCACGAATGGCATCGTGACCATCGCAGGGTCAATGAAAAATGTCTACGCACGGATCAAAATCGGCGATGCGAGATTCATCAACGTCGTTATCTTAATGCTGTTGTCAGCTTCTGTCAACAGCAATCACGTTGTTCTCGAATCACATATGATGTCACGTCTATCGCTGGATTAATGAAACGTGTCTACGCACGGATCAAAATCGGCGATGCGAGATTCAACGTCGTTGTCTTGCTGTTGTCATCTTCTGTCAACAGCAATCATGTTGTTCTCGAATGACGTATGGCATCGCGTCCATCGCTGGGTCAATGAAAAGTGTCTACGCACGGATCAAAATCGGCGATGCGAGATTCATCAACGTCGTTGTCTTGCTGTTGTCATCTTCTGTCAACAGCAATCATGTTCTGGAATCACGTATGACATCGCGTCCATCGCTGCGTCAATGAAGTGTCTACGCACGGATCAAAATCGGCGATGCGAGATTCATCAACGTCGTTGTCTTGCTGTTGTCATCTTCTGTCAACAGCAATCATGTTGTTCTCGAATCACGTATGACATCGCGTCCATCGCTGGGTCAATGGAAAGTGTCTACGCACGGATCAAAATCGGCGATGCGAGATTCATCAACGTCGTTGTCTTGCTGTTGTCATCTTCTGTCAACAGCAATCATGTTGTTCTCGAATCACGTATGACATCGCGTCCATCGCTGGGTCAATGAAAAGTGTCTACGCACGGATCAAAATCGGCGATGCGAGATTCATCAACGTCGTTGCCTTGCTGTTGACATCTTCTGTCAACAGCAATCATGTTGTTCTCGAATCACGTATGGCATCGCCATCGCTGGGTCAATTAAAAGTGTCTACGCACGGATCAAAATCGGCGATGCGAGATTCATCAACGTCGTTGTCTTGCTGTTGTCATCTGTCAACAGCAATCATATTGTTCTCGAATCACGTATGACATCGCGTCCATCGCTGGGTCAATGAAAAGTGTCTACGCACGGATCAAAATCGGCGATGCGAGATTCATCAACGTCGTCTTGCTGTTGTCATCTTCTGTCAACAGCAATCATGTTGTTCTCGAATCACGAATGGCATGGCGACCAACGCTGGGTCAATGAAAAATGTCTACGCACGGATCAAAATCGGCGATGCGAGATTCATCAACGTCGTTATCTTAATGCTGTTGCCAGCTTCTGTCAACAGCAATCACGTTGTTCTCGAATCACGTATGATATCACGTCTATCGCTGGATTAATGAAACGTGTCTACGCACGGATCAAATTCGTATATGGGAGATTCATCAACGTCGTTTTCTTGCTGTTGCCATCTTCTGTCAACAGCAACCATGTTGTTCTCGAATCACGAATGGCATCGCGACCATCGCTGGGTCAATGAAGTGTCTACGCACGGATCAAAATCTGCATGCGAGATTCATCAACGTCGCTGTCTTGCTGTTGTCATCTTCTGTCAACAGCAATCATGTTGTTCTCGATCATCACGTATGGCATCGCTTCCATCGCTGTATCAATGAATGTGTCTACGCACGGATCAAAATCGGATATGCGAGATGCATCAACGTCGTTGTCCTGCTGTTGTCATCTTCTGTCAACAGCAGTCATGTTGTTCTCGAAACACGTATGGCATCGCGTTTTTCACTGGGTCAATGAAACGTGTCTACGCACGGATCAAAGTCGGCAATGCGAGATTCATCGACATCGTTCTCCTGCTGTTGTCATCTTTTGTCGACAGCAATCATGTCGTTCTCGAATCACGTATGACATCGCTGCCATCGCTGGATCAAAGGATGTGCCTACGCACGGATCAAAATCGGATATGCGAGATGCATCAACGTCGTTGTCCTGCTGTTGTCATCTTCGGTCAACAGCAGTTATGTTGTTCTCGAAACACGTATGGCATCGCGTTTTTCGCAGGGTCAATGAAGCGTGTCTACGCACGGATCAAAGTCGGCAATGCGAGATTCATCAACATCGTTCTCCTGCTGTTGTCATCTTCTGTCAACAGCAATCGTGTTGTTCTCGAATCACGTATGACATCGCTTCCATCGCTGGGTCAATGAAAAGTGTACGCACGGATCAAAATCGGCCATGCGAGATTCATCAACGTCGTTGTCTTGCTGTTGTCATCTTCTGTCAACCGAATCATGTTCTCGAATCACGAATGGCATCGCGACCATCGCTGGGTCAATGAAAAATGTCTACGCACGGATCAAAATCGGCGATGCGAGATTCATCAACGTCGTTGCCTTGCTGTTGTCATCTTCTGTCAACAGCAATCATGTTGTTCTCGAATCACGTATGGCATCGCGTCCATCGCTGGGTCAATGAAAAGTGTCTACGCACGGATCAAAATCGGCGATGCGAGATTCAACGTCGTTGTCTTGCTGTTGTCATCTTCTGTCAACAGCAATCATGTTGTTCTCGAATCACGTATGGCATCGCGTCCATCGCTGGGTCAATGAAAAGTGTCTACGCACGGATCAAAATCGGCGATGCGAGATTCATCAACGTCGTTGTCTTGCTGTTGTCATCTTCTGTCAACAGCAATCATGTTGTTCTCGAATCACGTATGACATCGCGTCCATCGCTGGGTCAATGAAAAGTGTCTACGCACGGATCAAAATCGGCGATGCGAGATTCATCAACGTCGTTGTCTTGTTGTTGTCATCTTCTGTCAACAGCAATCATGTTGTTCTCGAATCACGTATGGCATCGCGTCCATCGCTGGGTCAATGAAAAGTGTCTACGCACGGATCAAAATCGGCGATGCGAGATTCATCAACGTCGTTGCCTTGCTGTTGTCATCTTCTGTCAACAGCAATCATGTTGTTCTCGAATCACGTATGGCATCGCGTCCATCGCTGGGTCAATGAAAAGTGTCTACGCACGGATCAAAATCGGCGATGCGAGATTCATCAACGTCGTTGTCTTGCTGTTGTCATCTTCTGTCAACAGCAATCATGTTGTTCTCGAATCACGTATGACATCGCGTCCATCGCTGGGTCAATGAAAAGTGTCTACACACGGATTAAAATCGGCGATGCGAGATTCATCAACGTCGTCTTGCTGTTGTCATCTTCTGTCAACAGCAATCATGTTGTTCTCGAATCACGAATGGCATCGCGACAATCGCTGGGTCAATGAAAAGTGTCTACGCACGGATCAAAATCGGCGATGCGAGATTCATCAACGACGTTGTCTTGCTGTTGTCATCTTCTGTCAACCGCAGTCACGTTGTTCTCGAATCACGAATGGCATCGTGACCATTGCAGGGTCAATGAAAAATGTCTACGCACGGATCAAAATCGGCGATGCGAGATTCATCAACGTCGTTATCTTAATGCTGTTGTCAGCTTCTGTCAACAGCAATCACGTTGTTCTCGAATCACATATGATGTCACGTCTATCGCTGGATTAATGAAACGTGTCTACGCACGGATCAAAATCGGCGATGCGAGATTCAACGTCGTTGTCTTGCTGTTGTTATCTTCTGTCAACAGCAATCATGTTGTTCTCGAATGACGTATGGCATCGCGTCCATCGCTGGGTCAATGAAAAGTGTCTACGCACGGATCAAAATCGGCGATGCGAGATTCATCAACGTCGTTGTCTTGCTGTTGTCATCTTCTGTCAACAGCAATCATGTTATTCTCGAATCACGTATGACATCGCGTCCATCGCTGGGTCAATGAAAAGTGTCTACGCACGGATCAAAATCGGCGATGCGAGATTCATCAACGTCGTTGTCTTGCTGTTGTCATCTTCTGTCAACAGCAATCATGTTCTGGAATCACGTATGACATCGCGTCCATCGCTGCGTCAATGAAAAGTGTCTACGCACGGATCAAAATCGGCGATGCGAGATTCATCAACGTCGTTGTCTTGCTGTTGTCATCTTCTGTCAACAGCAATCATGTTGTTCTCGAATCACGTATGACATCGCGTCCATCGCTGGGTCAATGGAAAGTGTCTACGCACGGATCAAAATCGGCGATGCGAGATTCATCAACGTCGTTGTCTTGCTGTTGTCATCTTCTGTCAACAGCAATCATGTTGTTCTCGAATCACGTATGACATCGCGTCCATCGCTGGGTCAATGAAAAGTGTCTACGCACGGATCAAAATCGGCGATGCGAGATTCATCAACGTCGTTGCCTTGCTGTTGTCATCTTCTGTCAACAGCAATCATGTTGTTCTCGAATCACGTATGGCATCGCCATCGCTGGGTCAATGAAAAGTGTCTACGCACGGATCAAAATCGGCGATGCGAGATTCATCAACGTCGTTGTCTTGCTGTTGTCATCTGTCAACAGCAATCATATTGTTCTCGAATCACGTATGACATCGCGTCCATCGCTGGGTCAATGAAAAGTGTCTACGCACGGATCAAAATCGGCGATGCGAGATTCATCAACGTCGTCTTGCTGTTGTCATCTTCTGTCAACAGCAATCATGTTGTTCTCGAATCACGAATGACATCGCGTCCATTGCTGGGTCAATGAAAAGTGTCTACGCACGGATCAAAATCGGCGATGCGAGATTCATCAACGTCGTCTTGCTGTTGTCATCTTCTGTCAACAGCAATCATGTTGTTCTCGAATCACGAATGGCATGGCGACCAACGCTGGGTCAATGAAATGTCTACGCACGGATCAAAATCGGCGATGCGAGATTCACCAACGACGTTGTCTTGCTGTTGTCATCTTCTGTCAACCGCAATCACGTTGTTCTCGAATCACGAATGGCATCGCGACCATCGCAGGGTCAATGAAAAATGTCTACGCACGGATCAAAATCGGCGATGCGAGATTCATCAACGTCGTTATCTTAATGCTGTTGTCAGCTTCTGTCAACAGCAATCACGTTGTTCTCGAATCACGTATGATATCGCGTCTATCGCTGGATTAATGAAACCTGTCTACGCACGGATCAAATTCGTATATGGGAGATTCATCAACGTCGTTTTCTTGCTGTTGCCATCTTCTGTCAACAGCAACCATGTTGTTCTCGAATCACGAATGGCATCGCGACCATCGCTGGGTCAATGAAGTGTCTACGCACGGATCAAAATCTGCATGCGAGATTCATCAACGTCGTTGTCTTGCTGTTGTCATCTTCTGTCAACAGCAATCATGTTGTTCTCGATCATCACGTATGGCATCGCTTCCATCGCTGTATCAATGAATGTGTCTACGCACGGATCAAAATCGGATATGCGAGATGCATCAACGTCGTTGTCCTGCTGTTGTCATCTTCTGTCAACAGCAGTCATGTTGTTCTCGAAACACGTATGGCATCGCGTTTTTCACTGGGTCAATGAAACGTGTCTACGCACGGATCAAAGTCGGCAATGCGAGATTCATCGACATCGTTCTCCTGCTGTTGTCATCTTTTGTCGACAGCAATCATGTCGTTCTCGAATCACGTATGACATCGCTGCCATCGCTGGATCAAAGGATGTGCCTACGCACGGATCAAAATCGGATATGCGAGATGCATCAACGTCGTTGTCCTGCTGTTGTCATCTTCGGTCAACAGCAGTTATGTTGTTCTCGAAACACGTATGGCATCGCGTTTTTCGCAGGGTCAATGAAGCGTGTCTACGCACGGATCAAAGTCGGCAATGCGAGATTCATCAACATCGTTCTCCTGCTGTTGTCATCTTCTGTCAACAGCAATCATGTTGTTCTCGAATCACGTATGACATCGCTTCCATCGCTGGGTCAATGAAAAGTGTACGCACGGATC
This sequence comes from Amblyomma maculatum, assembly GCF_055883805.1. Lineage (NCBI taxonomy): Eukaryota > Metazoa > Arthropoda > Arachnida > Ixodida > Ixodidae > Amblyomma > Amblyomma maculatum. The sequence continues at coordinate 188,464,508 of NC_139346.1, forward strand.
AAAATCGGCCATGCGAGATTCATCAACGTCGTTGTCTTGCTGTTGTCATCTTCTGTCAACCGAATCATGTTCTCGAATCACGTATGACATCGCGTCCATCGCTGGGTCAATGAAAAGTGTCTACGCACGGATCAAAATCGGCGATGCGAGATTCATCAACGTCGTTGCCTTGCTGTTGTCATCTTCTGTCAACAGAAATCATGTTGTTCTCGAATCACGTATGACATCGCGTCCATCGCTGGGTCAATGGAAAGTGTCTACGCACGGATCAAAATCGGCGATGCGAGATTCAACGTCGTTGTCTTGCTGCTGTCATCTTTTGTCAACCGAAATCATGTTCTCGAATCACGTATGGCATCGCGTCCATCGCTGGGTAAATGAAAAGTGTCTACGCACGGATCAAAATCGGCGATGCGAGATTCAACGTCGTTGTCTTGCTGTTGTCATCTTCTGTCAACAGCAATCATGTTGTTCTCGAATCACGTATGGCATCGCGTCCATCGCTGGGTCAATGAAAAGTGTCTACGCACGGATCAAAATCGGCGATGCGAGATTCATCAACGTCGTCGTCTTGCTGTTGTCATCTTCTGTCAACAGCAATCGTGTTCTCGAATCACGTATGGCATCGCGTCCATCGCTGGGTCAATGAAAAGTGTCTACGCACGGATCAAAATCGGCGATGCGAGATTCATCAACGTCGTTGTCTTGCTGTTGTCATCTTCTGTCAACAGCAATCATGTTGTTCTCGAATCACGTATGACATCGCGTCCATCGCTGGGTCAATGAAAAGTGTCTACGCACGGATCAAAATCGGCGATGCGAGATTCAATGTCGTTGTCTTGCTGTTGTCATCTTCTGTCAACAGCAATCATGTTGTTCTCGAATCACGTATGGCATCGCGTCCATCGCTGGGTCAATGAAAAGTGTCTACGCACGGATCAAAATCGGCGATGCGAGATTCATCAACGTCGTCGTCTTGCTGTTGTCATCTTCTGTCAACAGCAATCATGTTCTCGAATCACGTATGGCATCGCGTCCATCGCTGGGTCAATGAAAAGTGTCTACGCACGGATCAAAATCGGCGATGCGAGATTCATCAACGTCGTTGTCTTGCTGTTGTCATCTTCTGTCAACAGCAATCATGTTGTTCTCGAATCACGTATGACATCGCGTCCATCGCTGGGTCAATGAAAAGTGTCTACGCAAGGATCAAAATCGGCGATGCGAGATTCATCAACGTCGTTGTCTTGCTGTTGTCATCTTGTCAACAGCAATCATGTTGTTCTCGAATCACGTATGACATCGCGTCCATCGCTGGGTCAATGAAAAGTGTCTACGCACGGATCAAAATCGGCGATGCGAGATTCATCAACGTCGTTGCCTTGCTGTTGTCATCTTCTGTCAACAGCAATCATGTTGTTCTCGAATCACGTATGACATCGCTGCCATCGCTGGATCAAAGGATGTGCCTACGCACGGATCAAAATCGGATATGCGAGATGCATCAACGTCGTTGTCCTGCTGTTGTCATCTTCGGTCAACAGCAGTTATGTTGTTCTCGAAACACGTATGGCATCGCGTTTTTCGCAGGGTCAATGAAGCGTGTCTACGCACGGATCAAAGTCGGCAATGCGAGATTCATCAACATCGTTCTCCTGCTGTTGTCATCTTCTGTCAACAGCAATCGTGTTGTTCTCGAATCACGTATGACATCGCTTCCATCGCTGGGTCAATGAAAAGTGTACGCACGGATCAAAATCGGCCATGCGAGATTCATCAACGTCGTTGTCTTGCTGTTGTCATCTTCTGTCAACCGAATCATGTTCTCGAATCACGAATGGCATCGCGACCATCGCTGGGTCAATGAAAAATGTCTACGCACGGATCAAAATCGGCGATGCGAGATTCATCAACGTCGTTGCCTTGCTGTTGTCATCTTCTGTCAACAGCAATCATGTTGTTCTCGAATCACGTATGGCATCGCGTCCATCGCTGGGTCAATGAAAAGTGTCTACGCACGGATCAAAATCGGCGATGCGAGATTCATCAACGTCGTTGTCTTGCTGTTGTCATCTTCTGTCAACAGCAATCATGTTGTTCTCGAATCACGTATGGCATCGCGTCCATCGCTGGGTCAATGAAAAGTGTCTACGCACGGATCAAAATCGGCGATGCGAGATTCAACGTCGTTGTCTTGCTGTTGTCATCTTCTGTCAACAGCAATCATGTTGTTCTCGAATCACGTATGGCATCGCGTCCATCGCTGGGTCATTGAAAAGTGTCTACGCACGGATCAAAATCGGCGATGCGAGATTCATCAACGTCGTTGTCTTGCTGTTGTCATCTTCTGTCAACAGCAATCATGTTGTTCTCGAATCACGTATGACATCGCGTCCATCGCTGGGTCAATGAAAAGTGTCTACGCACGGATCAAAATCGGCGATGCGAGATTCATCAACGTCGTTGTCTTGCTGTTGTCATCTTCTGTCAACAGCAATCATGTTGTTCTCGAATCACGTATGACATCGCGTCCATCGCTGGGTCAATGAAAAGTGTCTACACACGGATTAAAATCGGCGATGCGAGATTCATCAACGTCGTCTTGCTGTTGTCATCTTCTGTCAACAGCAATCATGTTGTTCTCGAATCACGAATGGCATCGCGACAATCGCTGGGTCAATGAAAAGTGTCTACGCACGGATCAAAATCGGCGATGCGAGATTCATCAACGACGTTGTCTTGCTGTTGTCATCTTCTGTCAACCGCAATCACGTTGTTCTCGAATCACGAATGGCATCGTGACCATCGCAGGGTCAATGAAAAATGTCTACGCACGGATCAAAATCGGCGATGCGAGATTCATCAACGTCGTTATCTTAATGCTGTTGTCAGCTTCTGTCAACAGCAATCACGTTGTTCTCGAATCACATATGATGTCACGTCTATCGCTGGATTAATGAAACGTGTCTACGCACGGATCAAAATCGGCGATGCGAGATTCAACGTCGTTGTCTTGCTGTTGTTATCTTCTGTCAACAGCAATCATGTTGTTCTCGAATGACGTATGGCATCGCGTCCATCGCTGGGTCAATGAAAAGTGTCTACGCACGGATCAAAATCGGCGATGCGAGATTCATCAACGTCGTTGTCTTGCTGTTGTCATCTTCTGTCAACAGCAATCATGTTATTCTCGAATCACGTATGACATCGCGTCCATCGCTGGGTCAATGAAAAGTGTCTACGCACGGATCAAAATCGGCGATGCGAGATTCATCAACGTCGTTGTCTTGCTGTTGTCATCTTCTGTCAACAGCAATCATGTTCTGGAATCACGTATGACATCGCGTCCATCGCTGCGTCAATGAAAAGTGTCTACGCACGGATCAAAATCGGCGATGCGAGATTCATCAACGTCGTTGTCTTGCTGTTGTCATCTTCTGTCAACAGCAATCATGTTGTTCTCGAATCACGTATGACATCGCGTCCATCGCTGGGTCAATGGAAAGTGTCTACGCACGGATCAAAATCGGCGATGCGAGATTCATCAACGTCGTTGTCTTGCTGTTGTCATCTTCTGTCAACAGCAATCATGTTGTTCTCGAATCACGTATGACATCGCGTCCATCGCTGGGTCAATGAAAAGTGTCTACGCACGGATCAAAATCGGCGATGCGAGATTCATCAACGTCGTTGCCTTGCTGTTGTCATCTTCTGTCAACAGCAATCATGTTGTTCTCGAATCACGTATGGCATCGCCATCGCTGGGTCAATGAAAAGTGTCTACGCACGGATCAAAATCGGCGATGCGAGATTCATCAACGTCGTTGTCTTGCTGTTGTCATCTGTCAACAGCAATCATATTGTTCTCGAATCACGTATGACATCGCGTCCATCGCTGGGTCAATGAAAAGTGTCTACGCACGGATCAAAATCGGCGATGCGAGATTCATCAACGTCGTCTTGCTGTTGTCATCTTCTGTCAACAGCAATCATGTTGTTCTCGAATCACGAATGACATCGCGTCCATTGCTGGGTCAATGAAAAGTGTCTACGCACGGATCAAAATCGGCGATGCGAGATTCATCAACGTCGTCTTGCTGTTGTCATCTTCTGTCAACAGCAATCATGTTGTTCTCGAATCACGAATGGCATGGCGACCAACGCTGGGTCAATGAAATGTCTACGCACGGATCAAAATCGGCGATGCGAGATTCACCAACGACGTTGTCTTGCTGTTGTCATCTTCTGTCAACCGCAATCACGTTGTTCTCGAATCACGAATGGCATCGCGACCATCGCAGGGTCAATGAAAAATGTCTACGCACGGATCAAAATCGGCGATGCGAGATTCATCAACGTCGTTATCTTAATGCTGTTGTCAGCTTCTGTCAACAGCAATCACGTTGTTCTCGAATCACGTATGATATCGCGTCTATCGCTGGATTAATGAAACCTGTCTACGCACGGATCAAATTCGTATATGGGAGATTCATCAACGTCGTTTTCTTGCTGTTGCCATCTTCTGTCAACAGCAACCATGTTGTTCTCGAATCACGAATGGCATCGCGACCATCGCTGGGTCAATGAAGTGTCTACGCACGGATCAAAATCTGCATGCGAGATTCATCAACGTCGTTGTCTTGCTGTTGTCATCTTCTGTCAACAGCAATCATGTTGTTCTCGATCATCACGTATGGCATCGCTTCCATCGCTGTATCAATGAATGTGTCTACGCACGGATCAAAATCGGATATGCGAGATGCATCAACGTCGTTGTCCTGCTGTTGTCATCTTCTGTCAACAGCAGTCATGTTGTTCTCGAAACACGTATGGCATCGCGTTTTTCACTGGGTCAATGAAACGTGTCTACGCACGGATCAAAGTCGGCAATGCGAGATTCATCGACATCGTTCTCCTGCTGTTGTCATCTTTTGTCGACAGCAATCATGTCGTTCTCGAATCACGTATGACATCGCTGCCATCGCTGGATCAAAGGATGTGCCTACGCACGGATCAAAATCGGATATGCGAGATGCATCAACGTCGTTGTCCTGCTGTTGTCATCTTCGGTCAACAGCAGTTATGTTGTTCTCGAAACACGTATGGCATCGCGTTTTTCGCAGGGTCAATGAAGCGTGTCTACGCACGGATCAAAGTCGGCAATGCGAGATTCATCAACATCGTTCTCCTGCTGTTGTCATCTTCTGTCAACAGCAATCATGTTGTTCTCGAATCACGTATGACATCGCTTCCATCGCTGGGTCAATGAAAAGTGTACGCACGGATCAAAATCGGCCATGCGAGATTCATCAACGTCGTTGTCTTGCTGTTGTCATCTTCTGTCAACCGAATCATGTTCTCGAATCACGAATGGCATCGCGACCATCGCTGGGTCAATGAAAAATGTCTACGCACGGATCAAAATCGGCGATGCGAGATTCATCAACGTCGTTATCTTAATGCTGTTGTCAGCTTCTGTCAACAGCAATCACGTTGTTCTCGAATCACATATGATGTCACGTCTATCGCTGGATTAATGAAACGTATCTACGCACGGATCAAAATCGGCGATGCGAGATTCAACGTCGTTGTCTTGCTGTTGTCATCTTCTGTCAACAGCAATCATGTTGTTCTCGAATGACGTATGGCATCGCGTCCATCGCTGGGTCAATGAAAAGTGTCTACGCACGGATCAAAATCGGCGATGCGAGATTCATCAACGTCGTTGTCTTGCTGTTGTCATCTTCTGTCAACAGCAATCATGTTATCCTCGAATCACGTATGACATCGCGTCCATCGCTGGGTCAATGAAAAGTGTCTACGCACGGATCAAAATCGGCGATGCGAGATTCATCAACGTCGTTGTCTTGCTGTTGTCATCTTCTGTCAACAGCAATCATGTTCTGGAATCACGTATGACATCGCGTCCATCGCTGCGTCAATGAAAAGTGTCTACGCACGGATCAAAATCGGCGATGCGAGATTCATCAACGTCGTTGTCTTGCTGTTGTCATCTTCTGTCAACAGCAATCATGTTGTTCTCGAATCACGTATGACATCGCGTCCATCGCTGGGTCAATGGAAAGTGTCTACGCACGGATCAAAATCGGCGATGCGAGATTCATCAACGTCGTTGTCTTGCTGTTGTCATCTTCTGTCAACAGCAATCATGTTGTTCTCGAATCACGTATGACATCGCGTCCATCGCTGGGTCAATTAAAAGTGTCTACGCACGGATCAAAATCGGCGATGCGAGATTCATCAACGTCGTTGCCTTGCTGTTGTCATCTTCTGTCAACAGCAATCATGTTGTTCTCGAATCACGTATGGCATCGCCATCGCTGGGTCAATGAAGTGTCTACGCACGGATCAAAATCGGCGATGCGAGATTCATCAACGTCGTTGTCTTGCTGTTGTCATCTTTCAACAGCAATCATATTGTTCTCGAATCACGTATGACATCGCGTCCATCGCTGGGTCAATGAAAAGTGTCTACGCACGGATCAAAATCGGCGATGCGAGATTCATCAACGTCGTCTTGCTGTTGTCATCTTCTGTCAACAGCAATCATGTTGTTCTCGAATCACGAATGGCATGGCGACCAACGCTGGGTCAATGAAATGTCTACGCACGGATCAAAATCGGCGATGCGAGATTCACCAACGACGTTGTCTTGCTGTTGTCATCTTCTGTCAACCGCAATCACGTTGTTCTCGAATCACGAATGGCATCGCGACCATCGCAGGGTCAATGAAAAATGTCTACGCACGGATCAAAATCTGCGATGCGAGATTCATCAACGTCGTTATCTTAATGCTGTTGTCAGCTTCTGTCAACAGCAATCACGTTGTTCTCGAATCACGTATGATATCACGTCTATCGCTGGATTAATGAAACGTGTCTACGCACGGATCAAATTCGTATATGGGAGATTCATCAACGTCGTTTTCTTGCTGTTGCCATCTTCTGTCAACAGCAACCATGTTGTTCTCGAATCACGAATGGCATCGCGACCATCGCTGGGTCAATGAAGTGTCTACGCACGGATCAAAATCTGCATGCGAGATTCATCAACGTCGTTGTCTTGCTGTTGTCATCTTCTGTCAACAGCAATCATGTTGTTCTCGATCATCACGTATAGCATCGCTTCCATCGCTGTATCGATGAATGTGTCTACGCACGGATCAAAATCGGATATGCGAGATGCATCAACGTCGTTGTCCTGCTGTTGTCATCTTCGGTCAACAGCGGTTATGTTGTTCTCGAAACACGTATGGCATCGCGTTTTTCGCAGGGTCAATGAAGCGTGTCTACGCACGGATCAAAGTCGGCAATGCGAGATTCATCAACATCGTTCTCCTGCTGTTGTCATCTTCTATCAACAGCAATCATGTTGTTCTCGAATCACGTATGACATCGCTTCCATCGCTGGGTCAATGAAAAGTGTACGCACGGATCAAAATCGGTCATGCGAGATTCATCAACGTCGTTGTCTTGCTGTTGTCATCTTCTGTCAACCGCAATCATGTTCTCGAATCACGTATGGCATCGCTTCCATCGCTGGATCAATGAATGGTCTACGTACGGATCAAAATCGGGTATGTGAGATGCATCATCGTTGTCCTGCTGTTGTCATCTTCTGTCAACAGCAGTCATGTTGTTCTCGAAACACGTATGGCATCGCGTATTTCGCTGGGTCAATGAAAAGCGTCTACGCGCGGATCAAAATCGGCAGTGCGAAATGCATCAACGTCGTTATCCTGCTGTTGTCATCTTATGTCATCTGCAACTGTTATACTCGAATCACGTATGTCATCAATTCCAACGCCTGGACAATGATGCGGCGTCTACGCGCGCATCAAAATCACAAATGTTCGTCCATGCTTATTTGGCCTAACCTGAGAAGCAGGAGGTTGTTTGTCTGCTCTTGGGTGCTTCCCAACGCCGAGTCGTCTTGCTTCTTTATATCTGGTGCCGTCGCTCTGCTTCGTCTTTACTTAGTCATTTTCGGTATTCCATCTTCGTGTCCAATTTGTGGTGTCATCAGGATTAATCCACAACTACAAGACATTGTTAAAACTGAACCATTTACTCTGGCATTCACAATCGTGTACAGACCCTATAGTCGTGGTACGCACCCGTCTTTTGCGCCATTTTATTCCTGCAGGTAGCTACTTCTCCGTGTTTACAAAGTCCTCTGCTTCGGGTTCGAGGCAGCGCGGCTCGACGTGGCTGCCGGGTTCTAACTCCTCCGCGGGTTGTGTCGCGTCGTGTATGATTGGCGAAAAACGTCACATTGACTAGTCAGCTTTGCTCGCTGCCTCAAAGGCGTTAATGTATGCAAGCCCGCTGCCGTTTGCGTTAATGAGCAAAATACTCGTTCCGAACGCCGTTGCTGCGAAGCCATTATGGCGAGTCATCGGACTGGCGAGCGCAAGTGTCCTTTGACCGGCATATGGTTTACGACCGCGCACGGCATTCGGTATTCTCGCCACCCCGTCCAGCAACTCTGAAGAACGGACGCTGCCTGCGGTCTGCGGCACGTCGTGTTTCCGTCGCAGCCAAGGTCAGTACGTGTTTTCTTATTTCGGTGCCTCAGGCTGGTTCTGCCATTTTCTCTGGCGTACCACCGTGGCGCTTACCTTGCTGACACGGTGAGTATGCAAGAATGCGGTACGATTGTGTGTCTACAGGTTACCTACATCTTTTTTTTTCTCCTTGCAGGTGTGCTGGACTCGGCTTTATCATACTTGAGTCACTTGCAGTAGTGCATTCGGCCGGTGGTGGCATCTGGAAAGATGACACTACGGGTCGTGCACACTGCATATTTTCTGCAAGCCGCACTGTACTGTCGGAAGCTTCGACTGCGCTGCATCGCAGCGTCATGTTTTCTGCGTTTTCGATAAGCAGGAGGGCGACTTATCGGAACGAGAAGACTGACAAGGCTGCTGTAACCCCGGAGGCCATCTCGACACCAAGTGTGGCTGTGCCGTGGGGTAGAGGATGTAGCTTAGTCGAAGTTCACGTGGGAAACTCCCCATTTGCTTCCGACAGTGCAGCCAGTCCAGAGCGTCACCAACAAAACCATGGACAGCTCAGCCTTCATTAAAATATGAATGTGCTATTTTTTTGTCACTTGTCTTCGTCTTTACACTAGTCGTGTTGCTACCAGTTGCCGATGGTTTTAATAACGTTCAACTGGAACACTGAAAAGTCGTCAAAGGCCGAACAAACTGCACATGCACTGATGGTTTGAAGTGGGACATCTACCGACACAAATAATTACATATCCACAGTTTCATCAATGAAGGTATACGTGCGTTGATTGCTAGATAATGCAATTTGTCTTTCTCCTTTGCTTTTGTTTGCTCGCACGCTGCTGTGCGTGCAAGGAGTTCAGGGCTCCTCATGCTGCATTTATAGCCTTTCCGTGGCTTCCACACATTTTTGCTTGAGTTCTCGAGTTCTTGTGCAGCCATATTTTATTTTCGTGCGAGCCAAAGAACCTTGCTATTCGGCCGGTTATTGTTCCATCATGCAGTGAGAACGTTTTTTTTTTTTTTTTTTTTGAAGAGCTTGCAACTAATTTAGGATCACTTACATTTCCTTCATACAACTACAGTTCGCCTTGCGCTCTTGCATGCTCTTCGTTACATAAAAACAAATTTTCGAACAGTTATCACGAAAAAAAAATATTAGTTACCAACTCTTACAAGCTTACATTTTTTTTAATGTTTTGCTTTCCACAACATTGGCACTGGTGGAGTGACCATGCCGACTTGTGTGTAGCTGACGCAGCTTACAGCCCCTTACAGCGCCGCTTACAGCCATATTTATACACTTGAAAAAAAAATCGCACTATACACTTTACACACCTCGTATACATACCCTGCATTCAGCTGTAACCCCACATTTTTGGCACCAAGCATTACTCGAGTTTAACTTTTTTACTATATGTAAATTATTTTCTTGCATCAAGCCCTTCATTACTGCACATTATAAGGGTCCCCTTTTCCTGCCAAAGTACAAAAACAAATGAGCGCCCACGTACGTATGACAGCTCGATTCGAACCGCTTGCTAGACAAATTGCATCTGGTCAACTATAAAATGAAAAGGATTCCCGTCACAAAAATTGATTTTATGAAGTCGTGCATTCGCGATTACGAATTGCACACATACACATGTAACACAATTTTGTTTCCTTTTAGGAACGTAGCCACCGCAATGCGAGCGATGTAGTGGTCCACTTTCAGTGGTTGAACATAACATGGTCCAATCCTTTCATTCAGGGTAACTACTTGAAATGGGGTAACCTGGCACTGAAAAGAGCGCGTCGTTAACCAAGCACGGTAGGAGGAAACTCCTCGCCCTCTTGTACGTGCCAAGTTCAAGCTATTAGCTTCCATATGAATTTTATTTATCCGTCGATTCCAGCCATTTAAACTGGAGTTTTAGTGTCAGTATTGACACACAGCGGATCATTCTTCCCCCAATTCTCGCACATCAAACATCGCTTTGGTGCACTTTGACCTCGGTTGCCAAAGTGCTAATAAACTCCCAACTGCATACAAAAAAGGGGCCCCTTTCAACTCTTATATACTTCGCGTTTCAACCTTTCTCTGCACGTTTAATCAACGTATCTAAGAGCACGCCATTTCTTAAAAAAACGTCCATTATTGTCATCCAAATGACTCCTTTGTAGGCAGTTTTTTTCTTACTCAAGCTTGCCTTAAGCCATATTATAAACACCCATGTAAATTAATTTACTTGTTGGCAGTTAGTACTTCGAATGATATAATCCCTGTGTCTGTTGAATTCTACATTAGAGTCCTCATCAAAGCAGTCGTGTGTGATCATCCGTATTGAAGGCAACGATGAAGACGACGCTAGATCCAGAAATGAGTGCAGGAGAGCTATGCTCAAACTCTGCAGCTTGTTCTACGTTGAAAGTTTCATTCAGCCCCTCAGCCAACTGTGTTTATATTGGCGATTTGTGGGATATGAACAGTCGAAGCATCAACACGTCATGATATCCGTCACGTCTCGCATACCACCAGTGACTTCAAATTGCAGTTCATTATTTTAGGGAAGGATTGTACCTGAAATCATTGCCTTCCTCGCAATCGAGCGTAGATTTTAGCAAGGAAGGAGCTTAATACAGCACCTCGTTTCAATGCACGCGCACAAGAGATTAGCTTGGCCTCCGAGTGATTTTAGGGCAGAATTATAGATGGGCCCCGTTACTGGCATTGCAGATGGTTTGCCCCGCAGCACATGTGGAGTATAGCGTTAGCCGCGGTTTGCATCCTGTAATGACAGCCTTCCGTTGCTGTCACCTCAAGTGCCGCCGTGAATGAGCATGCGTCGCTCGGGCTGCATGACGAGGCGTAGACTCATTCGAGCCTCGCGCCGACTTCGTCTACCACAGGACCAGTAATAGTCAGGCTGCGTGCTCCCCTTCTCAGTCTGGTAGTAGAAAATTCGTACAACCTCTGAAGCTCTAAACATATGCAAAGTAAAGACGAGCACCTGTCCTCAGTTTTTAACATGTTTTGATACTGTGGGATTGCATGTTGACTTTAGAAATCAAGCGACAAGCAAAACATGCAGCCTGGTTACTTTTGGCAAAGACGACACATACGCTGCTCCAGTGACATTGCCGCTTGTAGGCCTCAATGTAACCCACGAAAGTTCTCCTTTACGTTTTCCTTTCGGTCTCCCTTTTTATTTCCGGTGGCGTGACAACAAAAGGAATCAATTAGGCAATGTGATCAACCTACGTGTCCCCTGCATATATGTTCGAGGTTGGAGGCAGGTGTCAGAGCGAAGGAATTAACTAATGCTTTGTCAACATGATTTACTGATAGCAATACGTTGATAGGATTTCAAAAAAAAAATTTAAAGAAAAGATAAAAAATACATTCAAGTGTTAAACTTTTCCGTTAATCAGCCGCAAGTTGGTACACTTCACACGATAGCACAGAGCAATTGAGTAAATATGCTACAAACTTGTTTGTTCTCCATAGGTTACATCCCGCCGCAAAAAACTAAAAAATCACACACACAAAAACAATATCCTATCAGATTATTGACATTGGGCTTGTGGGTCTAGCCTACTAGTCTTGTAGTTCCGCCAGAATAATGGTCTTATTTTTGCGGCATCTGGTAAGAGAAGGGAACGCCCATAGGTGTCAGTAATCTGATTGGAATTTGACATCCGCTTGTTTTGTAGGCCCTAAAAACCTATGGCATATGGGTCTCATTGAGTATTTGCGTGCGTTTACTGCTCCAGATACCCGAAGGGTCAGGACAGCTATGTTCCGTGTTCCGGGGATGGGACAGTTAGCAGCTGCATATGTATACAGCGTTCAATCCACAATACAATTAGCTCTTATTTCCTGGACAAAGTCTAAAGTTTGCACGTGTCATATTTACCATGACTGTAAAATGTATTCAGCCAGAGCACAGCACAGCAGTGTAGAATTATTTGTCTAGTAAACAGCCCGCATTGCAATTTACAATTTTTTGTTCCGAAAATATTTTTAAATTACCTGCACGTGCTGACTGTAGGTAATATTAATAAATTTAAAACATGAACAAGCAACTCGCTCCCCGGTCCACGGCTTAGTGATGTGTGCGATGAATTTTTCGGAGAGCTACTCGGCTTGTTCGGACGTTCTACGCTGCCTTAGTACATGTGCAACTTACCACGTGCGCTAGCTAGAAGGAAAAAAAAAAACTGAATAGAATTAATCTATTTCTACACGCGACGAGCAATGACTTTCATCATTCTTGATTTGCTCCTGTAAAGTGCACTACGCCACACATTTGTGTTTGCTGAGGGAAAGCCAATTCCTCGAGAGACTGGCAGACGGTGCTTCTATGCTCGTCAGCATTCTTACTATGGCCGAAACGATTTACAGTAACAGGGCGCTCTCCCCGAATGCGGTTTTATCTATGCGACTATCTACACAACAGAAGCAAGATCGGATCACCTTGTAAACATAAGCGGTACACGACGCTGCGATAAGCACGCAATGACAAAAAAAAAAAAAAGCGCGAGAAACGTGCACGTTCGTACGTCAAGGTCGTACGTCAAAAACCACATTCAAATTAATAACACGGTTTATTCAGAATTCCACGCACCAAAGTGAAAAATGCAACGAAATATAAAGCAGTTTACATCAATCCTGATTTCTCATTACTTGAAAGCTGTTGCACTGATAGCACTTCAAAGCGCAGTTCCCATTCCTATCGGATACCGCAGACAAAGCACATAACACGTGTTTGGAATGCGTGAATAGAACAGACTACAGGCTGCATTGCTTGCAGCCCGTTAACATTAACACATAAACACACACAAAAAAAAAAACGCTATACGTGCATGAAAGCGAAAACCCTGGACTCTCATGTGAGGCGCTTTTCGCCGAACCTTTCCTGGCTAAGAAAGGCCACCATTGGAGAGATCAACTTGTTGCGAATGAAAGGGCTTCTCATTCGTCGTGTTCTTTCTTTCTTTTCCCAGCCCCTGAGACAGATGATGCAGGCTGCTTCTTCCCACCGGCTCGCTTCGTTGCCGGTGGCGCTGAGGTCTTGGCTGAACCTGAATTTTGCTTCTTCTGGACTTTACCTCTTCCTGTCTCGGAGGTTCCTGGCTTTCTCACCCGTCCTCCTCCTTTTACTGAAGGTGGCACAGAGGTTTCGACAGTAGATGAGACTTTCTTCTTGCGGCTTTTGCCGGCGCCTGACGTAGACGATGCGGACTTTCTCTTCTGGTTTGCTCCATTTCCTGCAGGCGGTACAGAGTCCTCTGTTGAACCAGAGCAGCTTGCTTCGTCCAACAGCTGACGAGAACGCCTTTTCTTGCGTGTCTGGGATTTGGTGCGGTACGCCTTCCGGCGCAGCGCCTCGCGTCGTGAAATTGCGGCGCGCTCGTCGTCTGAGCTGAAGTCCTCTTCGCTCTCGTCGGGACTCGTTCTGGCGGAATTCTGGAGGTACAGAGTTGAGAACATAAGGCACCGCATGCGGAACGGAAAATTAAAAATAAAAAAAAAGACAGCGTGACATTTAGTTTAAGAATCCCAGTCGGAAAGAACTACAGAAAATTTTCTGATGTTACGACAGAATTTCTGTGCGGTTTTTGACGGCAAACCTGTTGTGACAACAGAACATTCTGTAATAACATCAGAAATTTCTGTAGTTACAACACAACCGTGCAACAGGACTACAGACAACAGCAATATACTACAGAAAAACTACAGAACTACAGAAAAGTACTACAGAATTACAGAAAAACGCGATGATTACGACGGAACTACAGGATATTTTGTCGTATTTTTGACACAGTTCTGTAGTTTTTTTCGACTGGGAAACCAAGGTAAATCTCGCCAAAAAGTGCCTGAAATACGCAGTTGAGCACCATAGAGGCACTGATAGTAAAGTGGCAGTGCAGTGAGGCGAAGCGATCATATAAACATCGAGTTTTTGAGACCGTGTCTAACTACAAATTCGGGAAAATAGTTGCACTAGTCCCACTAATCTCAAAGTTTCAAGTCCAACTTATTAGGTATTGTTATATGCTTCTTACCGTGACGAAACTGCGGATATACCGTAGATACCGTTCATTTTAACATATTGATGGGATTGTAGTCTAATGTTCCCACGAGTAATTCTTTTAATGTTATTGCTTCGCTCGCAGCGATTAACTTACTGCCGTAGAATGTAAATGCAAACATTTTTAGAATGAATACGAAAAACCTTGCGGGAAATGTTGACCGTTATAGTGGAATTTTACAGCAGCCGAATTGTCAGAAGCAGTCATTTCAGGCACCACACGAAATCTAACCAACCTTAATCTAACCAACCGAACTAGTCAGACATGCCACCAGGCACGTAAGTTCATACGGCTGGTTTTTCTAACTTTGTCGGGTGGTCTTTCACTTAGCGCGGTAAATTACGACTGCATATGGGAAGAACGGCCCTGTACATTAGGAAGATATGCAAATGCACACCACCTCTGTGTTTTTTATATCATGTCCCACATTATTTCCACGTGATTATTCTGACGTCCTACTAAAGAGTCCGCATACATTTCAACTTTTCCATATTCGTTGTCGGTAACTATCCTTATTGTTCCCCGTGCAAGTGATGGGAAAGTATCCAACAATACCGTTTCGCCAGAGATACAAGTCCTGATCGGTATTGCCCATATGTTCGTCGATTTGTTATATTCGTTCAGGACGTCAGCGATAACATGGTTCGAAAACGCGTCACGTGACACACTTAGGCTGGCATTGATACTGTTTCTGTCCAGTGTGCCATCCCTTCGCTTAGGCATCTGAGACCCTTACCTACATACCGAGCTCAGTTGCGCTCATTCGCTTATTATATATCCACTAGGCGTCTCGTGCACCGCAAGCCATGGCACACATGCGCAGCACGAAGCGAACTGCGTCGCGCATGACTGGAATGCACGATTGCACATGACGCACTGCTTCGTTCGCGCTTTCGAATTCTAATTCTCGAATTCGTATTCTGCTTGCTTTAGAGGCAACAGCAACAGTGATTCCCAGCGTGCTGCCAGGTTCACACCTTTTTGAACGTCAACACCGTTGCATGCCAATCATGAAATGGTGTTCCACTAAGTGGCAGCTACTGAAAGCGGCAAATCGAGAGCACATTATAAAGTATCTTTTTTTTTTTTTTTCCACTACTGCTATTCCGCCTGAAATGAAGGTGGGCCTTAACTGCGAGGGAAACTAAGACACTGAGAATTAGCGAGATTTACCGCTTGCCACGACTGGCAAGTTCGCACGAGTTTCTGGCAGAAAGCGAACAGTGGAATACTGCTAAAATAATCTCGCTCAAAACATTTAATACTACACAAATCGCAACCCGGAGGGTCACCATTCGACAAGAGAACAAGTAGTAAGCTGAACTGGCCTTTATAATCCCTACGTATTATTATTCTCATAAGAAATTTTGCTGTGCCGATGTCCACAAAGTAGATATTTCTAGAGATAACTCATTGCCTTTTCTCGTTCATCCTTGTACTCACCTTGTACTCGGTTTGGAGGTCTGCGAGCTCCCTGCGTAGAGAAACGTTTGTTATGAAACTCGAGCAGTCAGGAATATGCACCTTGCGAGAAGCACACGTTCAAAAAGTGCGCTCCGCTTATCATGCAGGAATAATTAGTTGCGATTAGGCACGCATGTCTATGAGCAATGATCTTCAGAGACCGTCTGAATATGCGTCGATGCTGAACTCACTTGATGATGTCTTCAATGATGTTTTCCTTGACCATGGAAAGGTTTTTCACGGAAGGATCGGTTTGAAGCGTCTTCAGTTCCGTGTACTTCTGATGCGTTGCCGACAGCGCCTGCAGTGGGTAAACATCTCATCGTAGTGAACTTGCCGCTGCTATTAAGAACTGAGCTATTGTATCCCTGCTTTCTAACCTTGGGCTGTATAAAAACAGTTCCCTGTGCAGCTATTCGAGGAAATAAAATAGAGTTCATACCAAGGCACTATTTCCGGTTCAGCAGGAACTCCGAACTCACATTTACGAAACCTTCCTGGGTTTCACGAATGCCTTTCAATGACGTTCGGCAACTATAGCATAATCAGTTTATCGCCAGTAGCGAACGCAACATAATTCAGTAGTGATATTTAAAGCGTGAAATTTTCAGAAAGCGGAGGAGTCCGGAGAGATGCTACAGTAGCGTTGTGGTTGTCACAGCCGGCTCTTCCTGACAGAAACTTTACCTATAAGAATGCTGCCTGCGCCCACGTCAATTATTTCCAACGACCCGAAGAAATCTGCGTTTAATGTGTAGTGCCGCATGATCATCCACACTTTCTGGTCTTCTGTAGCACCACAACAGTGCCCACTGCCACTGCAGAGAAGCACAGATATCCAATGTTCGTTCGGATAAGATACTGGAGAAATTAGGCAGCTAAAAAAGGTGTCGCCAATAGTCTAACCAAATCACAACCATGCCGACAAAAAGTAAAATAGAAAATGAACAGGCAAACATAGCAAAATGTAGTCTACCAAAAATGATGTACCGACAACAAAAAGCCGAGTGGCCGGAGTAATTTCTCTTTGCAATGCCCTTAAAATGAATGAAGAAACTGATGCAGTGATCAGTACACCAAAAAATGATAGTTAGTAACTATAAAGAAACACCGCGAAACGCCCATGAACTATGCAGGTGCTGTTATATTCGAGAAACAGAAAGAATTTCGGTCTCGCTCCGTGTCGTACCTGTAAGGCGGAACATATCTTTTCCACTCTGGAAAACACACCGTAGCTCAGGCAAAGACCGTCTTCACCTTCTTCAGCCTGGAACTCCGTACAAATTGGACTCATCTGCAAACGGCCGTAAAAGAGACGTTCCCAGATAAAATCAATGTCAAACAATAAATCAAATCGCCGGTGCCGTTTTGTGAATATGAGCAGTTTAGAGCTGTACACGTGCATGAACCGGCCAGAAAGCCCTGACCGAATACGGGTACTCCGGCACAGTAGCCGGACGTCTTACCCCTGCACCACCACGGCGGTGCACATTGGCGTTCTATAATTGGTTTACAGGAAAGGAAAGGCGCAGTATCTGTCAATCGCGGAATCCCGCTATATCATCCTCACGTAGACAATAATTGTGCTGTGCATTTCACATTCCCAGGCATCGGTGACTTCTGATGACTTGTTTTTTTTTTTTTTTCAACATTATATTTATTACAGTGAAACAATAGGACATTGTTTCAATGTAATAAATACCACGTTAAAAAAGACAGGCGTGGCGCACTTTGTTAAAGCGCTCTGCTCGGGATCCGAGGGATGGAGTTTGGATTCGCGGTGGGGACATGATTTTTATTTTCTGACAACGTCATCGGGATGATTTATTTACAAGTGGAATACCGCGGAATCTCGCCACGAAGTGGGACATTTCTCGCGGACGCTCGCTGCTTGCGCACGGACACGGTGGCGAGTCATGAGCCATTAAAAACTTTCGCCTTAATGCAGGCGTGAATTCGCAACAAAATTTTGACGCAGCCGTACTTTGTGCAGCGTTCAAGGTGATGTCAAACTATTTCGCTTTCTATTAGGTCACGCCGGCATCACATAGTATATCGAACTCGAAAAGAATCGAGAGTTAGTTCGATATATATCGATAATTCGATATAAAGATGCATTCCAAGAGATGAGCTTCTCTGTAACCTAGAAGCGTGATTACGGTGCAACCAGGCTAGCGGCGGCATGGAATTCCCACAGCGACAGGCTGCCCGCCATCATACTGGCAGCCTACCGCTCGCAGTGGATGCGGCGACTCGCGAAACAAACGCGCACGCCTTCGCGCGCCAACGCTCACCTTGCGCAAGGCATCGCAAAGGGGCACACTTTCACGAGCCGCTCTGTAAAAGCTAGCGTGTGCTGCGAATATTTGGTAGTGACAGATCAGAGCGCGCGGCTTAAGTGCCAGGAACGTGTCCACGCGAAATTTCGGACTCGGGACTAACGTTTCTGCTCCAAATTAACTTCCCATAGTTGACTGCCAGTAGAAAAGTAAAGCATGCTGCAGTGTCAGGATGACGGCATGAAGAACAGGATGTGCGTGAGGGGAGAGAGGGAGACGGGTTGCAGCATCCCACTTGTCCTCCTCCCCGACATCATGCCACATGGTAAAAAAAAAAAATGTACTGACCAATGATTTCACATACCCGTTTTACGGAGGCAACAAAGTGAAAGCATTTGCCCACACGCATTTTGTGGATGGCGTAGCACACATCCAGATCGCCGCTGTTGGTAGCTCTCGCGAGAAGATCATCCAAGTGGTTCCAATCGGAAATCTTCACCCTTATCTGCAAATACGGTTTGCATCGATCAGTCAGTGAGGCAGCATACTCCGAACATGAAAACAGCAACCTTACACTTAACGCAAATTCTGAAACTAGACCGTTTCTCGTGAACGCTACCCCGACCGATGTGCTTGGGGTTCGGTGAGGGCGGCCATATAGGCTAGGGTTTCTAGTGGCGAGTTGCTCTCCGGAAATGCTGGCACCAGGTTGTGGCTTCAAGCGTCACCCTTCTCTGACGCGCGGTCATGTGTTCAATATATAGTAAGAGCATAAACAAAGCGTGCACCACACTGTTTGAGATGTAGTGATCTGCTTACTGTCATTCATGTTTTAATTATATGTGCACAACTCGAATCAGAAAGGAGACGTCATTTTCCCTCACTCTACACTTACCAAATACCTGCTTACCCATCCATTTTTATTGGTGACAACCCAATGTTTCCTTTAAATCGTGTGCTCAGATTCTTATCGAAAGTAGGCTTTTTACATGGAATTTCTTATCGACGTGGGTCTCAACCCGTTCCTCCTTGAGAAGACGGATGAGATCTTTTAAAGCATCTACATTTTCTTTCTTTTTTTTTTTTTCACAGCTCATGATATATCACGAATGAATTTTAGGCCCTATACACCACTGTTTTTAGTGATCTTAGAGTGAATGAATTTTTTTTAGGCCCTATACACCACTGTTTTTATCCCTTCATGGAACATCACAACTTAGCACATTACATCAGCTTGAGTAGGCTGCTAACCTTGTGTTTGGCGCTCTTTGGCCTGAGACGCCCTTGCGCCGTTAAAATCCACCATCATCATCAGCATAAACAAAGAGTCATGTATGCATGCCAACGGCCACTGTGTGACTGCGGCCCTAGCCGAGTCTGCGTGACGATATGTCTGAATCAAAACAACGCTATATAATCTAGCGCTTCAACGCTCTAGGTTAATCGCAACCAACCTTTATTTTCGGCCTCATCGGCTGGGTGGCGTGCAGTGCGTACAGCAAATAAAGGCCGAAAACGTTTTCTTGATACGAGAACATGGGTTGCCAGAGCTTGACTACGATTGAGATTATCTCCTCCATAAACTGCAAGGAAAAAAAAAAGGGGGGGAGGCATGGTCACATCAGATACAGTGGCGTGTACAAAACATGACAAGGAGGTTGAGGCCGAATCATTAAGATTTCCTGGAGAACACAGAAAACATCAACCGCAAAGTACAAGTACCGGTGCTGCAGTTGTATAACTTCGTATATGGACAGGATGGTGCTCTAGTTTATGCAAATCAGTGGCGTCGTCTCGCCGTCCGTTCTACTCCGTTCAAGTTTTTTTTTTCTCTCGTCCTTCATTTGTAAAGCAGCGCTGCGTACATTACAGCACCACGCGGTTCTTAGTTGCACCAAAATATGAGCGGCGGCCGACCTCGGCTTCCGTAGCCTTTCGCAAAGACATTTTTTTTCTCATGCTCACCAGTCTCTTGCGTACTGGCATTCATGGTACAGACCAGAGCCTCGGCACGGTGGCCGAAAGCTACTGGCCACACGCGACTGTCGTCGCACATCGATGGCCAGGGAGATTCCGCCGCGTCCTTTCCGGGCGAGTAGCACTGCACTCGATGGACGCTGTCGACGGTCTCATTCCAAGAGGTAGCGCTCTTGCTTATATAGGCCAGGAAACCATTGCCACTTGAACTGTCCAATCCGGAGGCAGCGGTTGGCGGCATAGCGAGCGCGTTAGTCTCCCGCTTCAAATCTACCGCGGTGCAAAAGTGCAAGAGGGAGCTCTGCTGCCTAGAGCTCCTGGGGAGGGGGGGGGGGGGGGGTAAATCCGATCTGGCGACCTGCACGTGGTCCCCCCTGCACGTTGAGTGGGCCAAGGTGGTTTCGGCTGCCTGGCTTTGCTCAATGACTGACAGCCAGCGGTCGGTATGGGCTTAGCCGGGGCCCATACTGTGGGGTGGCAAATCCCCGGGGAGTCCCCAGCGTACTCCCTTGGCATTGCGAGCATGCCATGCACACGTTAGCCCGTTGCCGGTTGCGGCGGCAGGTCCAGAGTTGGTCTGGGCGGGGCGCGTGTAATCCGGAAATTTGAGCCCAGTATTCGAGTCGGTTGACAGGCCAAGGGAACACCCTGCCCGCTGCCAAGGGAACGGCAGCGTAGCTGCGGAGTACGCAAGGAAACGCAGCTAGCTGGCTTCTGAATGCTGGGCTCTCCTTCAGTACCCAAGTTGGTCGGCAGGCCGAGGGAAAGGCGGCCTAGCCGCGGAGTACGCAAGGAAACGCAGCTAGCTGATTTCGGATGCTGGGCTCGCCTTCAGTATTCAGGTTGGTCGGCAGGCCGAGGGAAACGCAGCTAGCTGACTCTGTATCTTGGATTGAAAATTCCCCTCGTGCCTAAATGCTTTACCCAGTCGCGAACGCGTTGGTTTCCGTTGCCGAAGAGAACGGTGCCTCGACGGAAGCTTGCGGCTGGGGCGAACCAAGCTTGGGTTCTGGGGAACTCACCTTTGGCTTGACAGAGTGGAAAGGATGGTGGAGAATAGCTAGAAAGCTAGTAATTAGACCGACACGTGGGAAAGGACTGATAGAAAAAGGCGGAACGCCTAGTACGGAAAGGCCTAATGGCAGAGTACACACTCCGAATGTGGTGCCGGGAGGGAGTAAGGGCACATAACAGTGTTAAAGCACTTAGTAATGCACTGAATGCGACCGGCACAAGTAGGGGTGCTGGAACGGCGGGGACCCGACCTCGGAAACTGTTTGTAGCCCGGCGAACAACTCGCCAAGTGCTGACGCGGGAAGCATCCTCTGTAGAATGCAGGCCCTCCGGCATGATGCAATGGATGGGAGTAAAGCGAACTTAATGCTGATCAATATACCTTCCAACATGCACTGTCGGGCGGAAACCGGGGAAGAGTATCCATCAGAGTGCGCCAGATTAAAGTCTGTTCACTTGACGAGTACCCTGTAGTAGATTGATTGATTGAGAACATATAAATTCCATTTTTTTTTTTTTGCGCCGAAGGCGCTACGATAGTAGGGATGAACGCCAAGCGAAGTCTACCTCTCTAGTATTTCAACTAGAGTCGGGGTGGGGGAACCGGGCTTGGGGGACGGGGAACCTCAAAAGCGGCTTCATGAAGGGAACCTGTCTCAGACGCCGGAGACCCGGCAAACGCCTTGTGGTGGTGGAATCACCTTAGGGCCGAGGGCCGCACATTCGGCTAAGAGCGAGTGCTCGCCCTCTACGGAGGCCCGTATGGAAGCTAGACTCGAATTGTTTGTCAGTCAAAATCCTACGCTGCCCACCTTCTCCTCCAACTTCCCATAACCCTATCCTTATTCCTACTTCCCCTTCCCCTACAACCAATCCCTTCCGCTACGTCCCAGGGGAGATACGTGAAGTCTCCCCGGGCCCACTCCCTCAGCTGTGGGTCGCTGAGTAGCATCTCCCCCTTTCATTTAATAACTTCCAATCAAAAACCTTTGTCCGAATGGACCTTTTCGTTTATATCTTCAATGTCTGAACTTTCTCTACCCCGCGATACATCAGTGGTATCAGTGGTGGTGCCGCGATATAGATGCTAACGCAACTCTGATGTATGCTCCGCAGGTTCTAGTGGCCCTGGCAACGTCCTTCATACTGGCCTCGCCGTGCTGCACGACAAGCCCTGCTTTTGCACCGCGTCTCCGGATAAAGAAGAATCTTCCCCTGCGTGCGCATTGTTGGAAGGTCCGTCTGTCATCGATGCTGTTCTCAGTTCACCACACGTGTTCATCGGATCTGGGACTGCAGCTTGGTGGACTACTTAAGCCGGCCACATCTCTCGACCGCACTTTCAGTGGACATGAGAGGAGCCATCGCGGCACCATGGCTAACGCAACTCTGCTGTATGCTCCGCAGGTTAGTATTTTATTCTCTTCGTGTCAAGAAACCAGACAATCGGTTTCTGTTACTACTCCCATGTCCGCGGGCGCTGTTCGTCACCTTCAGTGAATGTGTTGCCGTGACGCGTGCACTGCTTCTTTGTTGCGGCGATATTGAAAGCAATTCCGGCCCACCCAAGCTGCGCTCCGACAGCTTAAATACAAATGACGAGACAGATACTGATCCCGAAGAGTCTGTTAGCTATGCTTAACCGCGTCAACAACCGGACCTTAGGATTGACTAAAAGCCAAAGCCAGCTCTTCGCAGAAGCTAAAATCATCAAAGACAATCAGGCATTACTGGAAAGCAAAAGATAAGATGCGTTTAATCGCCTCGACGTTCTCGAATCGACAGCTAAGATTCTTTATACTATACATAGAACCTGAGCAGGTTTCAAATAAGGACACCACCAACCGTCTGACATCAGATAACGCAGCACTGCAGTCTCGTTTGGATAGTCTGGAAGACCATTCGCGAAGAAATTTGTTCGTGCATGGCATTCCTGATGCACGCGAATCATGGAATGGGACTGAAGAAAAAAAAAAAAAAAAACATGCTGCTTTGTCAGACCTATTAGGCGGAGAATCCATACTAATAAGTATTGAACGTGCCCATGGTCTTGGCACTTTTTCATCGTCGAAGTGTCTCCCCATTATTACTATCAAATTTTCTTTCTTCAAAGATAACATGAAGGTATTGGACCTGCATTCAAGGCTGCCGACGTGAATCTTTCCGTATCAAAAGATTTTTCCCCAGCCACCCGTTTAGCACGCAAGAAATTAACAGGATTCGCGAAGAGCTTGCCGCAGTCATCAAACTACCACCTGCGACATAAGTTAATTGGTCGTTAATAAAAGATGCTGCGTCTTTGATTCAGAATCCGATAGCATTGAGGAACTGCAAGCCCAATCTTTTGTCGAAAGCACTCTGAATCGCCCTCTCCCCTAGGATGAAAACATTAACAGTAAGCGAAGGAAGCCTATATAGCATGGCACGACGGGAAGTGGACTACCTTTATCACCGTCACATACACATCCGTTCTGCTGGCGAATGCTAGAAGCATTCGTGATAAACGCGAATCATTTGCTTCAGCTGTCGACACGTGAGAGGCTGATATCCCAGTAACCGAAACATGGCTTCATTCTAACGTTCATGACAATGAGATATTTGACGATTTATTCCGGTTCTCAGTTTGATCAGGAGGTGGTACCATGCTAGCTAGCTATATCTAAAGCTATAACATCATATCACATTTCAGTGCAAACTAGCCATGAATCCATTAGGACACGCGTGAAAATGAGCCACAAAAAATACTTGTTTGGCGTATGTTATCGACTTTCCAATTACTCGTTGACGTTCACATCTGAACTACAGACGCGCTCAACTTTGTTGCGCTACACTCCGCAGCTCCTATATTTTTACTAGGCAATTTCAACTTATCTGATCTCGCATGGTCTTCCGAACTAATTTCAAAAAGATTTCCTTTGTAAAAATGTAACGAGTTTTTAGACCTCTGCTCACTTTTTTTCCCTTCCTCAGTTGGTACCACAACCAAACCGAATATCTGGTTCTTCTGCCAACATTTTAGATTTAGTATTAACATCGCATTCCGATCTTGTCTCAAACTTAGCCTGCCTTCTCGGTCTACCATTCGCTTGTCTCTTCTAGTCTTAACAGTCCAACCGTCATATAACGATAAAAAGGTCAAGCGAATTCTCCATTATAGTAAAGCTCACTTTCAGGCCGCCAACGACGAACTTTCTTCTTTTCTCGGCGTATTTCTTGCAGAATTTGATCGCCGAAGAACGGAAACGAATTGGGCATATTCACCGCTAGTGTTAAGGAACTTATTGAAAGCTGTATCCCTCTACGCACCATTACAACGCATGCAAAGGCACTGTGGTACTAATGGACACTTAAAGAGGCTTTCTAATAGAAACGTTTTTACCGTACTGCCAAAGAAGTCTATTTCAAAATGGGAGGCCTATCATGCAGCCAATAGCGCGATGTATCGCGCAATGAAAAATGCCAAGGCTCATTTTCTACAGTACACCTTGCCTAACATGCTCGCAAATGATCAAAAAGAAAAAAAAAAGTGTTGGCATGTCATTATTCATCGATAGAGATCGTTCAAACTTTTTGATGTAAACGGTTCTGCTATTGCAGATACTGATTGCCCTAAGGTACTAAAAGAAAAATTTTGCGACAATTTTTTTTTCTTCAACCATCACGTTGCCCTCAGTGAATCATTGCCGTTTTTCAGTGACGGATGCAGTGATCAAGCTCGAAGGTATTCAAAAATTAATATACAGTCTTAAATTGTCTACAAGCCGCGGCGCTGATTTGGTTAACGTCAAGTTCCTGAAGAGCACGAAACTTTATTCAACTATTCCCTCTAAAATATTTCAGCAGCGATCGAGACGTCTGTGCTTCAGACTGAGTAGACGGTCAGGAAGGTGGTTAGGCCTGTCTTGCATGTCTTGTATATTAATGCAATCAACTTTCTGGAATCTAACTCCTCCTTCACTGACACTCAACATGACTTTTGTATAAGTCATTCTTATGTGAGACACAACTCCCTACTTTCACGAAGAAACTTCATACTATTCTTTATCGTCGCTCATGCGCGGATTGCATCTTTCTAGACTTTTCTAAGGCTTTTGAGAAAGTGTGTCATAAGCTATTCCTTGTCAAACTTAGCAAGCTCAATATTCACCCAAATATATTAAGGCTCGAATATTTCTTTTGCAGTCGCACACAATTTTTAGTAGCGAATAACCTTCATTTGTCATTTTCAGTCGTTCATTCTGGGGTTCCTCAGGGGTCCGTCTTAGGCCCTCTTTTGTTTCTCTCTCTCTCTCTCTGACACACACGCACACGCACACGCACACGCACACACACACACACACACACACACACACACACATACACACACACATA
The DNA here is from genome assembly GCF_055883805.1 of Amblyomma maculatum. NCBI lineage: Eukaryota > Metazoa > Arthropoda > Arachnida > Ixodida > Ixodidae > Amblyomma > Amblyomma maculatum. The sequence continues at coordinate 188,490,228 of NC_139346.1, forward strand.
CACATACACACACACATACACACACACATACACACACACATACACACACACATGCACACACACATACATACACACACATGCACACACACATACACACACGCACACACGCACACATGCGCACACACGCGCACACACGCACACACGCACACACACACGCACACGCACACGCACACGCACACACACACACACACACACACAATTCTATGTGTGTGTGTGAAATTAATGGCCTTGACGGCGATTAAATCTTGCGAAAAGATCTTAATGGAATTTGCGACTGGTGCGCCACATGGTCAATAAAATTCATCATCAGCCTGACCATACCCACTGCAGGGCGAAGGCCTCTCCCATATTTCTCCCAATCAAATTAAACGTCACTAAATGTAAAGCATTGCGTATCTTGCACGTTTCGACTCATCCCATTTCTTGCGACCTTGACATTGCACTGGAAAAGGTGACATCATACCGTTATCAAGGAATCCACATAACAAGTGATCTGGCATCAATTCCATAATTAAAAATGCCAATCGCGCCCTTGGTTATCTTCGTCGTAACTTCTCTGCTCACAAACTTTTCTTTTGTAAATCGTTAGTTCGCATTAAGTTAGAATATGCTATGTCCATTTTGAGTCCCACCGCGGATAACCATATCACTGATAACTCTTTTCGCTGCGTCCTTCAGGACTACAAACGCACTGCTAGCGAACGTCCATGAAAGACACATAGCAGTTAACGTCCCTTGCTTCTCGTCGTAAGTACGCTCGTCTTTGTTTATTTCACAAAATAATGTATCATAACGCCATCCTGCGTAGCGATCTTGTGCCCCCTTCATCGTATATATCATCACGAATTATCCAGAAATATGGCGCAATAAACACAATGATGCAGCACCAACTTGCCCCTCAAGCTGTTATTTTGTCGTCACGAATTAATCATTGTCATAAGAATGTGCAGCAGATTCTTCCATTCCACGGACAGTAAAGGACTGGAACCACCTTCCCGGGCCTATACTGCCTCCGTCACCGGTCATCAAATTTTTTTGTACTGCTTTAGCTAAAATTGTATGAGTAGCAACATAAACACCCTGTAAACAAGCTTCTTGTTTGTATCCACTCCCCTCTTCAATTTCCTGCCTTAAGGGTAAAAATAAATAAAACAGCCGCGAGCGATGGTGGTGACGTAAAAATCAAGTCTACGTCACATGAGGGATGAAAACAAAAGCTATATAATCGTTCCTCTGTCGTTTGAAATCACTAGAACGCAAAAGTGGTCAATTCAAGTCGTTTGACACTGGTCGTTTCGTAGTCACTTGCAGATGATGAGTCATGCCTAGTCATTTTACTCATTTCCAGTTAGTTGCGGTCATTTCAAGTCGTCGTTTTGCATATTGGTCGTTCCGTAGTCATGCCTAGTTATTGTAATCATCACTCATCGCTAAGCACATTTACTCGTTTCTAGTCAGTTGCGATCATTGATGTCCTTTGACATATTGGTCGTTTCGTAGTCATGTCATGCCTGGTCATTGTCATTACCACTCATAGCTAAGCATTTTTACTCATTTCCAATCAGTGGCGCTCATTTCACGTCGTTTGACGTATTGGTCGTTTCGTAGTCATCAGCAGTCATGAGTCCTGCCTAGTCACTGTAGTCGTTACCACTCACCGTAAGTATATTTACTCGTTTCCATTCAGTTGCGGTCATTACAAGTTATTTTGGCATACTGGTCATTACAAGTCATTATTTTATTAATCATCATTAGTCATAATTGCATTAGCCGTTCAATCTATCGATGTCTAACTTTTATTCATTGCCAATCATGATGAATCGTTTTAATTATGAATCTCCCTCCACACAAGTCCGCTGTTTGCGAGCGACATATCAGCGTACAGATGCAACGCATAGCTCCCGCGCTGATTTTCGCTCCATGAGCCCAGAAAGGAAAAATGCCGCCAAACTTTGGTTTCTATGCTACTCCAACCGGATAAGTTCGCATCCAGATAAATTTGAACCCAGGCGCAACGGCCCTTTCGACGACCGCCACTCCTGGCCCTACGGGGCTGGGACGGTAGGCCAACACCGCTTGCGGCGGGGGCTAGCCAGCCACCAAATTTGTATCTGTTGTGGACCGTCATTGCACCCGCCATTGCTTCGGTGGTGGACGACGGCTGTTGTTGCGGCACGCGTCTCTCTCCCTCATCTTTTTCTTTCTTCTCTGCTTTCTCCTGTCCGCACGAGTCAGCGGAGGTGGCTCAGCTACAGAGCCGGTAGCAGGCCCGCGCGTTTACAGTCACAACAACAACGTTCGGATTCTGTCAACGCATAACACTGCTGCTTTTGCTTTTCGGCTTACGCAGCGAGCTTGGCCTCCTATTGCCTCTTTTGTACTGCCACCGGTAGGACGCTCCGACCCGCAGATAGGCATTTGGACGCACTCTGATGGTCATCCGAGGGCAACAAAGAACCCCACCCGCGCCACTTGGCAACAGTACTAGTACCTACGTCGGACCTTTTCTTGAACAGATAGCATGGCAAATGCATTCTCCTGACCCTTAAAATGAGGCCATTTGGCACTTTTTCTTGCTCAAAATATTACGGTGATTGCAGTCGCCTTCTCCCATCCTTCAGACTCCGACGATCCTCGGGTTTCTGACCGACTCCGTTAGGTCGTCATCTTGGGAGCACGGCTTCGGGACCTTCCGGCCGGCCTCCCGACATGTTGCCGCTAAGCCTAGCGTCACTGCGGGGTCGGCACAAACTCGGCGATAAAATCTCGAAAATTAAACTCACCATTATAAATTTGGTACCCACGTTATCCACGCAACTTCCGATGCACGAATATACCGCTTGTTCGAGGCTTAAATGACATTTACCGCTACTACAATCGAAACAGGCGGAGCCGACGTGGTGCAGGTCGATACCGAAAAGAGCACTATGTAAACGAACAATGTGCAACAGTCGCACACGCAGTATCGGACAGTCCCACTGCAGAAGACGAATGCGCTTAGCAGAGACGAGCATTTTCATTTCTGTGCGTCCTGGACGACATATTCATGCACCTCAAAACATTTGCCCGTCACAGTGCAACCGTCGGGAGGTCGCGAAGTATTTATCACGGTGAAATGAGAAGCGACTGCGCATATTTTAAGACGTAATGATAAACTTCCCACATCATGCATGAACGCGTATTAAGAGTACTCACGAGCCGACTTTCCTGGGCGTCTTGCTGGCCGCTGAAATGAAAGGTTATAATGGTCGCGTTACAATATATTGATCTTCTGTAGATAGCGCTGTCACCAACGAATTAAACTTACCGCAAGATCAAATCGAAGTGCCTCTCCTTCCAAAGTATTGCGAAATCCTTGAAACGAACACTCTCTACTGTTTTGAAATTTCTTTGCAGCGCTTTCATGTCATTGGCAAAGCCAGCGGCTATCATTCTTAAATATGTCATTTTTTACTTTTATCGTGGTCTTTGTTTCGTCAAATTGCAGCGGAGCCGACGCGAACAACCGTCGCGACGGTGCAAAACGGAGAGCGCCTACTAGCCTACTAGCCCCTGAATAGCCACGAATTAGATGCTAGCGCCAAGTGTTCCTTCAGTTACGCCCTGCAGGCTTGAATCCGAACTGTGGACTGAACCATTGAGGCGCGGGGTGGCAGGAGGGAGGGACCGCTTGCACATCGAAACGCGCGGGAGGTTGGACGGGGCAACGTTACTGGTCGGGGAGAGTGGAGAAAGATGCCAGGTTTTTGTTGTTGTGGCTGTAGGAAGAAGGAAAAGAAAATGCACGGCCCTGCTACTGGCCCTGTACCTGCGCCACCTCCGCTGATTGATTTATAGGAAGGGAAAAAAAAAACTGATTGAATTATAGGAAGGGAAATGCGCGGTAACTGTCACTTGTTTTCTGTGGACACCTCAACCGCGCCGCAAGGGAAGGGAGGAAGGCGGGAGTGAAAGTGGAAAGAGGAGCCGTAGTGGAGGGCTACGGAGTAATTTCGACCACCTGGGAATATCTAACGTGCGCTGACATCGCACAGCACACGGACGCCTCTTCGTTTCGCCTCCATCGAAACGCAGCCGCCGAGGTCGGGTTCGAACCCGGGTGCTCCGGCACAGTAGTCGGGCGTCTTACCACTGCACTCAGGCGGGGCTTATAGGGAGGGAAAGGCGCGGTAACTGTCTCACTTGTTTTCTGTGGACACCTCAACTGCGCCGTAAGGGAAGGGAGAAAGGTGGGAGTGAAAGAGGAAAGAGGAGCCGTAGTGGAGGGCTACGGAGTAATTTCGACAACCTGGCGATATTTAACGTGCGCTGACATCGCACGTTAAAGATCCCCAGGTGGTCGAACATGCGTACAGAAGTAGAGAAGAAAGAAAAAGGAGAGAAAGACGCGCGCCGCAACAGCCGTCGTCCACCACCTAAGCGGTGGCGGGTGCAATGATGGCCTACAACAGATAAAAATACGGTGGCTGGCTAGCCCCCGCCGCATGCCGGGTCGACCTACCGTCCCGTAGGGACTGGGACACCAGTCACGGGATCAAGATGAGTTGCAAAGTGGCATAGTATGTTGTACCTTGAAATTCATTATATCAAAGATGACTTAGAAAAGTGATGTATGGCATATCTACAGAAAAACATCAGTAAAGAGGTATGTGATATTACGCACCGAAATTTTGCGAACATTGTCGATTTTTACTCATAGCGCGCCCTGCAGGGGTGGTACAGTGGTAAGACGCCCGACTACTGTGCTGGAGTACCCGGGTTCGAATCCGACCGCGGCGGCTGCGTTTTGGAGGCGACGCTGTGCGATGTTAAAGATCCCCAGGTGGTCAAAATTCCTCAGTAGCCCTCCACTACGGCTCCCCTTTCTCTCTTTCCACTTTAACTCCCATCTTCATCCCTTCCCATACGCGCGGTTCAGGTGTCCACAGAAACAAGTGTGACAGATACTGCGCCTTTCCCTTCCTGTCAACCAATTATTATTATACTCATAGCGTACAGTCCTAAGCTGCCACATTATCAAGTCACCAATAGTAAGCGACCATTACCAAGCCATGTACGAGTGTGCCTGCATGGACTAGGAGCAGCCCCCCACCTCAAATAAGCAGTCCACATTGGCAGCTTCCCTCAATTTTATTGTGAAAGCAATACTACAACAGCCAAAGCGAGACCTCAGGTGGCCGCAGCTACGCTGTGAAGAGGCGTAGCTACGGTCTCCTCATAAAAAAAAATCAGCCTTTCATGACATTTGAATTCACATTACCCCTATGCCACGGGCAGGAGCTGCCAACCTGGTCTCACCCCAGCCAGCCAGAACCATTTGCGTTCTCGGTACCCCTACGACATGCAGGCACATCCATACAGCTTGGTTGAAGCGCGACTTTATATGTGGGCTGGCAGCTTACGCTATCGGGTCATACCCTTAAAGGATGAGCTTAAGTGTCCCCAATAATGTAGCACTGATAGAGCGTGATAGGGGGATAATATAGCAGGCAAAAGAAGCTTCTGCCGTTGCTTTCGTGATTCAACTAGAGTTAACAAGAGCTAAACCACAACTAATATTTTAGAGCGCAGCTCTTTGGCGCTCGTTCCTGGGTTTCGCGTCGGCGTCGGCCTCGTAACCAGCGCCTCCCCACTTTCATCCCCCCAGTTCGAGCCGGCGCTTGGCAACCGAAGCCTCGCAGGAAGCGCGGAGCAGCCGGAGAACACAAGGAAAGGAAGGGGAAAGGAAGGGGGTTTGGGGGGGGGGGAGGGGTCGCCGGAGGAAGCGCTAGCAGCGACTGTCTGATGCCGCTGCCGCCGCTAGCGAGTCAAGACAACGTGACCGCGTAGATAATAATAATAATTGGTTCACAGCAAGGGAAAGGCGCAGTATCTGTCACACGAGTTTGTGGACACCTGAACCGCGCCGTAAGGGAAGGGAGGAAGGTTGGTTGGTTTGTGGGGTTTAACGTCCCAAAGCTGGGAGTTAAAGTGTAAAGAGAGAAAGAGGAGCCGCAGTGGAGGGCTACGGAGTAATTTCGACTACTTGGGGATCTTTAACGTGCGCTGACATCGCACAGTACATGGACGCCTCTTCGTTTCGCCTCCATCGAAACGCAGCCGCCGAGGTCGGGTTCGAACCCGGGTATTCCGGACAGTAGTCGGGCGTCTTACCACTGTACCACCCCGGCGGGGCATGACCGCGTAGAAAAACTGATTTATTTTTTATAGGAAGGGAAAGGCGCGGTAACTGTCTCGTTTTCTGTGGACACCGCAACCAAGCCGTAATTGAAGGGAGGAAGGCGAGAGTGAAAGTGGAAAGAGAAAGAGGAGTCGTAGTGGAGGGCTACGGAGTAATTTCGACCACCTGGGGATCTTTAACGTGCGCTGACATCGCACAGCACACGGACGTCTCTTCGTATCCCGTTCCTCTCGCTCGTAACGCGTCCCACGGCTGTGACAACCTCGCGAGGCACTTGTATAGATCTCGTCTTTGAGAATCAAGCATTGGTGTACCAAGTCGAACATATATATCAGTCTATTTCGCCGACCACAAAGCTTCCTTCATGACTGTCAAGAACTGTTAGTGGAGTCTTTGTTAAAGGAATACGTGTGAAAAAAAAAAATTCTGTGATAGCGCATACATGTGTTGCTCGATTTCTTTGCCTCAATCTATCGAAAAGGTGAAACAGCTTATTTGCTGCGCTCAAATTTCGCATTAGGAAGTAACGTAATCGTCGGTAATTTTTTTGCAGCTGCATGTAGTATACTGTTGCATAACACAACCCATTGATGAATAAGTGCTTGGACATATCACGTGCCAGAGGGTTGTAGCAGATTACATTGAATTAAAGGGGATTTGGGTGGGTTACATTGGTTTAAGGTCATTAAGTTGGATTAGGGTGTATTGTCCTTAACTGAGTTGGATTTCGTGTGGATTAGAATTATTATTGTGATTAAGTTGGATTAGGGCAGAGTACATTGGATTAACAATGCTTACGTTGCATTATGGCAAATATAGTTGTATTTGACAAAGTACAGTGATTAAAGATCTCCACGTCTCGATGGAATTTCATAAACAGGTTTGGGGTGCGACCTGATGCTGGTGAACACCTCTGGAAATACACTCCCTCACCAGAACAACATTTGTCCAGCTTGGTGTAGTAATTGGCCGCAACCTCCTATGAATACTCCGGTAAACCTCAGATCCTCAGTCTCCAGCGACTGCAGAGCAACTGACCACAGTGATGGTCAGACCTGTGGGTCCATTGCGTCACAGGACGCAATGGACGGTGCTAAGATTGCCTGGTTTCGACAGGCTGCCATTGAAAACTGACCCTGGAAATGTTTAGCACTAGAGCCCTAGCTAGTGAGGCTAGTTCAGCAGCCCTTTCCAAGTAACTAGCGGGCATAAAATGGGACATCATATATGGCTTAGCTAGGTTATGCCAAATGAGGCATATACTGTACTGAAGGGCAAGCATGTATTGTGTTATCAACGCTTGCCGGAGAGGCGAAAACTAGGAGTAGGGTTCCTTAATGATAAGCATATAGCAGGTAACATAAATGGATCCTATAGATTAATAACAGGGTGACAGGCATCATAATTAAGCTTAATAAGTGGTATAAACTGAAGATTTACAGGCCTGCATACCTACATGTAGTCATGATGACCAGTCAGCTGAGATTCTGCCAAGATGTAGAATCGGCAATGGGGAAAGTAACGCAGTGTACTATGTTGATGTATGACTTCAAAGCTAAGGAGGCAAAAAGCAAACATGGTGAACAGGCAATGGGTAATTATAGCCTTCACTCTAGAAATAGCAGGAGGAGTTATTGGTAGAGTTTGCAGAACATAACTTATCAATCGTGAATGCCTTCTTCAGCAAATGGAAGAACTGAAAATGGACATGGAGAAGCCCTAACGAGGATACTGGAAATGAAACTGACTTCATACTGCGTTGTAATGCTGGCATTATGCAAGGTGTTCAGTTCAGGCGTTCAGTCGTGTCCGACTCTTCGTGACCCTATGGACCATGTCACGCCACGCTTTCCGGTCTCTCACTATCTTCTTAACATCACATAGCTTCATCTGCAATGCCTCGAGAATGCCATCTAACCATCGCGTTCACTGCCTACCCCTTCTCCGGCGACCCTCAACCTTTCCCAACATCAAATCTTTCTCCAGCGACTCCTCTCTTCTCATCAGATGACCAAAGTAGCTGAGCTTTAACTTTAGAATTTGACCCTCCAATGAGCAGTCAGGGTTTATGGTCGACAATATCGACTGATTTGATCTTCTGGCAGTCCAAGGAACTCTTAAGTCTTCGCCAGCACCACAATTCAAACGCGTCAATGCCATCTTGCGATGTAGTAATCGCAAGATGGCAAGGTCTCAAAAGTCTCGACTTGAAAAGGGAATGGAACATGTTAGTAAGAAAGTCCATCAACGATTTAGAAGTCAGAGGGAAAGTAGCCGAAATGAGAATCTCACTACAGATACATTCAGCTTTAGCTCAGGAAGACCACTTTGGTGTAGAAACAATGAACAGTAATTTCATAGACATCATTACTGAGTGTGTGGTAGAAGTAGGTGCTGCAATGTTAGAGATCAAGATACCAGTAGACTATATAAGCAGACAAAAGATTTGATTAAGAATCGCCAAAATATGACATCCTCCAACCCAAATGAAAAGATAGAATTGGCACAGCTATCAAAGCTAATCAGCAAGCGCTAACTGTTTGACATAAGAAACTATAATACTACTGTAGAGAAATAAATTCGGGCATGCTGTAAAGAAGAGGAAATCAGGCATAGGTAAAAATCAGATGAATGTTTTAAGAGACAAGGTGAGCAATGTCCTTCCTTAATTATTAACATCGACCAGGCAATCAAAATAGCTGAGGAGTTCTATACTAACCTATACAGTAGCCAAAGTGGTCCGGAAAATAATGAGATTGGCAGTTGTGAAGAGCCATAAGACATTCCGCCAGTAGCGAAGGACGAGGTTAAGAAAGCTTTAGAAGCTATGAGAAAGGGGAAAGCAGTTGGGCAGGATCAGGTAACTACAGCTTTGTTCAAGGATGGTGGGGATATCGTGCTAGAAAAATTGGCCACCCTATACGCAATGCTTCGAAATATTGCTGGTACCAGAATCTTGGAAGAATGCTAACATCTTAATCCATAAGAAGCGGATGCTAAAAACATGAAAAATTCCACGCCAATCAGTTTACTATCTGTTATGTACAAATTTTTACTACAGTGATTACTAACACAACAGGCCAACCTTAAACTTCAATCAACCAAAGGATCAAGCAGGTTTTCTAAAAGCTAGGGTACACTACCACTGATCACATCTACTATATTATCAACCAGGTGATAGCAAAAAAGCTAGGAATACAACCAGCCCCAATACATAGCATTCATTAATTATGAGAAAGCATATGTCTGTTGAAACCTCAACTGTGATTGCAAAATTAGGGTGTAGTTGAACCATATATGAAGGTACAGGAAAATACCACTAGTGGCTGACCGGCATTGATGCTTCTCCATAAATAAAGGTGTTAAGCAAGGAAGCATGACCTTCCAAGAGAAAGCATTCAGATACTTTGAATGGGAGCAGTAAGGAATAAGGGTCGATGGAGAATATCACAGTAATCTGCAATTTGCTGGCGACACTGCGTTGCAACATAACACATGGGGCAAGCTGCTACAAACAATGACCTAGACAGGCAAAACAGAACAGTAGGCATAAACATTCATATGCAGAAGGCTAAGTTAATGTTCAACAGCCTCGGGAAGAATAGCAGTTTCCAATAGGTAGCAAAGCACTGGAAGTGGCAGGCGAATGTCTACTTAGGTCAGGAACCCATAACAGGACCACAAAAGGGAAATAACTAGGAGATAAATATTGGGATGGAGAGTGTTTGGCAAGCACTCGCAGATTACGAGTAACAAGTTACTGTTACCACTAAGAGGAAAATATATATAATAGTTGAATCTTTCCGGTATTCACCTATGGCACTGGCCTTGGCATTTTTCTGTAACTGTTAGGTGTGAAGCGTCATATATTGTCATATAGTGTCGTGTCATATAGTACGTAAGATGTATCACCTGCATAATTTAATATGCCTGCTGTACACCATTTCAGCCTGCGTGGAACCAATTGGCAGTCCGTTTTGCCTAATTTAGACTGTTAAAATGGAGCAACTATTTCAAGTGGAATTGAATGTTTTCCATTTTGGTCTGTCAAGAGGCAGGAAAGCCAACTACAGTTTCGAAGGTTTGACTGGGATCTAGAAATTTGTTCAGTGAGCATATAAGCAGTTTGATGTTATAGGTACTTCCATTCTAAAAAACATGTTACCATAGTGATCAGACAAAGGTGGTGAACTGAGCGCACTGTTTCACAAATACGTATGAAGGAAGCCAATTAATGGTAACTAAGGCCAAAGAAAATCCTAGGAGAATGTTTATTGTACTAGGAGTTGATCAACGAAAATACATCAGTTAACATTGTGTTTTTGCTAAGATAGCAGCCAATGCTCGCAAGTACTTGTGAATTTCAAGCAATATTTATATTATTGCTAATTTGCATGACTTTCCCATTACCAGCTGCACTTAGGAGGTAGTTAGAGAGCTTTTCCACAGAGTAAGAAAATAAAAACTAAGAAAACTGATCAGTTTTTTGTTAAGGAATTATACCATATTTATTGGCTGTCATGTCATGATGCTTTGCCTTTTTCACTGCAGAAAAGCTACCACGGTGGCTGAGTTGCGGGAGAACTGGCCATGATATGCAAGTGTATCCAACATTACTAGCTAGTAATGTTGAGCGTATCAGTTATTACCAGCTATTTTGCATGCCCCCCCCCCCCCCCCCCACACACACACACACTCACACACACTTTACCTTAGGCACAGCCTACTTGTATGCTAGCAAACTATTTGTTGTGTATGTGCTTCACCCTTCTGTAGTTGGGCACTATAGAGAAGCCGTCAGGGCGGATGACCATCACTGTATTTTAGTTTCTGTTATGGGCAGTCGGGCCTCTATGTTTCGGCTTCTTGTAGATGTTTACACTTGTGTAATGAATCCCTAACCAGAAAAATATAAACAAAAGTCAATTTTTTTAATGCACCTGTAGATACTCCGTCACATTGTTCAGTATGGCAAATGAGGAGCCGGGATGTCAGTGGATGACAGCGAAAACATATTGACCCTTACGCTTCTGTGCTGTGCTGCTACCCCAAATTTTAATAAGAACTGGACAATTGCTTTTCTACTGCTGTCCAAAAGAACTTCAGTATACATTTTCCTCCCCTGCATACAAGCACTTAGGCTTGTGTTGTATCACATGTGTCTGCCTTCACCTAGAACCTTCCCACCTTCCATGGTCAACGATGAAAAACAGTGCACACTGAGACATCAGGCTGAATACAGGAGTCTGCATGGTTTCTTTTTTTTACCATGAATCTTTACCAACTATTCAAAACATCTGCTCTTCATTAGCACTTCAACAAGAGAAACATATTGTTATTGAGCCAAGCTTAATTGTCCTTAGCCACTTTCACTAGAAACAAATGTACGAAACCAGCTCATCCATGTCGTGGACTGCAGGGTTAATGCTGACTGTGGAAAGTGTGCTTTCCTTGTCAGCAATTATCAGACATTCTAAAAGAAAAAGACATGTGGACAAACATACTCACTCTTCTAGAAATGAACCAGACCTCGGTTTGAGTGTCATTCATAATACAAACTGTTCTGATGTCTGGACTTAAGCCACAGGTGCAGACTTTGTAGCTACAAAAGGCCAAAATGCAATCAGCAAGAGGATCCTCAGACATCGAGAGGTTGTGGACCAGCACACTTGTGCTATCCTCCGAAATCATGAAAAATACACAAAGCAGGATAACTGCCCATAAGTTGAAACGTTTGGTTGCTGGAGGATAGGTGCAGAAGTTACAGTCCGCGTGCCTGTTACCTTGTCACAAGAGTGCACACAGAGGCATATCACTAGCTGTTTTTATTTTAACAATTGTGCAGTTTTCAAGAAATTCTTGCTGCCGGCAAAAACATGTTGCTGTAATTTGTATGGGTTCAAGGTGTTGTCGCGGTGCCTGCTGACCACAAGCTCAAAAGGCAAGCCCATGTTTATTCAAAGCATTATGCAGTGACTAAAAAAATATGCAGCGCAGAAGTATGCCTCCTTCCGATTAGAAATATGCGTGCACGTGCAGCTGACCTTTTAAGAATCCTCTGGCAGTAAATTCTTTGTTCTTTCAGTGCATGGGATGAGATGGAGATAACTGATAAATTTGGACAGGACTTTTTTAATTAGATGGACTTTTTTCAGTCTTTATTACAGGTTGCAGTTTTTTCATTTTTGGCAAATATCATTTTCTATGATTCGATTATCTTCTTTTCAGCGGTATAGCGCACTACTACTGTGTGGGCAAAGGTCACCTGGTGACTACCTGTCTTTCTGCGAGCCGAGGTATTCAATGTAGGGGTAGTTAATGCAAAAATGGTCTTACTTAGATGTGTATGCCTACAAAGAAATGCTGACCTTTTCATGTTGAAAACATTTGAAAAAATGAAAGGTTTAACGTGGCTGAACCTAATGTATAGCATGCAAGAATATTAGTTTGGCGTAGTTTATATTGACAGATGGTAGACGTAGATGACATCTCATATCTTCTTGCCTGCTGTTACGTGAGTCACTTGGCACACTTATTTCAGTGTTCGATAACTTCCACTAAGGACCAGGCCTGTCATCTATCTTGAAGCAGACTGAAGTCACTCAGCTCATCAGGACAGTTTATGTGGCAACCATGATCATGACAATATACATTACTGCTGACGTCACACACACACATTTACTGCAAGCAAACACAAAGGCAGGTAATTTTAAGACGGGCGGTGTCACAGAAACAGCCAATCTGGCATGCTCAAGCTGCCAGGAGTGACAAAGCCCAGCTTTAACCAAGCCGTACGAACATACTTGTGTGGCCTAGGGACTGCATGTCTAACCCTGGACCAAAGGGTCCTGGGAGGCTGGATTCTGATCTCACGCTTCCATCTCAATGGCGAAACTCATGTTAGCAGCGCTTGCCGATTCAACCACGGCAAGTGGTCTCGTGAGATCATGGAAGATGCACGTTCGTGTCACCTGCCAACTATACTACCTGCCAGAGGCATCCTCAAAGGTTGGAGACAAGGCCAAGGCTTCAAGCACACCTCACGCCTTTTTTGATTTACCCCACACTGAACTGGTTTTGCACTTAATTTACATAATTATAATGCTTTTTTCTTAGTTACTGAAAAGTCCCACCTTTGTTAAGAAATGAAAGCGGCATTTAAAAGCTCACACAAACTATTTGAAAGCTCTCCCAAAGGAGCAGAAAATATATAATACAAGTCGCACTCTTCGGAATTTTTTTTTTTGTATGGCACAGACACCCGAAAGCTCAAAATGTATGAAGGGTGGGGATGGCTCTTGCCTGCATCTCTGACAAGTTTTGCCAGTTTCACAAGTGCTCTCAAGATCCCAACTGTACAGCTCAACTGCACACCCTATGGCATAGTTCTTTTTTTTTTTTTAACAAACTGCATATAACCTGCATGCAGTAAGTGTGCTGCAAAAGTTTGATGCTAGCAAAAGTCCGAGAGGAATCTGTGCTTGGCTTATTGACTACTGCTGCCAAGCCTTGTGGCCTGCAATGCCATGTAAAAGGTGCTGCCACATCGAAAGTGACGGAATAGACAGGGCATGCAACAGTGCACTGGTCACCAGTGCTATTTCGTGTTCCCACGTGCAATAATTCTCACTGCAGAAACTACGCCTTTTGTGGAACATTTGTCCTCACCCTCAAACTCTATTTCTCTCTCCCTCGCCCTCACCTCACCGCCATCCCAAATTTTTCAGCACTGATCATCGCTCACCCTCACCTTAGAGTCAAATCCTCATGGATGAGGGTGAGGACGCCCTCATGAGGGTGCTTACGTCTGGAAGCAATGGACTGCGCTTGCATTAGACTGCGAGTTGTGGCCGTGGGTTTTGAGAAAGGGAGTAAACCTGCCCTCCCTCCACAATTATTTGCTGTTGGGGGCCAAAATAAACATTCTAGAAAGGTTTTTATCACCAATGTCAGCGGAAAAATAAGGAAGAATGAGTGGAGGAGGGGGTGTGGCCGGAGAGAAAAGTGCGCCTTTTGCACCCCCTGCCGACGCCCATGGTTGTGGCACGTTTGCATGGCACATTTGCAACCAGTGACCTCCACAATACCATACAAGGCAGCTGCAAAGTAAGCTTTGGCTGCGAGCACACCACTCTTCAGATGCTGGCTGGCCATGCAGCAGTTATCAGTGTACACCCTTCGTTATTTGCACTAGAGTATCACAACTTCCAACAGTGTTCCTGCACCTGTCCTACTGCAGACAAAGGTGTGACATATTGCAAGGGCTTGGCTGCTCTTGTAATGGGTACTCTAGCCTCCCTGCCAGTGACTAGGCTGTTAACCTTTCTTTGCGAGCAGAATGCCAGACTTCCACTTCTTGATGGTGACAGCCACACATTCACTGTTGCAGAAGTTGCAGGCAGCCTCTGACATTAGTTCTTTGACAAGCACTAACCACACCTTTACTTGCCAGACAGTATGCAAAAGGCTGCTCATGCATGGCACTTCATTGTGAGGTTTCACCCAACTAAGCACAGGTAGTGCTTGGATACCATTCCTTGTCCTGTTACTGGCCGTGCACTGCTGTATTTTTGGTGCATTTTGTTGCTAGCTGTGACTGGCATGCATGACAGTCAGGCTTTGTGTATGTTTTGGAGTTGTTGATATAATGAAACTTTACCTTTGTTCATTTGCAAAAGGTAACATACAATGTGGTGGCTGGGATGGTAAAACATTTAGTCAGTGTTTTTTGTCATGTCACAATATTTTGATGCACATGCACAGAGACGGTGAAAGATTGAAAATTGCTCTTAGCGAAAGCCAAGTGGCATAGACATTCTTATTGCGTACAGTGGAACTCACTTGATTAGCTTAAGGCATTGTTAAGAACTAGCCACCAGCATAAACAGCTTTCTCAGCCGTTCTCCCACGATGAAGCAAGAACCACAGTTCTTCCACTTCTTAAAGCGACAGCCACGCAGACAGCCACCCACTCACTGCTGCAGGCAGCCTCCAACACAGTTGCTCGATAGCACTAACCACATCTTCACCTACGGAGAGCATGCAGGACTGGCCATGTATGGCAACGCTGCAAAATACACCTCAACACTGGTAGTGCTTGCCGTCCCCAAGGTGGGTGGAGAATCGTATATGCTTGGTACAAGGCACACAGCCTTGAAGCTTCCTCCCAATCTTTCTTCCTACATCGGTGTTTCAAACATGGGACACAGGAGAAGACATGTTCCAAGTGCTTCAAACCTTGAATCCTTTGTGCCAAACATAGCTAGAAGCCATCAGTGAGCGCATTACTACCAGAAGGGTAGCAGGGAGCTGATCAGTGCCGCGCCTAAGCAAATGAGCACTGTTTGCTCCTAAGACAGGAGTAGGTGCTGCAGGCGATCTGCTGACTGCGTCTGAAGTAAAAGCGGATAACCCCGTAGGTAGAAAGCCGGCTTAATGAATGATAGCCTCACATGTCTCACGGGAGAATGACTAAGAAAGCTCGCCAGGAATATTTACGCCGAAGGCTTGCTGTCGACTGTGCCGTAAGCCAACCGGTTGAGTGAGTTCGTAAGCGAGAACGTCGATATCTATCGCCCCGCACAATATCTTTACCCATCTCTGTCCACTCGCACAAAATCGTGACTGCGACATGACGAAAAACATTGGTCAATGCATTTCGCTATCCCAGTCACAATGCAGCGATGCAGCCACCGCAGGACGCACTTTTTGAAAGCGCAGAACAACAAAACAGGCCGCGCTAGCGCGCCTACGCGCTGCCGCTTTGCGAGCTATCGGGGAGGCTGGATAAGGTGGCCTGGATGCTCACGCCCCGAGTCCCGAATCGATGTAATAAAAAATAGGAGGCTTTAGATAAAACGAATAGTTTCACCCTCTGCCACCATACCCACGACTCAACGTTACCCACGACTCGCCAGCCGCAGCTTTCCTCACTAGCTGCTGCAAGGTGGCAGTAGCTTCGGATATCTTTGACGAATATATTGCATGATATATAAAATCAAATGGTATAAAACGTAATATTTTTTATACTGGGGCTTTATTTAACTATATATGACTGCCCAGTTGGAAAATAGGAATTGTATTGGCTATCGTCTGCTTACTGTCTAGTCCGGTTCGCAGTTGCCCAGTTGCTTGGAGTGACGTTGGTTGGCACGTTGGGTCATTGGTTGTTTTGGTGGCGTGTCTGAAAAGCGCGAGGTTTTGACAGTGCGTTGCACAAGAAAGAATCGCAGTTTACCGTAAGTTTAGCCGTCGATCGTTGCATATGTGTATTATTAGCTCTTGATTAAAAAGTGTGTGCGGGTATCGTGTGTTATTGCATGCGAGCCCGACCTGACCTGACCTGACCTGACCTGAGGAGTAAAGCACTATCCGTGATCGAGAATGTGAATGCACGATATAATGTCCTACTGTCGTTGAAAAAGTCCAAGAAATGTAGACAATTATCCCAAGAAATGATCTAATGGCGGCCGTTATCATTGTCGAGTTTACGACGTACACGAATATGTAAAAATGGTGCTGGCGTAATCAAAAAGGAGGGGCGGGGGGGATGGGGGGGGGGGGGGGGGGGGGAGAGTGATCGAGAATGTGAATGCCACTGTCTGTCGTTGGAGTAAGCCCAAGAAATGTAGACCATTATCCCAAGTAATGGCTGAAATCTAATGGCGGCCGTTATCATTGTCGAGCTTGCGCGCGAATATGTAAAAATGGTGCTAGGCGTAATCGGGGAGGGAGGGGAGGGGGGGGGAGGTTGCTAGGCCTAATTGCTATGCCTATTCGCCATTGTTGACACCACGGCCTCCTGGGGCGGTCTGCTGACGAGGAGGCCGTTGGCCGCCATGCTGTTTGTTTAGAAGCCTATGACTTGCAGCTGATGTCACTTGCGCATTGGCCATTGTATAATTCCTGTAGTCTCATATTATCCGTATGGTCGTGATTAGCTCGTGCTTTAAATGTGAGTCAGCAGATAAATCGTGAAGAGGTAGCAAACTGACACTGCTTCGCTTGATCCAGGGAAGGGATGTGTTCAAAGGACGGGGTAGGCTGCATGGTGTTCATTGCTTCATACGTTATATGTAACATACTGATGTATATATATACTACTGATAGGGTAGGGATGGGGGGGGGGGGGGGGGGGGGGCAACCTCTCCCCTTTCTCTCAATATCGCCCCTTGCAGTGTGTGGTTATTAATACTTTGACATATCAAAAAAAACAAACCGCATAGCTGTGCTTTATAAATATCGCTTGTGTTGATTTCCTGTTCTCATTTTATTAGATGCAGACATTGCATCAGATAAGGTGTGGACAATAATTAAGTCTACCACTGCAGTTATTTTGAATAGGATTTTGATGTCTGCAATAATTTAATTGTGCTGCTTCTTACACCTTGAGTTATTTTCCATTGCATGCAGAAGCAGAATGTTGGTGACACAAATTATGGAATTTTTTTCCCTCATTAGGTGGCTGTATTCTTTTATTTGCAGTAGTCTGCCTGCACAGAAGAGGCAATGAGCTCAGGTCCAAGCCAGCATCAACGAGCGCCAACAGCGCGAGTTGCAGCAAGTCTTGGAACAGAAAGGACTTGTGGATCCTCCAGTGCTGCTGAGAAGCACCTAGGTGACAGAGAGTAGAATAGAGCATTGCTGATGAGCTGAGCTGAAAAATTTAGACACGATTCAGACAAGGCTTGAAGAGCATTTGAGCAATTTTATTTTCAGAAATAGTTTTGTTGCCTGGGGCTTATTATAGTGTATGTCCTGCTGTGAGTGCTATTTATTTTTGTGAAACTTTGGCTTTGGTGTGTTATAAATTCGGTAGTTAGAAGGAGTCATGCGTTTTTAGTCCTCTGCACAAGAGGCATTTGCCATGCATAACTCAGATGCAGGGCACGGGCAGAGTCCTTTAAGCCTCCCTCATAATTCATGTAATCCCTTGCTTTAGCATTGCAGCAGCAGTGTCTTAATTTAATGCCTGAACCATTGCATAGTTGTCAGTTGCTTGCATGGCAACCTGTTAATGTGGCATCACACGCTTTTTTTCTGAGAAGGTTAGCCTGCAATGGTTTTCATTTGGCACAGAACTGTGCAGTGGCCTTCATTGTCATAATTTTTTTCTTGGTAGGATGATCAATATGCTGTAGCTGTAACAGTTCAATTCCAAAATGTTTCGACATCATAGGTTACCGTTATAAACGTATGACTCAGAAAACCTGGTGAAGAAATCTAATGCTGATTCATAGAGTAGGACCACTGTATGGAAGCTGCATCTGATAATGATTGATTTTGGCTCAGCTGCACCCTTATGTAGGTGCTGATTTTAATTCCTCTCCCTAACTTCCTTTTGCACTTGTTGCAGTTGCCTGACTGTTTCATGCCTGTCTGAATGAACCAAGGACTTATTTTATGTGGAGATTACTGAGGTTTTATTAGTCTAGGATACATCAGTGCGGTTACGAGAAATAGAGGGATGGGTGTGCTGCGTAACAGCTCGAGAGGCGATGGCATGCAACACAAGTCATCTGATTCATGCTTACATGGGGATGAGGAGGAAGGCACTGGCTGGCAGGCCAGTGCACTTGGCGCATTGTTTGCGGGGCTGCTTTGGTTGTGGACCGTTGTTGTGTCTTTGATGCAGCTGGTGCCATCTTTGGGAGCTTCTCGCTGCACTGACCATTACTGCCCATAGATATATGGCTGTCAGCTGGCCATTGTTTGTTTGGTTGCAGTCATGATTGTTGAAAGACACTGTCTGTTGACTGTTCATACATTATTACTCAGCATCTTTTTACGCAGGTGCAGGCACCATGTCCAGTCAACAAAGATTATTCTACTCGGAGAAGCCAATGGATTTGATAAAAGAAACAAATGAAAGGTTGATCAAAATGAAAATGGCGCTGCAGTTCAAGGTAAAATTGTGGCTTTTTTGTTTGTTCATTCTGGCTTCACCAAAGTCTGCACAGATTATTCACGCTATTCTTGTGATTATGCACAATTCTTTTACAAAATGTTGTCTCACCGAGCATTTGAGTAAAGGCTTATGTTCAAGATGGTGTAGGAAATGTTATCCAGGCTGTCACCAGCCCAGTCTTTCACAAGCAGGACAATGATTACTCATAATTTTCGTGGCATGCAAGTGAATTTGGTTTATGGCTGCATTCAGTAAAAGGTGTATAAATCTGACAAAAGTATAACCGTTAATACAGCACCTAACCTTATTTCTTTATCTTTGTTTATTATCTCCATCTGAGATAAAGCATTATGGTTACTTGGTTGCCAGCCCAACCTTGAATGCACCTGTTTATGTCCGGAAATGAGCTTACGTAATATTTTGCGAAGTGGGAATTGCTTCTTTGTCCAATTGGTTCCCGCTCCAGAATTAGTTGAAATTAATGCTTCTGCAGAAACGGCTGAACAGGAAAATAAGAAAAACAACTGTGAGATTCGCTTTCAGTAGTAATAAAGCTATGAATTTGATGTATTCAGATTTGTTAAAGACAGATATAAATTTCTTTTCTTGATAATATGGCCCTTGTTCAGTGTGTACAGCACAAGTCTTACACCAACAACCTTCACCCTTGAAACTTAGCACTCTTCTGTGAGCGGCTTGCATGGATAAGCATATTTGCATTTTTGTGTATCAAAGAACAACTTTTAGTTTTCCCAGACTTCCCCATGAGAAATTGGTTCAGAATAACCATCCTCTTAAAGCCTACTAAACCTACCCCTGCTTCATTCTGATACTATCAGGTGGTAAAGGTTTGTAGTGAGCATTGTTTGCCTCTGTTCTTTCATGGCCCTTAAAATGTTTCATTTTATATTTGTAAGTTCTATACCATTGTGGCCTTGTACCTGGTGTTTCAGCAAACACTTCCAAAATGTCTAAGCAGAATCCCGCTATAGTAAACTCGGATATAGCAAGGCGAAACTGAAGTCCCAATTTGTCTTCCATAGCATACATTGTTTTCCCTTTTATAGTAAAGACATTTAGGATAAAACACTGTTATCGTAAAGGGCGTCTGGCCGCCGCCACTTGCTTCTCATGAAATGACATCGCCGTACGCTCGCTACCTAAATCGCGAAACAATTTTCTTTAAATAGATATACCGCCCATTTTAAGTGGCTTCACCACCAGATTCACTAGTATTCAGGAGAAGCCAATTTTACGTAAGCCTTGGAGTCTCGAGGGAAAGCATGCAATGGGTAGGAAAACAAAATAAAGCTGGCTACGAAAGCCCAGAGGAGGAGGGGCAGTCTGTTCAGGAAGTAAAAGAGAATAAAAGTGCAGCAAGAAATAAGGAAGGGAAGAAAGCAGCCCTGTGCAGCCTTGTGCAGTGCGAAGCACCAGGCAACGGTGGCAAGAAGTAGAGGAGTGCAGTGTGCGGCTTTGCTGCGCTTCACTTGTCATGCGCATTTCTCATCTTTTGTCTCTTAAATGACAGAAGCAGTGGAAGATAATGCCGTGTTCATACAAGGCATTGGTTATTACATGAAATCAAACTCACTTGTATTCATAGCCATGTTGCATTCATGCTGTAGACAGATGTACTTTCAAAAAATGTGAACAAAAGGTTATAGTTGAGAAAGACAAATGGTGCATAGAGGGGATAAGAGAGGGATGAAAGGTATTTTAGTTTTTTTTTCTTCATGAAGTAACAAAACATGTTTAGTAAATAGCCATGTAATTACCAGACAGCATTTTTCAGGGCCATGTATCACCAAAAATTGATATGATAAAGACCCTGGTATATTAAATACATTTGCCGGTCTGAGTGGCTTTATTATAAAGGGGTTCTACTGTAATGAGTTTGGAATAGAGAAAAAATATTTGCAGGAACAAACTCTCGGACCTGGTGGCCACAGTTAGGTGGCAAAGCTTTTCTATCTATTAAACTAATTAACAGAAAAGCACTAATCAACATTTTAATCATCACAGTTAGGTGGTTAGTCTTTGAGGGGTGTTCGAAGGCATGAGCAAGGTGATGCCATATCTGTTTTTGAAATAAAGAAAAAAAAACTCACTTTATACTGCCCTGTGCAGTGTGAGAGAACCCGATGCTTTTTTCAGTATGAAGCTGAAAACCGAGCACAAGAGATATGCACTGGCTACAGTGCCAAATTTGAACAGCCTACATTAGTATGTGTGATCATGTACTTCTGTTTCTGTCGTCTCTATTAAAATTAAGACCGTTTAGCTGTCAATGACTGGCTTTTCACTTACACCAAGCTACGAGGCACAGCAATATATGTACATGATGTGGTGCAATACTGGTTGCAACTGAAGGCTGTAACCACTGTATACATCATCACTGAATGTCGCTTGTGCACTCACCTTCCTGAGTCTCTTGCATTCATGCTGGAATAAGTGTCAGATTTTCTCTCATTGCAGGGCTATAGAAAAGGAGTTTTTCTTTGTTTCAAAAACTGAAATGACACCACTTTGTTCACTGCATCAAACTCCCCATTGGGAGTAATCACTCAACTGCTAATTGAAAAGTTAATTAACTAGATAATTAGAAGCATATTGTGTCCTCTGTGGTTGAGTTTGTTCCTGCAAAGACTTTTTTTATTTTCAGCTCAATACTTTAAGGAATTTTTGAAAACGTTCGCTGAAACACCTAGTATATTTCTATAGATATTTAAAAGTACCGTACTGGATTTGCTGGAATTATTTTGTTGCCTTATGCACCATCCTTACTTATTTATTCCCTTCAATAGTTATCGGGCCTGCATATTTTGTTTCTCAAACAAATATAAAGAACAAACGACTGAAGACTTTGCTATACCTTGCTCTTGGAGCATGATAGCCTTAGTTGTTTATGTACCATAAAAACGAACACTAACATTTATTATATCGTGGGCATACCTCAGAAAATGAATAATTTTTACTTAGAGAAGAAATAGCAACAATTTTTGGTGATATAATATTGGCCTTTGTATGGACTGGGGTTTCTAGATCATAGTTGTAGATGAAGTCATTTTTGTTTTGCTAATCTAGTATTTTGGTCTGACTAGCGGCCCCCTGCTGTCTGCAAAGGTAGTGTGGTCAAGTTGAACCAGACAAGGGTCTTCTTTCCCAACAAACACTGTTCTAAACTTGACTGGTCTTCGGTTTATATAGCAGTGGTATGACAAGTAACACCAGCAGCATTAAGTACATGAGAGATTCAGCAGGGGTAGAAGCGCTGCTCCATTTGCTCTATTGTGCTCCAAACTGCTTTTCCTGCTCCATCCTGCTCCAAAGCACAATATTGCTCCAAAACTGCTCCAAACCAGCTGTCTAAGTGTATAGATATCAAATTTTGCAGAGCAAGCGCTTTTGCAACACAGTGGGCAGTTGTATTGCCTGCAAAAATATGATCTTATGTAATCCATTTAAGGCAACTTTGAGAAGTACAGTAAGGTGGTTGCATGTCGTGAGTTGTGTGTACTCTCTATATGAGCCGGCCTACTTGAAACAATGGTAGAACGCCGGCAGAGGTATAACGAGTCTTGCACTGGGCCTGATAATAAACATTTTATACTCTAGAAGACAATTGAGCATAATAAATGCTTGTTCACAAGTAAATTTAATAGGATCCACATGCAGCTGAAGGGAATTAATGGCAAAAAAAATGATCTGTCCAACTTGATATAGCATCTTCTGTGCGCTTTTGAATTACCAATTGTGAGAGAAGCGAAGGAACTGGACACTGCAAACTACCATGAGCTGTTAAGAACCTTGTATGGCTACAGTGTACTGTACAAGTTGTTCTAATGATTCTGCTGTGAAAACAAGCAGATCACAGAGCCTCTTCGTTAATAACAAACGTGCCAAGCACATGTCAGGCAAATGCATACTTGAAGCATTGTAGAGGTGATGCCATGGGGGTGCCAATGTTCTAAAGAGTGTTGCAAAGCCATACAAGGCCTATTGCCGATGTATTGAAACAAAGGAAGCTGCAGAGTCGCGCAAACAAAACATGAGGCACCACTGGCAAAAGGCAGTGAAGTAAAGAACCTGAAGGAGGAAAAAGCTGCCCTTTAGTGTCTCGTGACTTGGCTGGAGGCACTACTGACCAGTGCACAGACTTTTATCAGCAGAGGCATATGATCAAAAAGGATATGCACAAGATAAAGAGCAGAAATGTGCTGCTCATTGATATGAGCTCCAGACTAGAGGTGGTTCATGAGCGCATCAAAGTTGTGGACCCCACCTTTGAATCTATCAAGTTAAAAAGTAGTCTGAATCTTTCAGTCAATCTGAATGTTCAGTTACGAAGGGCAGAAGCAAGCATTCTGTTCATATCTAGTCTGTTCCAAATTGTTTCTCAGGTAATTTGTGTTATTTTCAGCCTGTTGTCTTGTCAGAGACATGTGCATAGTCATCAAATCATTGAATGTTGTAATAAAAAGGAATTTAACTTTTTGTATGTTAGGAAGAGAAAATCGTAATTATTGTAAACTTTTGACCTTGGAAACATGCTCCAAAACATAATTTGAATACTCCCAAACTTATTTTTGTTGCCCCAAAGCTGCTACAAAATGGCTTTATTACTGCTCCCTGAGCTGCTCCAAAATGCTTGAGCTTGCTTCCATCCCTGATTTAGGCATACTAGTTGAACTTGCCTTTTGCGAATGTGCATGAAGGGCAGAAGAAATCAGCTTTAATGTCCCCTTTAGCTGCAGGTACACAAGATACAAAATGGCCGCATGGGCGCTGGGGGCATTGTGTAGGTCACCATACTTCGGAGTGCTGCCTTGTGCAGTGGCATAAAACTGTTAGCCCATTCAATTCCAGGGATGTCGGTTGGCTATCTGATGGTAAAGGGGCCAAAGTGAAATGCTGATTGCCCACAAAAGACTCTCTGTCAACAAAATAATAATGGAGGGTGCCAGATCACAAGTTCCTTGGTCTTAGTTTTTACGCCAAATGGCAGTAGCAAGTCCACCATATTTTGGAGGAGAAAAAATGCTTTAGAGCCCACTGATTTTCAGTTCAAACTTGACATTGCAGATCTGCGAGAGCTTCACAAGTGCTGACATTAATTTGGCATGCTTTTGTTTGTTAGTGATAAGGGCTGTGATGATTCAGGTATTTTGGACTTCTTGCAAAGCCGTAATTATGAAAGTGATTCCTGCGGTTTTGGGCTGCTACTTCGAGTCGTGTCTTGAGACATTAATTCAGGGCCATCTTCGAAAGTGCCAAGGTGTAAATACCCCAAAGACAACAGAAAAATTGCTTTAGTATATGGCCATTGGTAGCAGCTAAGGCCTTTCTTAAGTAGTGGCTGGAAAAAACTGCTTTGCAGACTGGGAGGTTGATCTTGTCAAACAGATCGCTTAAGAGATTGTGTGCCCCAAATACAAATGCAGAAGTAGACTGACTAGAGCTCCCTTTCTAGTGCATTGCAAGGCTTGTGACTGGACATGAAGCAGAAGCCATGATGCACGTGTTTTCTACAAATGATGGAAAAGCCATATAGGGAGTGTGAAAAAAGCATCATTGAATTCAAATGCCTGATTTCTAAGGTTTTCTGGTCATGAAATAATATCTAAATTCCTAAAGCATGCTCCTGTTCTGAGAGTTGACTGAAAAAAAATTGTAGTGCAAGTTATTGGTGATTCTTTTCGACAATCTGGGTCATGCTGTGTGCCCAGAAAGACAGCCTGGAATACTGTGTGGGCAAGTTGTGTTAAATGACGGAAGCAGATGGTTTAATTTTGATAGTGGTTCAAGCGAAATTCTGGGTTTTTCTTGTTCTCAGCACTGCATGAAAAACAAATCCTAGAATTTGTGTTCACACGTTGCCCATTTCTTCATGGCTTGGATGTTAGGTGCCAGCAGCCATCTTACTTGCTTTTCATTTTTGGCTAGGAGCATGAATTGGCCGATTGCGAATCATTGCTTGAGGAGAGGGACTCTCGCATGTCACACCTCTCCACTGAAATGTGTCACACCAAGAGTGCCCTGGAAGATGAGGTGCGACTTCGTGAGGCCGCTGAAAGGAGGTGAGGCACTGTGCATGTGCACTGACATTTTTTATCTATCACTTTGTTCTAGTGCAAATCTCATCTTTGCATAGATACCATATCAGAACTGTGGAATATCTGTGCTTGCACCATCGACCAAACTTGTAGAAATATGCACAGGGTATTTGCTCAGTTTTCTCATTATTTAATCAAGAAAACGTTTGCTTGCAGAATTGCAGACATGGAATCAAGGGAATACAGTAGCTATGATGCATTCCAGGACATGCTTAAGAAATTAAATGGATGTGAGTACTTGGTGCATGTGTTACTAAGTGCCTATGCATTTTCCTCCTCACAATAATTCAGTGTTTTACATTGCAAAAAAAAAAAAAAAAAAAAAAAAAAAAGAGAGAATATTTTTTTGAATGGCTAGTTTTATGCAAATTTTTAGTGAATTAGCTGCTGTGAATACATTTAGAGCTAGGTCCTAATGTAGCCACAGATTGTGGAAAGATTGTTGTTGCTAGTGTCCAGGGTGTTTCAGTTTTTTGGCAAGGCCAGCAAGTGTTTGTTTGCATGGAAAGAAGCCAAGCAGTAGTGCTCCTTGCATGTGCAAATTTTGGTTTTCCACTTTGTCTCAATTGGGGCTCTGCTTCTTTCAATGGCTCACGCACCTTGTGGGTAAAACCTGTTGTCAGGGCTATGGTTGACAGAGTACTGATAGCTCTATTCTTAAAAATGTTGTGCTCGCTTGCATTATTTGAATAAAAATTGGCATGATCAAAATAGGATGAATAATTGGATGCCAAGGAAAAAACACAAAGAAAGCGCTGACAGGAATTGAAATCTTTGTTGGCAAAGAAATTTTATACAAAGGAGGACGAAGACTGGGGCTGGCAGAATGGAAGAACACGAGGCACACACAACATGGGCACCCTAATAAAGTGCAATGTTTTTGCTAGTGGAACACGAGGCACACACAACATAGGCACCCTAATAAAGTGCAATGTTTTTGCTAGTGATAAAGTTGTGAGTGGTAACTGAATGGTATAAAGAATGAAAAAGCTGTTAGTCGAACGCCTCAACAACGAACGCCTCTGCAGCGAAATTACCTGTATAACGAAGGATTTTGTAGGTCCCGGCTGCATTCCTGTCTTTCATATGTAATTGTGAACGCCCTTACTACGACTTTGCCTATACAATGAAAATATTTAGGTGTTCTTGTAGATTAATTCGCTCCTTTACAACAAGCATATATGTAGCGGTGCAGTCATTGCCCTCCACAGCCACCACTTAGTTACAAGAGCGCGTAGGGTACACCACTACAATGATCGCGCCGAAAATTCCGAACTCCGCAGTAGCCATGGTACCCACGCACTAACGCAAAAAAAGTGCGCAGAGGGCAGAGCTATGGAAGTGTTTGATAAATGGTGCCAGAGTAACCTGCTGGCAGAAAGCAAATCTAAAGATACAACGGTCGCCGCGCTCCCTTCCAGATATTGCGCTAAGTAGCGAGCTGCAGTGAGTCGTAGTAAACTGTGGTTAGGTGTAGACATGGATGGCAACAGTGGCGACCTCAATGAGAAGCGCAAATATGGCCAAGAAGCTGGTGTCTGCAGCGGTGGATTTTGTCTCGTTTCACTTAAGAGCCTATGAAATGACGTAATCTTGAGACTGTAGCACTTGAAATAATGTTAAAGCTTTTGTTCTGAACATGCTTAACTTGCTCTATTGCGTGTGATACGGTCCGTGACATTTACAACGAAGTGACGTGTATAACTGATTTTACAGGTCCCAAGCGCTTCGTTATGAATGTGTTCGACTGTAATTTCATTCAGAATTTATTTTCGTGACTGAACAGTGTCTTTCAAGGTGCAGTGATGGCCATGCTGCCTCTTCTAAAAATTTATAAGGCCAAAAAATATTTTGCAAGAATGTGTCAGCATTGCATGGTTGGAGGCAGTCTTCACTTTGTCCTGTGCTTTTTTCTTCAGTGCCTTGCCCGTGCTTTCGTTTGTCATGTTATTATTGGATTACGGCGTTTAACGTCCCAAATTGACTCTGGCTATGAAAGACTCCACAGTGGAGGGCTCCGGAAATTTCAACCCCCATGGGTTCTTGAACATGCACTGACATCGCACAGCACGTGGACGCCTAGCTTTTTGCCTTCATCGAAAAGCAGCTGCTATGGCCAGAATTCGATCTCGCATCCTTGGGCACAGCAGTCAAGCTCCCTAACCACTGCCACGGGAGGGCTAGAATAGGTTCAGTCCTGTAAAATGTGGTGTATAGGCTATAGCCTCCATAGTTATGCATGTCATGACTGCAGACTTGCTTGTGGTTTTTTCTTTGAAATATTTTGACTTTTTGCATGAAATGACAACCATAGCCTGCTAAGCTACAACATTAACTTGCATGTTCCCTTACCCTGTTCATACTGTTGGAAAGGCTATGAAGCAGATGCGGCACTCTTGGAAGAAATGGGCGGACTGAAGGAAACCAACGCTGTAGGTATCTTCTGCACATTTTTAGCTCTTTGTTTGGTGCTCAGTCTTTGTTGTATGTGTACTTGTCCTCGTCATTTTAATCTTGTCATTTTTGCATTCGATATTAAATACCATGGTCTGAGAGTAAATTCTGTAGAAGACATCAACTTATGCTTCGGAATGCATTTCACATTACATTTAGAACTTATGTGTGCAATTTGTTTCATTCCCTGCTGTGATTGTCCTTAATATTTAAGGATTTCATTATAATCGTAATAATGTTTAAATTTATCCTCAGTCTTCAGAGGCGTGCCTCATGTTGTATTTGTGCAAACAAGGTAGAAATAGTCAGTTTTCCACCATACTGTTATTCCTACTCATTTCTGTGACAACAATATCAACAAAGAGGAGAATGTGGCCAATAACACAAAATTCCTCAAAAAATGTCTAAATCTGCAACTTTTTTGCGGAATCGTGTTGAAACTAGGAGTTTTGTTGTGTATAATCAGCAACACTCAGTGAATGTGAGCCAGTTTCACTGCTTGATGAGATGGAGCAAAACCTGGCTTATGGGCACCTTGAAGGCCTTTATTGACTACTCTACGGTTGCTATCCAAATGCTCACGAAGACTAGGAATGGTACATCCCATTTGTGTCACATTATTGGATTGGCTGACATGGGAAAGTTAGCTGATCATAATGAAGTGCCCTTTTGAAATTTATTTTTTATAGCTTATATTCTTGGCTTGATTGCTTGTTGGTCTTTTGCATGTAAAATTTATCCATTCAGTTTCAATTCCACATTTGTAGGCAATGATCTCTCTGATTTAGTACTTAGTATGTGAGTACATGAATGCTGTCTAATAGCCTCCCACGTTGTGCTCATGTGTCATAAAAGACATGGTGGCAGAACATTCTCTTAGCCTCTGCATTGCAGTTCAAGAACTGACTATTATTTACTGCCTTATTTCAGCGACTTTCAAACTGTCTTGGCGAGACCAAGAAAAAACTGAAAGATGTGCAGGCTACCATGGTATCTCTAAGTGAGTTTCCTCTTGTTACAAGCTCTTTGCTTGCTTTGGGAAGAATGGGGAAGAGGCAATAAATTTTAAGTTTCATCATTTGATCAACAGTATTGCATGAAGGCAGGAACAGATGCACCTTGGCCTGTGCCAGTGCTGGTATCCAGTGGCAGTCTGTACATAGTGCCCACGCTTCCTTTTTTGTGACCTTTTTCCACTTTTTCCAGGGAGGACGTGGAGAAAGGAAAACAGCTGTTTGACTGCTGAGCTTGAGAACTGCAGAGTGGAAGTGGACAGACAGGTAGTTATGTAGTTGATGCTTTCACTTGCCATATTTATCCTCATTTAGATATGGAAAGAAATAAGAAGGCAGACAGGTTTTTGGCTAGAGCTTGTTTCCTCATAACATGATCTTTAATATAGGGAACCGTGCAAGGATATGGTTTGGAGAGAGAAGGGAAAGTGTTTCAGTCATCTGTGTTTGAAGTACTAATTAACTGAATACCACACGCCATTTAAATTTGATTCTGCCTAAGCATTGCAGTCCCATTTTAGCTCTAGAGCTATTGTACACTAAACTAAATTCATTATTTTTGGTTTTCTGTGTTAAAGAAGTATGTGTAGGCGTGAAGATAACTGATTCCCTGGCTTGTTTCAAGTTACAAGGAAATTGTTTTAGAAGAGCACTGAACAAGGGTTTAAGGGGAAAGCCTCAGTTTGCAAGCCAAGAGCCAACATGGGCTTCTGCCACACGAAGTGGACTTTGTCTGATGGCATTTAGCATTTTTACCCGTGGGTGTCCGGTGGCAAGCTTCGAACTAACCACCTCCCGCAGCTGAGATGGGCTTCATGCGTCTCAATCTTTGCTTGTTTTGTACAATTATTCACAAAAGCAGTGAATGTTAGTGCAAATATTCTATTCATATTCAATCCTTTGCTATCACTATTCAATTTGTATTAAACTCCCTAAGGAAGCTGCACTATTTATGTTACATTTTTTAGCGAAGGAACACCATATGTATTCAGTTTGGTTCGGGAAAAAGGGCTATTCATACTCCTGTAATTGTTTTGTATAAGTCATCCTTTCATAGCATCACAGCTGTGAGTCATCTTTTTGTGCAGTTTTATAGTCTGTGTACACTGGGGGTGCATGCTAAATGAAATGATCACTTCACACATGCAGGCTCACCTTTATGAGGATGCACAGGCTTCAAACCAGAAATTGGAGAACTACATCAATGATATGCAGCTCCAGATTGAGGCTCTCACTACTGACAATGGTGATGTTTCACTTAAGAATAGTCTTTCTGGTGCCTGCTAGCTTTGACAGCCCCTTTTGTTGATTTTGTGCTGAGTACCTTTGACAGCTGTGGGCATTAACTTGCCTATTTAAATATGCACTTTTTGATATTGCCACCTCTCCGTTGGGATTAATATTCAATGATTTTGTTGATAAACATATCATTGCTTCTACCTGAAATTGGTGTCACTGCTCTTTGGGACATGCGTTCCGTCACCCTTTGACTGTGTAGTACAAGAGCTCGTGGCTCCATATTCTTTAGTGCCAGAGGGGGAGACGGGAATTTCAGAATATATTTCTCCCATGACTGTTTTGAGTTTTCTTCCCTTGCTGACCTCTGGGTTCTGATAGCGTTCATAACTGCCAAGTAACTGGGGTGTGGGTAAATAGTAGCTCAAGGTGCAGTCGTTAGTATATACCTTTGCCTGAATACTGCATGCACCTACTGCAGTCTCATGCTGTCATTTGTCATCTTGACTGCCATTCATACTCTTATCCATGCAGCTCAGTGCCACCAGAAGATGCAATGCTTGGTCGAGGAGCACTCAAATGTGCTCGAGCACAACAAAAATTTTGCGTGCCAGCTCGCGGCTGAAAAGGTTTGTCTTATTACTGCCTTGAGCATGTGTTAAATGCACACCAAAGGGAATGCAGAGTTAAGGTAGGCACATTGGTTAGCATAACTTAATAGAAAATGTCAGAAATTTGTGTAAAAAGTGAAGTACACGTGATGACTCTCTAGGCAGAGACTAAAGGCTTCAATTGCAAAGCAAGTGCTTAAACAGCAGGCCTGTAAGACACTGAGCCGGCCAATTGGATTATTCGGACTCTTATCACTCCTGAAGGTGGAAGGCAATAGGATCGAAGGTGTGGCTGGCTCTGCACATGGCAGCCATGTTGCTGAACAGGCACTGCTTCTTGCAAGGGTGCACCTTGCAATTGATCTCATTTAAATATCTTGTACAATTTAGGAAGTTTATAGGCTGTGATTGTGCCACTTTACAGTAGATAGCAGCTGTCTTTATGGTAGCTTAACTGTATTTGTGCCACTGTAGCTATGCGCTTATTTGTTCTGTAGCATAGCTGAAATTCAAGACAGTGCTGAGCTCCAGTACTGTAGGGATATCAGTAGTTGCTATGATCCATTCTTCTTAGTAGTCTACTAATTAGCCTGAGAATGCTTGATTCAATTCCGCCAGCAAAGGCTGCATTTTGGTGAAGGTAAAATACAAAAATGCACATGTACCATGTGACGTGTAGTGCTTATATCAAAGAACCCCATATGGTTCTTTTTGGGTGGCAGCTATAGCTTTAGGATGTCAAACTCCCATAGTATGTCATACCACACATTACCGTATATAGGTATATATTTTTGATGCAAGAGTGAAAGCACCTCTATGAAAAAAAAAACTTGTCAATCTGTCCCAGTGGCATTGCTTCATGTAGGCGTCGACCAAAGCCTTGCAGCCTGAAAAAATCTCTCATTCATCTGGCAGGTGGTAGCTAGCAGGTGACACACTGGTACCTTTTCACCCCTTTTTGCCTGCCTTGCATATTTGACAAGTCACAAGCATGCTTCTGGCATATGCTAGCTGGCTGGCGGCGTGGCCGGGCACTGATGGTCAGCTGATTGTGTGACATCACGAGACCAGATGGCATGCTTTAGTTGGAAGCAGTTGGGCAGCTCTTTTCGTGTGGAAGGGTGAGATGTGAATCAAATACACCCAGGTTCTTTGCACCTTCTGTTTGAAGCTTTACAGCCTGGAAAAATGATCATGAACATGCCTCTGGCAGGTGGTAGCAACGTGGCCGTTAAATAGAAATGCACTATGGGTTCCCTGTCGCATCGGCCAAAACAATAGTGTTGAAACAGTTTCCATCGTCGCTGCTGTGGCGCAACTGCTCCGCGACAGCGACAGGCGGAGAGCTGTGCTTTCATTGAAAGATTGGCACGGTCGGCGTTTGATAATTTCAGATTTTAAAACCTGCTTGTCACAAGATATGAATGTTGATGCCACACGCAGGTTTGAGATTGGTAGTTGCACATTATAGTAGCTGCGCTTTTCAGACAGGCATATGCACTTGAGTTTACAGTGAAAAGAATCGTACTGCAGTGCGTGTCACTTGTAAACGTGCTTCACCAAATATGGTTGCCCATTTGTTACCGATGTTTTCACTGAAAAGGATCTTGAGGTTGAGGCAGGGAGTTCATCCTGTTCGTATACATTTGCTGGAAAGGTTCTTCCAGTGGGCACCAATTAGAAATACTCCTCTACTGTAACTGTTGCAAAAAAAAATAACCCAAGACAGCCAGGCTTAGCCTAGTTTTTCTTGTTTCAAAGTCATAAGGGGGGGAAGGGGGGTGCATAAAGGTTAAAACCTTAGCTCAAGCTCCGCCGTGCAGCAGAGTTTGAGTGCGAAGATTACTTGTGAAAACCACTACCTGCTTTAAGATTTCCCATATTATGGTCTTCTGACCACGTTTGAGAATTTCGGGCAAGCGTGACGTTGCTAGCCCATTTAGTCAGCAGTGGCCACATCTATCTTGCTTCGAAATACTTTGCATAAGTCCTTGGCTGCAGATTTTCTTTCACAAATCAGCTGTGGACATTCTATTAAATGGGGACGAGATGTTAGAATCAACATGCTGCATTATTTGGTGCTTATGACTGTATAGCGAAGTTTTTTAGATCAACAAAAATTATTACTATATATCAGGGTCTGCTATATCTAGTGTTTGGTGGTGACATGGCCTTCAACACGCTTTCTTGTGTTTAAATGGTTACTTACTAAACATGTCTTGTTGGTTTATAAAAGAAACACTCTGAAATGCTTTCTATCCTTTTTTTTTGTCTCTTTGTGAATCTTTTTTTTTTTCATATATCGAATTTTGTGTTTGCATCTTGTGGCAGTATGGCTTTAGCATCAGTACAATGGGGCTGCGAATACAATGCGAGCTTGATTTCATGTCAAAAAGCTTTACGTGAACATGGTGTCATCTTCCATTGTTTCTCTCATTTAAGAGACGATAGTTAGAACTATGCCCGATATGTGCTGCAAAACAGCACAAGCCGAGCCTCCACTTCTTTTCACCACTGCCTCGTGTTTCACACTTTCCAATGCTGCGAGCATTTGGCTATTTCTTTTTTTCTCACTGCACTTTTACTCTCATGCTTTCTGAGCGGACCACGCAGCCTCCTTTCTATGTTCGTAGTCAGCTCACGGCTTCAAGGCCCTCGCAAAGCTGGCTTCTGTTCGAAGCTCTCTAGCCTGATGGTTAGGCCATCTCAAGAAGCATCTTTGTGGCATATTGTTTGTTTTTCACACCAAAAAGTAATAATTTGCCTTGTGATTGTAAGTTGAGCGCATGCCAAGATGTCACTATCAGGGAAGTATGTTGCCGTGGTTAATAAATCCGGGTTTTATAAAGAATGTCTTTACTTTAAACAACGAAAAAATATACATTTGCCTATTGATGACAAACTGGGACTGCAGTTTCACTTTGCTATATCTTTGTTTAATGTAGCAGGGTTCTACTAACAAATATATACTTTGCATTGATCAACTACTTCCATTTTTGTACATCCCTGGTGTCCGTCAGATATATTTCGGCTCTCTCAATATCCTTCGCATTCCGCTGGAGATTTTCGAGCCATGCCATCAGCAGAACAGTCAATTCTTGGCCTCTGCTTTCTTCTTTGCTTTCTTTCTCGTTACATGCAATGTGGATAGTTTGAAAATACAGGGGAGGGTGCTGTCAGAATCAGCAGGTTCAGTTTTCTATGCTTGTGTAGTCATCGTCTGTGGAGGGCGTATCAGTCGTTTATCACTGGGCTTAATACTGCTTCCTTTCCTTCCCGGGCGCTCTTGAAGAGTGTTATATTGTGATAGTGTTCTCATGCAACTCCTTTGAGATGGGAGGGTGAGATGGGAATTGAACATTCTGGGACCCTCGGGTCCTAAGTCACACGCTTCTCGTAGATCTCGCAGGCACGTTCGTGTGGCTTGATTAGGGGAAGGGGGGTGAGCTCATATTTATTTGAAGTTGCCTTTCACACACATCGATAGCGAATGTGTACTTGGGAGCGTTGCACAGGAGAGAGGAGGCAAAAATTAAGGGATCATGACCACTAGGCAAGTTGCAAGATGCATGTGTTCGAGCCAGGATCTCTGAGTGGAGTTGCTGATGGGACCCATTAGAGCTGTCACGTTAAAGGTAGAGTGACAAGATGGAAGCATGGTGGTGTTGCTTTTTCATTATCGGCACAGCACTAGAGCCAAGGTAAGCACCATTTCCCACGTGTGCTGTGTGCCACCGCAGCACTTGAGTCAAATGATGTCACATGCGTTAAGGGCAGTGACGTCGATCAGGCAGATGTGCAAAACTAGCAGAGCCAGGCAGAGCAGTCGCGATTCATGCGGACAAGGGCTGACAGTCATCTACATTTTACTCTCATGCAGACAACTTGAACAACTAAGGAAAAAATTTACGAGGTTTTACAAAAAACACATTCCTCTTCATCCAACGTTGCTTTTTAAGTGAAAATGCTGTCATTGATTTGTCCTGTGTTTTTAGGTTTATAATAGAAGCAAATGCTCTAAACAGAATGTAAGTTTTAGTTACGTAAATGCAACACTCTTAGCCTTGTGGTTGGTGCACGATAGCCTAAGTTGCTTATGAGCCACTAAACCCCACACAACACAACACAATAAAAACACGTACTTCTTCAGTGGTGCCCGGATGTTCATGTGAAGTGCACTTTGCCTTGGAGTACTGCCGCCTCTGCAGACATAGATGCCAAAAACTGTGAACTCTTCACGCACGCACCTAGGTTTGTGGTGCAATGCGACAGGCTGCTGCTAGAGCGTTTCTATTGAACGGCCATGGTAGTAAAGTGACTCAGCTTTGTACTGATTGAAAAGAGGCGCCCTAAAAGTAAATTGCCACAGCATATTGAATGTTTCAAGATGAGCATTAATATCTCTAATCTTTTTACATAGGCTCGAACAAATCGAGCAACACTCTGTATGAAACTGATGCTCTCACATATATGCCACATGAACCCCATTGCTTGTCTGTGCAGTCAGAGCTTCGCAGTCAAAACTAATATAGGAAACATTCACATCCTCACTTATAGGCAGGCATTCCAGGATATCAGCTGTTTTGAAGGCAGCAATATTAAACATTTTCCAACACTGCCATGTCCTGTAAATTTTTGCGGCCGGCCAGTGGCTCTGAAAATCAAGAATTGTCGCTTGCTGAGATGCCTTTACAGTTCTTCTTCTAGTCAAAGAATAGTCAATTGGTTGGAATAGTCAACGACTGGCAGATGGAGTTAAACTTAAAAAAGTCTGTGTTCATGTCAGTAACTAGGAAAAAGAATGTTCTTAATTTCAATTATCAAATAAATGGTTACATGCTCGAAAGAGTTGATCAGTATAAATACCTAGGCTTAACTTTTACATCAGACCTACGATGGAATACCCACATTGAAAATGTCATCTCCAAAGCTTTTAAAACAATATGGTACCTGCGGCGCACAATGCACAGTGCTACCCCGGATGTAAAGTGCCTGGCTTACAAAACCCTAGTTAGACCAATTATCGAATATGCCAAAGTAGTATGGGATCCTCACACAGCAACTAACATTCACAAGCTAGATAGGATTCAGCGGCTCGCTGCAAGGTTTATATATAATAAATACCGCCGTAACCATTCTTCTACAGACCTCTGCCAACAAGCCCAACTACCAATGTTAGAAAGCAGAACCAGGTATGAAAGACTAAAAACTGTTTACCTCATTATCAATAATTATCTAAAAATTAATAAATCAGACTACTTTAAGATCAAAACTAATGAGACATCAAGGCATCGTTATAGTAGGTTCATTCCATTGCCGGCTATAAAAAATAATTGCTTCAAGTTTAGTTATTTTCCGCGAACTTGTAAGGACTGGAACTCTCTTCCAGATTCTGCTGTTCGATCATCATCATTATCTGAATTTGTACGCCATTTAGAAAATTTCATCTATGGCACTACCACAGGGTGATGAGGTTCTATTGCTGTTGTGTAGGATGGCTGTTGTTCCGATTTCTGTGTAATTCATTTTTGTTTTGTTTGTGTGTGCATTCAGAGACAATTTTTGATTGACTATTGATTTTCATCGTGTTCTATATTGCTCATTTTTTCGTTTTGTATTTTCCACTCCTGTTACAGCCCCTTATGGTGGCTGACAGTATTAATAAATGAAATGAAATGAAAAGAATGCTCTTGTTTGGTTTTGTCTCACCCTTTTCCAGGAGCAGAATGAACAATTCATTGCGCAGCTGCAAAAACTAGCCAGCAAGGTGTGCGACCCCTCCAGATTGGATGACGGGTCGGTCCCAGGAATTTTTGAGGCCTTGGCCAGTGCTCTGCAGCAGCTCACACAGGAATGCCGCTCCTTGCGTGAGAGGTAAGAGCAACGAAGGGGCCAGTGCAGGCACAGGGTTGTCATCCTGGTGTTGTTTCACCATCACTAGGGTTGAACTGACTGCAGGATGAAGGTGGGTTCCAGTGACCTTCAGTTTTTCTAGCTTTTCTGTATATGGTGGTCGTTAGGGAAGATGAATTAATGTGGTGCTAATATGCAGGAGTTTAGTACACTCCACTTTTGACAGCATTGATACACTTGATATAGATGGGCATACTCCTTTCCTGGGAACAAGTTTGAGTTCATTACTTTTTGAGGACATGCATTGCATCAGCCTCTAGCAAATTTTTTCAGCATGAGAGTGTAGTGTGCAGTGCAGCGAAGATTGATTGCTTATCCAAAGTTTCTGTTGGTCTGTCCTAGCAGCTGGTTCCCTGATGCCGCTTCTTTCATTTGTGGTGTGTTTATTCCAGGTTAACCAACCAGTTGAAGGGAAGATGATCCTTACATTATCAAATTAGGAGTGATATAGAAACCTGCAATTTTTTAAATTTGAGCACCTGCAACGTACAAGTGAGGTGATGGTTCATGCGATGTAAAGGCAGTAGGCCCAGCTCCACTAAACTGGTGGAGACATGTTGGATCTCTTGTTCTGCTATTTGAAGGATCGAGCAACACCTGAGACGTTTATTTCCTTGCTTGTCATGAATTTTGCCCCCTCTAGGAGCTTGAAGTTTTCCCATTAAAATTTCTGAATTGCCTCTTTATATCAGTGGTTAATTAATGATGTTTATTTCATGTCTTCTGTTTCATCGGGCCTTTATTCTCTGATTGCCAATCCATGTGCACCAATTATGTGTGGGTGGCTGTTTCTGTGTATGTTAAAAATGTGTTCTCAAAAAATGGTTCTCTTTCATAAAAAAAAAAAGTTGGCAGCTAACAGACTATTTATTTGCAGTGAAAGGGTGGTGAGAAGCAACAATGAAGCTCTGACTGGAGAGAGAGGTACTTTCCAAGAATATCCTGAATTTTTGGTTATGTAGCGTCTAACTTAATTTTCTGTCTTTGTGCAAATGATGCTTTATTTGCATTATGTATGTTTATCGACTCACTATATAACTGAGCTAAGAGCAGTGCACTTGAAACGAAGGTGCTTTTTAAAGCATGCAGTATCTATAAAATAGTAAAATAGTAAAATGTAACATTGGGAAGGCAACTGTGATTGCTAGCTGTGTTTATTTAGAGGCTGGTCTGTACAGGATTTTAAACTGATGTCTTTTTAGTGCAACACATGCTTCACATAAAGGTAGACAGGGCAAGCACTTGTAGCCTTATCTCAAATACTTTACCATCAAAGGACTTTCACATGCCCTTCAATGCTTTGCCCTACTGGATCTGTGAATTGTGAAAAAACGATCTTAGTGGCTGACGGCTGCTGGTGTGTTTGGTTGTTCGTACATGTTTAAATTACCCTTAAATGTTTCTTATGACCAGAAATTGTCAAAATTTGGACAACTTAATGGTTTATCACGCTTTCTGACAAGTTAACAACACAAAGATAAACTGTGCAATGTTTTGGGTCCTTTTTGTAACTCGTAAGAGTTAGTGTATGAACTGTGAATGTGTAAGTAAGGTTGTAATCCACTTAACGCATTGGATCATTTTGTGTAGGTGAGTAATGGCACCTGTTTTGCAATGTTTCTTTCAGATGCCCTAATGGCAGAAAACAGGGCCCTTGCAGAAAAGCAGAGGGGCTACGATGAGCTTCAGGTCAGATAATGCTATTTTCCGGTGGCGTATTTGTTGCGTGCGTTTCTCTGCCTGCACAGTAAAATAGCAGCCTAGCTCTGTTGCTTCCATGCACGCATTTTTGCATTAAAATTGATTCTTGTGTTGCTTCATAGCTGTTGTTGTGGGGCTTCCTCTTCTGTTTATGTAGGAAGCAAAAGAACGTCTTGAAAATGACCTTGGGATTCAGACAAATGTTGCCAACAGCATGATGCGTGAAATACAAGGTGACCTGAGTAGTGTCAAGGACTCCTTGAGCCAAGTGATACGAGAGACTATGGAAGCTCACTGTCCTTTTGAGGACGCTTTGCAGAGGTGAGTTCTCATTACAGTATGGTTTTCCAGCTCAATTGTATGAGTGAGGATGGCCACATAGGTCTGTGGTTGCATTGCTTGCTGACATCCTTTTTTTTTTCTATTCTAGCGCTGTGACAGAAGCATTGCAGCAGCGAACTCGGATCCGTAAGTCCCACATTCCCGTTTGTTTTTCTCTGCACATATTGCAAACACAGGATATGTACGGCATCCTTAGACAGTTTGTGTCATTGCGTAGTCTAAATGAGGATGGTGTACATGAGGCATACATTTTGTTTGGGAAGATTTTTCGCACCATGGTAGTGGTTGTGTATGGTTTAAGTTTATATTAAGGGGTGTGGTAATATTTGAAATTTCGAATAAGAATCCAATTTTTTTTTTTATCCTATTCGAAAAACTGATTGCAGGATTTTCCCGAATACTTGAAAATTATTGCATAGACCGTGATTTTTCAAATATCTATGTGAGTACTGCCTAGTATTCTCAAGTCCTCGGATATAGTAAAATCTCGTTGCCACCATTAATTAGGTAATTTAGAGCTTCAGTTCCGGCCAGTGCCCACGTAAGGTCGGCCACTCAATAATGCGAGGGATCACTTTAAGGTTCGACTTGCGTTCTCAGCGATCACCGAAATAGATCTCCCTGAACCTGAAATGCATGGGTATCCACGCACTTCATGCATGCAGGTGTTCATGTCAGATAAAGTTATTGTGGTTCAAGCAGTTTTTGGCAGCCTTTTTAGACCCATTCAGTAATTCAAG
The DNA here is from genome assembly GCF_055883805.1 of Amblyomma maculatum. NCBI lineage: Eukaryota > Metazoa > Arthropoda > Arachnida > Ixodida > Ixodidae > Amblyomma > Amblyomma maculatum. The sequence goes on from NC_139346.1 coordinate 188,529,442, forward strand.
TTTTCTGTTAATTCAAACATCTTACTGGATCCTTGAAGGCTGAATTTTGACCTGGGAACAGTATGACAGCTCTACACAGTTTCATGCAGGTCCGTTGTGTACAATAAACTGGTGTGTGGAATAGTGTATAAAATTCGTACGAGATATTTCTGTAGGTTATACCCTTCTTTGTGATTTTAGTTAATTTTATTCACAAATGTGCATTCTGAATTTTTAAAAGCTTTCGTTTTTCTTTTTTGCAGATCGATGGTTTTTGGTGTTTTTTTCACTGATTGAATATTTGATTTGATGTTTTAAGACATTTTTTTTACGTTTTCATATTCAATTCGTATTCGAGAATTCCACTGTTCGCACCTCTTGTTTATAGTGCATACATGCATTAGTTACTTCACTGCATTTGCTTTCTGCATTAGCAAGTGAATTAAATGTATCCTTCAAACAGCCTAAGAGCTGGTGCTTTCCGTCTACAAACAGGCTTGTTCCTTGGTCACTGGAGCCGCTTCCAGAGTATGATCTCTGACATGAGTGATGAATTGGCCAAGGAGAAAGAAGAAGTTCGAAGACTGTCTGCGCAGTGTGCAGGAATGGACTCAATCATCAGGGACCAGAGGGTAGGCTGTCGCTTGTACTTTTTTTGGTAACGTGTGGCAACTGAAGTTGCAACGTTTCGAAGCTGCATGTGATCTTTGAGAGATGCCATAGTGGAGAGCTTTGGGGTAACCTAATCATCTGTGGTTAAGTGTACTGACATCACACAACGAACAAATAGCTGGCTTATTTGCATCTAATCTCGGTCACAATATACTCGATCCCATCGCAGCACACCTAAAAGGCGAGACATTTCTGTCTCCTAATGCTTGTGTACCATTGCCCTTGTGAGTATGCATACACATTGCCTCTATGAATCCTGTTTAAAATCTCTCGCAGGCTGAAATTCAAGGGCTCTGCAATGGTATCACAAATTTTGAGCAGCTTGCTGCAGATTGTGCTGCTGACCTGTCACTAAAGGAGGCTGAATGTGCTGCCCTCAGGTAATATTTTATTAGAGTTATTTGTCTATATTTGTTTCTGAACCCAGCAGAACATGTCCTTGTAACTTGCACTGCAGAACTGCCAGCTTCTACATAAATGAAGCTCTTTGTTGTGCTTGCATCTTACATAGTCTTGCAGGTTTAAGGCTGTGTACATTTGCAAAATGTATCTGTCCGCTTAACTTGGAGAATCCTTTGGTCGTGTCCACATACCCTCGCTGTGCTGCTGATTATCAGAAGCCATACGATTAAGTTGGGAGCCCTCAAGCATTTACAGCAACCTGCTGCAGTGTGACTGCATAGTAGAAGCATGGGGCTAGTAGCGTGCGTGACCTTTGGGTGTACTACGCCGTGCTCATGCCACCAGGGAGTCCCTGGCCGCTGTCCAGATGGAGGCTGTGCCAGTTGAAGAACGAGAGAAGGCTGCCCTGCTGCTGCTCGAGAAGGAGACTCAGATTACTCGCCTGGAAAGAGAGCTGCAGGTACGCACAAGCTGAATTGCTTCTTGCTTGCAATTGGGTACGGTGCTGTTTATAATTATGGCATAAGAGTGTGAGCAGGTCTGGCTTCATGGTTGTACCTTCCAGACAGGGCTGGGCACCTGTTCAACATTTTAACCCAAATCATTTGTCAGTGATTTTTTAGGTAGTTAGTGATTATGATCTTGGACTACATGCACAGCATATGGAAAAATAAGAAACTAGTAGTACTCAGTAAGAGTTTCTAATGCAGAAGCTTATATTTGTGATAATCAGTGTGACATATAGTTGTGTTAAAGAAATCTATAAATAATTTTACTTACACTGCGAACCTACTCTTTTTTTCAAAGCATTTTCATAACTTTAGAGACAGTAAGTTTAATATACAAGGTAATTAGTAGTGGCTCAAAATTTACGTTTTGACATTTGGACTGCATTCACACTGCAAGTGAATTGAACATGTGAGTATAGCATGTGCCTGGTTGTTTGGTTTCACACACTGTGGTAGCAGAAAGGGTCTTTTGCTCACTTGGGAGCTTTCACCTCGTCTCTTTCTGCTAGCAGTAAAGGCCTGCTATCTCTTTCGCATTTTATAGACATACTAGGTAAGGTATGCTGCCAGGGGAGGAGTAACGGTGCTTTCTGTATTTCGTTGCAGTCAAAGGCAGGTTATTTAAATATGTAAATTTTCCTCAAGCAAGGGCCACATTGGACATTTGAGCAGCCTAGTGTTTTTCAGGATACTGCTTCTAAATGTTAGCCAACATTTTGACTTCATTGGCAACCAATGCATATCCTTTGCGATACTTTTGCTTGCATCATTTTACATGGAGCACTTGGTTAAGAATAATTGCATAGTGAAGCGTTACTCACATGTGCAGATAATAAATCAGAATTTCAGCCCGATTGTAAATTATTAGCTTTGTGTGAGGCTGTGCTAGGGGAGTGTGTGGGTGTGTCAGTGTGAAAATCAGTGGCGAAACTTCACGTTTTGTGCGGATGAAAATTTGTGTATCTTGAAATGTACATCTGTGAAGTGGAGAAAGTTTTTGCAAGTTGAGCGGTGAAACCCATTAGGTGTGCCATGTATTTGTATTTGGCATCACCTATCTTGAAAAGTTTTCATCATGAAATGTGGAAGCCTGCACATGAAGACATAAACATGGAAGGGGGCTGGCCAGTGACTTGCGTGGCCCACAGGTCATGCTTCGGGCCAACAGATGTCTGGTAAAAAGGCTGAAGCGTGTGCCCATTGCTTTGCATGACTTCGATACTGCTTTTATGCGAGGAAAATACAGGCTTCTTCCCAGGGCAACAAGAGCCACCTGGGAAGTTAAGCAATAGTATATGTTATGTGAGAAATAGCATGGAGCCTCTGAGCTATGCTTAGGGTAGCAATGCCCTTTGAGACACAGAGACAGCGATAATTTGTTTGCTCAAGATGCCAGTTATCACCTTTTCACATGCTTCACTTGCCATGTTTTCCAGAGATCTGTCTTAATGTTGCTGTATAGGGATCGGTCGGCTCTCAACTTTGCTTGGCATGCATGCTGCTACATTATTATGTATTGCTAACATTGTTACTGTGTTTGTTCATTTGGCTGATGCTCCAAATTGTTATGATCGTGCCCAGCATTAAATACTTTTTTTTTTTTCTTTGAAAAACCGCCAGCAAGAGAAAGAGGAGGTTGCCAGTCTTACCCGGGAGAAGAAATCGGCAATGAATGAAGCAGAGATGGTCAGGTATGTGGCAGCCCTTTTTGTGCACCTTATTGGTTTGCTCAATCCTCTGCTTATAGGATTGAGCAAACTCTACTCATCTGCTTATTGCATGTTTTTAGACACTGCAAAACTGAATGGGCCTTATCATTAATAATTGAAATTAATTGCTGCGATGTCACGAGGGATTCATTTCAACTGAAAACATATTACTGGGTGAGATTTGTTAGACCATCCTTTGGCGTTTAGCAGTGGTGAAGTGAAAGGAGGATGAGACATTACCTCTTAAGCATACATGTTACCGTTTGTGTTAACAGAGTACTGGGAGCCCTCCTACCACCAGTGCGCCCGTTCTGACAGGTCTCGACGCAGCGGATATGTACTTAGCTGGCAAGCACTCGGACGTTCCCTTCTCTGAAATTGTTTCCAAGCTCGACACCCTCTTTATCGGCAAACCTTTCATTGCTATGGAACGCTTCCGCTTCAACAAGTGAGACCAGCAGCCTGGTGAATCGGTGTCGAATTATCTCGCCGCTCGGACTCTTGGCCTGCCACTGTGAATTCGGGGATTCACTGGATCAGCTTCTTTGCAACCTCCTAGTCTGTGGCCTGCATGAAGAACCCATTCAAAGACATCTCCTGGCTGAACCAGATCTCAAGCTGCCTAGAGCCATCCTACTGGCACGTGCGGTGGAAGAAGCTGCCAAGACAGAAAAGGCTTGCTGCTCGAGGGTCTCCTCAGAAACGCATCAATTGCAAAGGAATCCCAAGTGTCCAGACGTCGAGCCAGCAAACCATCCTGCGAGTCATCAATGTTGGCATTGCACTGGCGAGCATGATGCATGTACTTGCTTCTATTATTCCATCATCTGTCACTACTGCAGCAACAAAGGACACCTAGAGAAGGCCTGCAAGGAAGAAGGCAGCAAAAGAAAATACTTCCAAGCCTGGTCAGCATCGAAAGGAGTTTTTCCACAAAAACAAGTACTCTCATGGACGCAACCATCAAATTTTGCAATCACCTGATCCAGCTCAAGATGTAAACTCTACAACTTCAGTCTCCATCTCGAAATTCAAGGCCACAAGTCTACAGGTGGTGCTCTAACCAACAATGTCACTTCTCCTGCAATCTGTGTGATGTTCTGGTAAACAGTAGGCTTCTTTTACTCCAGGGCTGCCTGCAGCATCATCAGCGAGAGGACCATGGAGAAACTTCAGCTGTCAAGGCAAGACCTAAGGCCATCTTCTCTACAGCTGCGCTCCTATACGAAGGAAAGCTTAGATATTGTCGGATCATTGGAAGTCGCCATCTCGCAGAATGAAGACCACTCGCCTTCACTTTCTTGTCCCAGGAAATGGCATCATTCTGTTAAGGAGAGACTGGTTTTCTGCGTTGGGTATATATAGCTCTGCGGAATAAACCGCGCATCTCAAATCAGTTCTCCTAACCTTGTTGAATGCCGTCTCTGAATACCCAGAAATCTTTGCTGAAGGACTAGGGAAGAGCAGGCGTAAGAGTCTGTCCGTTTATATTGAGCTCAGTGCTAAAATCACTCCCATCTGCATGATAGCACATCAAGTTCTGGTGGCTCTACTGCCCAAAGTAGATTAAGCCATCAACAATCTTGTACACGAAGGAGTCTACCAGCCCGTGCGATCCTCCCGATGGGACACCGGTAGTCTGCATCGTTAAGAATGGCAAGATCAGGCTGTGTGGTGATTATAAAAGCACCGTTAACCAAGCAATCAAGAAGGAAACATATTCGCTTCCAGCCATCAATTAGCTTTTTTCGAACCTTGCTGGATGCACTGTATTCTTACAACTAGACCTCAAGCCTATCAGTAGCTTTCCATGGACAGCGACACAGCCGATCTCCTAACAGTTAATACTCGCCGAGGACTGTTCAGACTTGCTCGCCTGCCGTTAGGAGTGTAGTCTGCTGTAGCCATATTTCAGCGCTACATGGAAGAGCTCCTCTTGGGACGGCCTGGGGTCCACATGTACCTGGACGATATTATAGTGGGAGGCCAGGATGCCTATGAGCACAACAAATGCCTGCGAGCTGTGCTGAAATGCAGAAAGAATATTCATTCGTCTGAGCCAAAAGAAATGCATCTTCAACACGCCGGAAGTAACCTTCTTTGGATACCGCATTGATGCCGCCGGTATTCGTGTGACCGAAGAAAAGGTCGAAGCCCTTAAAGAAGCTCCCAGTCCAAAGAACAAGCAGCAACTTCAGTCTTCTCTCGAACTGCTAAACCTCTACAACGAAAGGTGGTAAACACACGGTGCCAAGATGTGGCATCTCTGCTCTGTGCGCAGGCTGGAGTGTGTGTGCCCTGCCTTTTCTGTGCCAGCAAGAAAGCTCTCTCATAACTAAGGTAGCTTCCCCTCACAGTTACGCGGAAGGTATCTTGTGAAGGTGTTCTTTCTTGTGTGCGAGCACTTTACACATTCTCCTTTGCACCGTAGCATAGGGTCGCTGGGTTTGGCGGTCACTGCTAAACTTTGCATTATCCAAAGTTTGAGCGGAAACACTTTGAACTCTTTGAAAAGGTAACCAAATGTTCTCACATTATTTACCTTATCGAAGGAATAAGCATTGGTCTACTAGAACTGTACATGCATCACTCCATGAGAATTTATTTATGGCACTGTCGGTTGACTCTCTTGAGGCTGAATCATGGAGTCTAATCTGTTTATTTCTGTACAGGAGGCATATTTCACTATATACTAGTTGCCCACACACAGCTGCACGTGGTGCTGATACCTTATCTGTGCACCAGCAGCACATTGTAGTACTGTAGATTACTTGCGAAAGAAGTCTGTGCTTACAGATATGCAAGAGCCGAGATATCATGACCTTTGCTGGGAGTAAACAACACTTGCTCAAAAGCCGTGATAGGGGGTGTTATAAGTAATCCCTGATAACTGAGATTAACTTTGTAGTCATTTCATTGTTGGTGTGACAAAGTGCAGCACATACGTTTTTACCTGGTCATTTTAAAATAAAAAGGCAATTTGACCGACGTAGCCCAGCTGTTTCTGAAGTGTATGAAGAGGTTAGCATTACAGGAAAGCCTCTCTTTGTTGTTTCAGGGAAGCCAACAGAAGCTTGAAAGGTGCCATGTGCAGTCTTTCTGAAGAGCTTCAGCGTGAACAAAATCGGAGGGAGAACATGGTAAGTCGCCGTTTTATCTCTGTATGCCATCTGCATTACTGGTTCTCAGAACTTAAAAATCTTAGCGGTCTCTTACTATGGATATACTTAGTATTCTGTATGAGTCAGATAAGATAACGTACCAACAAGGTTTTACTGCATTTGGCCTCTTACCTATTGCTGTTAGGCGCGAAGTTGCAATGAAAAATTTGTAGTCATTCATTGGTAAGAGCCATATCACTCTTTAGAATTTCAAGAATGCAGTTACGTGAGGCACCATGGTTCAACAATTTTTCACCATTGCACACCCTAATAAAAAAAGATGGGGGATCTTTGGCAGGCCACAAAGTGACATCAACCAACATGCCACTCCAGCATGCCTGTAACATGGCCCGTCTTGTGTGGGCTGGAGCAGTGAGCAGCGGTAACCACTTCAACACGAGCGGGATGGCAGGTCATGTGGCAGGTGTGCCGTGGAGGGACGTGGGCTGGTTGATGTCATTTTGCGGCGTGTGCTTTTTGAAAAGTGCATGTGGTGCATGAAATTCATACTTGCAGCACTGAGGTGAGAAGACACGTTATCAAAATTTTAAAGGGTGGCATGGCTAATACTTACAGCTAGCTACAAATCTTTAATTACATTCAAGCACCTAAGTGTGATATAGCTAAAATGTAAACCATTAGAATTTAGCTAACTACCTTACTGTATAGTACAACTCACCTGTTTTCTGATAAAGCCATCTTGACGTCTCAGAAACCGTATCTTTTTAAAATTTTGTTTTATCCCTAAGTACACCGCTTATAGATGGCAAATTAAAATTGATTCTGTGGCTGCTGTAAAGCTAATCGTGAAGCTTGGTCACTTGTGGAACTACTCAGCAGCCTTCTTTGAGTACTGGTAACCAATGACTACAATATTGAGAGGCGTGCTTGTTAGAGTGAGTTGTTATTGATTATAAATTCACTTTCCACTGGGAAGCCTAGCAACTGTGGCTTCTTTAATACAGGTTCAAAGCAATGTTTGCACGAAAGCTTGAAAGGCAGTCACTAGCAACTAAGAGGATGTCAAATTTGATGCATTCTAAATTAAGGCTTCTAAAGAAAATAATGCTAAATTTTCTGCTGATATCTTGTCTAAAATTGAAACTTCCATTTCATCACAAAGGAACTATTTTAAAAAAAATCGGACAGAGTTCAAGCCAGTGAACAGCAAATGCGCTTGAATTTGATGCATAGACTAGATCTTTTTCATTTTTGACACAAGGAAGACCTTCAAATAAATGGAATCCGATTTGTTTTCTGGAGGTTGTTTGGATGCGTAGACTTTGTCCAGAAACTTTCGCAATTCCTTTTTTTACTCTTTTACTCCAAAGTATTGCGCAAGCTGCAGGGCTTTTCTCTCTGGTTATATATCTGTGTTCAAGTGCAAGTGAGAATCTGTACCGTAAAATTCCGAGCAAGCGCACCTACCCGTGCAAACGCCCCATCTAACTTCACTGCTAATCCAGTCCCAGAATTCAATCCACTCTCAACTCTCAGAAACGTCAACAAAATGATACCCTAAAATGTCGGCAGTGGCGGCAGCGCAGCGAGAATGCACTGCCGACGTCTCGACTTGCTCTTCTCAGCCCGATTGGTCTGATCAGAGACAAATAGAATTCTAAATCCAAGAGTGTTGTGTTCAACTCTTTTTGCGGAAGTTTTCTCATCATCTTAAATTTCGGTCCCGTTCCGGGAAAGTGCCCCCTCCATTTTTCCGGTAATTTCAGCGCGTGACGGGGCACTTGCTCGGAATTTTACGGTATGTACAGGCTTCAGCATATTTTGTTTGGCTGACTTGGACATATCATGTAGAAACTTTTTGGCTTACATGCTGTCCTTTTTAATAACTTGCCTGGTTTTCTTTTTTGTTTCCTTTTTCTTTTTGCAGTCAGGTATAAATTTAGGTAGGTACCGCAAAATTTGACTAGTGAAAAGCTTCTCTCCAAGTTTGATAGCAGCATACAGACTATGGAGGTAGTGCAGGGATTGCAGCTTGCACCTGGTTTTGAACTCATGGTGTCCCCATGCTCTTCTAAGGAGCCTCTAAGCTGTGCCCATAAGTCACCAGTGATGACTTATATTTCCTTTGCAGGATGATTGTACAGCGCAGACTGAGGAGATAGCAAAGGTGAAATTTCTTGAGCAGAACTTTGCTGTCTTTGTATTACATGCTGCCAGCTGTGTTTTCAAAGGCTTTTTGATTTATGTTATATGGTTGCACACAGGTGGATTGCAAATGACAATCATTCTTTTGATTTCCAGACTTAAATTGTTTTGCCGATTTCGCGTTTTGCTGGGGAATTATTCAGCTTACATGCATTCTTTTTCATAAGCCTGCCTAGTTTGACTTTTTATTTTTCGTTGTAAGGTGCAATTTTCATAATATTGTGAAGTTTGCATGGCAGAAAGGCCCTCTTGTATATTGATAGCAATCAGATTAAAGATGCAGCTTGTGCCCGATTTCAAACTGGCACCCTCATGTCTTTGCAAAGAGTCTTTATGCCATGCTCGTCCATGATGACTCTGGATTTTTGTTTTTTTTGCAGAATGAATATGCAATGCAGACTGAGCTGACTGCTAAGGTGAAATCTGCTTTTTTTAGTTCTTATCACATTGTAGTGCAGCAGCGCCATTTATGAGCTTTAACGGAAAATAAAATCATGGGAGAAGCCTATGCTGATGTCCGACAGGTGAAGCCACCCATCTCTAACTATATTTGTTAAACGATCTTGCTTTATCCTCGAATTCAACGTCTTGCCACTTCTCCTGTGGGTCAGTCGGCAACGAGTTTTGGGCCGCCTTCGCTTGCTTCCTTAATTTTCGCTGCTGCTACCCATAGTCGGGAAGTAGTTGCTACCTCGTACCTCCACCACATGTCGTGTGTACGGTTTTAACAGCGTCTTTCGCCGTGGTGTGAATAAGTATTGAACACGCAAACACGCAGATCGACTGTTTTTGAGGGAGCGCGCAGCGTGAGTCCGACAGGGGGGCGTGGTCTTTGCCTGGGCGAAAACAAATTCACGGCGCTAGGGGGCTGATCCGCTAGCTGAGGGAAGCGAGGGCTCGTCTGGTATGAAACCAGTACCACTGCACTCAGAGCTCTAACTGAGGGAAGCGAGGGTGTAGTGAGGGCTCGTCTGGTGGTAAATCAGTGCTGCTATGAAGAGGTCCGCAATGCCGGACCCGCTAAGCTGCTCAAACTCGGCCGCGATCCATCGGAGCAGTGAGGGCTTCTGGTAGCTACCAGTGCCGCGACGCTTACTCCAATAGATCACGGCAAGCTGACGGAAAGGGAGGTGTTTAACCCTACTCTTCCCGGTAGCCCTGGGCCTCGACGAACTCCTTTGGCTCCCGGCTGCCCTTCCCTATCAAACCTGCTTTACTCTCTGTGCAGGTTTCTTCCTCTTTATTTTAACCCTTCCTTGAGGCCTCATATAACTTAACTGTCCTCCTATATTGCGCTACATTACTTGGTAGCGCAGGCTGAGACCTCTTTACTCTCAGAGGCCCTAGTCACCTCATCATAACTCCGAGCCCTCTCATACCCTCACATTGCATATTCGTTGTGCCCAGCAAACTAAGAGATAATGTAATCATCTAAATTCAACGAATATAGTTGGATATGGGGGGATGGCTCCACCTGTCGCACATCAGCGCAGCTTCTCCCATGATTTTATTTTCCATTAAAGCTCGTAGATGGCGCTGCTGCGCTACAGCATGCTTTTTGTTTACATTGCCTCTGATTTTGTTTTCAGGATTTTCAGGTAGCTGCACAGTTTTGTGCATAGCTATATTGGTATGCGCAGATGGGCATATATGGCAGCTAGCAGACTTCCGTGCTCTTGGTTATGAATTCTTTGATATGAGAATGTTGGGTTGGGTGACCATAGAATCAAGGAGAAAAAAGAAGTGCTTAAGGTGGACAGCACAATTCGCATGTCTTTTCGCCGATTAGATAAAGGCCACCAACACTCTCCAACGGAAAATCTCGAACTCCACAGACTGAAAAGAAAGAATCCATGAAATTCTTCAGGAGACACCAGCTATGGTTCAGAATGAATTTTGTGTTATATTCAGAACTTGTGTGTAAGTTTTCTTTTTTTTTTCTCCGAGCAATTCAGGGCAGCTAAAGCGACCTTTGTCTCCAGGCTGAAAAGCCATTAGAAGAAGGCAGCTTTTGATTAAATTTAAGGCAAAGTGTTCACCACACAACTGCAAAGAAGGTGGTTGGGGTCCCATAGAAGGAGAAAGATGCAGTGTCAGTAATTTGGAAAAAAAAAATAAGCACTCGTATAGTTAGGGGAGTAAGGATAGCAGAAAAAAAGAAGGAAAACATTTGCTGAACTGGGTACTGTATTTTGTGGAGTAAAAGGTGTACCTTTGCATAATAGATGCCTCATTTTACGAGTTAGGGCAGTGACACTCGACTGTACGTGCTTGCACAACCATCAAGGGAAGTGATAGAACACTAAGAGGCAACACTCGGGACTCGAAAAATCTCTTGCACAGGCGGAGCAACAACTTTATTTTCACTCAGTCTTCAAATACTTCCGACATGCTATCAAGAAGTTTGCCAATTTCTGGCAGTAGCACTGCAGACATTCTCTTCGCACTCAGAATTGCTGCTCTTATTGTTGCCATGTTTAGAGGACATGAGCACTGGACGCATTAGACGGAGGAAGTAAAAACACCTGCAGTAGCTGACAAAGTTACCAATGGTGACTGGAATTCAGCTGGTTTTTCTCAGAAGTGTGGCAGGCCAGGAGCGTGGACGTTGACAGCTTTTGGTACTTCAAAAATGCCTGGGGCCCCTGAGATGACCATCAATTAGTTTTGAAATTGCGGAAGTCTTGATCGATAAATTTCACCAGTAATGGGCAAGAAAAAAAAAACTCATATAAGACGCATTATTGTATAGGATGCACTAGTGAAAATTTCAGTTAAAACTATAGTGTTATGCAATGGAAAATTTGTAAATACAGAGTAGTGGTATGGCGGTGATGGTAGCTGTTGCTGCATGGCAGGTTGTGTACCTTAAAGTGTCAGCTTTACTCGATTGTGATGCATGCATCTGAAATCTTGCCCCTTGAATAATATCAACCTACCCGTTCCTTCTATATTTCAGTTTGCGATTTGCATTTTTTTGGTAGGCCTTCTGTTGCAGTTGGTGTCTGCTAATTGAGGGTGCATTAGAATTGTAATAATATTTATTTAAATTTCTCCAGAGTCCAAGCTCCTGTTTAATGTTGTATTTATACAAATAATGTACAGTGTATAGTCATTTTTTATTGCATTGTCATTCTTATTGATGTCCATAACAAAAATAGCATCAAGAAACACATAATTCTGCAGAAAATGCCAAAATCCATGATTTTTTTTTCTTGGAATAGTGCAAAACTCGGGGCCTTAGTTAAGATGGTACTTTGGCAGCAACCACGACCTACAGAACCTTTTTGAGGCATTATTGTAGCTAGCTAGTGAAACAAGAAAAGGCAAGGGCACTTTCTGGCCCATGTCGTGCGTGCATTGTCTCTGGCCAATGGAAAGGGGCATGGACATAGAGTACGCTTGCTTGCCACATTGGTGTTTTCACAATTTGACTTGGATTAGAGAAAATTCAAATACAAAGCCAAATTTTAGACTGGTGTGGTGTTACAGCAAGTTTCTTCATGGTGCGGAGACCTGATATAGCCGCGTAAGCATTCACCATATCCATGCATGTCATCTGCAATGGACAGAAGAATGCGATTTGAACCTGCTCATATAGTACTTCAACGAAAGCCGCTCTGAATAAGTGCTGTAGGAGAGAAGAAATGGGGTTATACATGACTTTCACAGTGTGTTACAAGCCTAGCAAGCTATGCACCTTAGGCGTGATTGAAGCTCTTTGAAAAAAAAAAAAATAAATAAATAAACTTTAGGGACGCTTAAGCTCCACCCTGCTAGTGGAGGGCAATAGAACTAATTAACCTCGCTATCACCTTTTCTGATGGCCGTTGACTACCACCACTTATCGTGTAATAAATAAGCTTTGGCCTGCGCAATACTTTTCTTTCCTTTTTGTTTTATTCACAGCAGCATTCCCTCTTGATGGCAATGTTGTTTTGAAAGTAATTATCTAATCAGCATACTCTTAATTGCAGTTAGCATCATTACTTGTCTTCAAGACAAGTAATTAAGCCAAAACCACAATGCATTCACTAGATCCCTTCTAAAAATCCTGAAGCAAGGAGCCTTTTTGTAGCTCACAACCAAAGAACCTGGGCTGTTCTTTTATTTTTTTTTATTGATGAAATTCTTATTCAACTGCATGAATCAACGAGGAATGGACAAAAGGCGTATCAGCACATCTCAGAGGCCTGTCCTCCTGAAAGGGCATCGCAAAGCGTTTGACAAAATGAAATAGCTAAATATTGCCGCGAAACCTTCAAACAGTATTTGTTGTTTTTTAACAGCCGCCAGCATACAGGCTTATCACTCTGATTCCGGATCGCGTATCAGTTCTGTATTCTTTGTTTCTTATTGCTCGATGTCGCGAGTCACACCTTTATCAGTTTCGTTGTAGCGCAAGATGCACCGAGATCTGTCTCGAAGGTTCCGGCCACTCGGGTGTCTTTCCACAATGTTCCAGCCCGTGCTGGTAGCTGTTTGCGACGTTATCTAGATTGTTCTGTGCACCCTTTAAATTGAGCGTTGACGAGTGTGACGGGCATTCTTTGTTCGACGATCGACGAGCACGTTTGTTTCTATCGCCGCCGCCGAGTTGCTTAGTTCTTTTGCGGGCGCAAGTCAGCCCAAATAAAGAGTTTCTTTAGTGCAATCATCGACCCCTTCATTTGTGTCGTCGACCTCGTCACCACTACGTGACAATATCAATCATACAGGCTCAGAGGTTTAACCCAATTCATTTCTGATATTCTTCTTTTCTTCTTTGTCTGTGTTACAGGAACCTCCTCACCAATTTTGGCTGCATTAGGACCTTTCATTTGGACCTTTTCCTGAATTGTTCTGACTGTTGTTTAAGGTTCCTGGGATTTATTGGGTCATGAACGACATATGCAGTGGTGATACTGGGTCTTCTGCAGCAAGGTACCTTGTGCTGTTGTGTAAAATAAAAAAACTGCAGAAGAAAAGCACAACTGGAATAGTGGTCACTGCAGAAAGAAGGTAAAAACCAGCATGAAAAAAAATTTAATAAGAACCAGCCAGACCACTGCCATTTTCAAGTACTAGTATGATGTGAGCATGCGAGCATGATGTGAAGGACACAGCGCATGTCTGTCGTTCACATGTCCCGTCTTGGCTGCGGGAGGCGGTCAGTTCGAAACCCGCCGCCGGACACTCACCGGTAAAATTGGGTACAAGCGTCCCCCGGCCCGGTGCCCGACTCTTTCAGGGGTGTGCGTTTGGAAGAGGCTCTGCTAACCCTGCTAACAACTAATTGCCTGCAAAGGCCGGGCTGACAGAAAAAAAAAGGGCCACATATTGGGCTTCTGCTGCACAAGGCGGACTTATTGATCACTGATCACTGCCACATCGGATTAACTATTTGAGACCTGTGACCCCTTTCCCAATCATTTCACCCCAAAGAGCCGAGCACCAGGCCAGGGGAAAGCTTGTACCCATTGAAAAGCCGGTGGGTACCCAGCGGCACCAGGGATCAAACTTGGGACCACCCGAACACGAGGCGGATGCTCTACCACAAGGCCACGCTCCTCTAGAGCGGTTTTACCCTATTCATAAGCATTTTATACCCTCATCAGTCAGCTCCCTTTCTATGCAATCCCTTATTTGCCATAGGTGCAGCAAAGACCGAGGTAATGCTATTGCAACTTACACCTGGTTCTGAGTTGGCATTTCCATGTTTTTCTGAGTAGTCTCGATGTCACGCTCATGTTTTCTTTGCAGGATGATTGTGCAGCACAGACTGAACAGCCAGGGAAGGTGAGATTGCTTTCTTATTTGCATTTCTTGGGTAGAACATTAACGGGTGAGCATTCATAATCTCGTGCCGCAGAAGTGTGTGCAGGACGTGTCGGCAGAATTGTTGGTCTGTCTGCAAAAGATTTAGCCCTCAAGATTTCATCTGAATTTGATTAAAATGGTGTGTCTGACCTCATTTGTGTGTGGCTTACTAAGCGGTGATCTTCAAATTTTGTCTTGCCGTCTCACATCTTTCTTAGTCGCACTATATTACTCTCCCACATGCTTCCTAATCAACTCCAGCGTCCTTGGACGACACATTTAATTTTGAGGCGACTGTAAGATACCGATGTGCACATGCTGAAGGAAATGGTCTAACCTACTGATGTGTAGCAAAACCTTGCTTCCAAAATTTGTCCTGTGCTCTCACAGAGTAGTTACGAGTCATATGAAAAACCAGTTTGGTGCTTTTCTGACATGGAATAGTAAACAATTGCAAGTGTCCAGAGGGAGGATCAGCATTTATATCTATTAAGCTGCAACCTGGCGATATGCAAAAGAACTTCGGTTCATAAACAACTTCCTGTTAAAGAAACATGCTTCTGCACCATTTTGGGGTATCTATTTAGTATTTACATATATGGATGCTGGTTAAAGGTAACTACTTATAAATGTGAAAGCAGTCCTCATAGTTATTGAAAGATATTCTTAAACAAGTTGATTGTTATGTGATATGGTTGCAGAAATTGTTGTCCATGACTGGCGGCTGTGGACACGCAGAACCTTTTAAAATTCATTTGTAACTGATGTCCGGAATGTGGTTGACAAATTGCATTATTGAACCTTTCATGTGGGGTAGCAAAAATATCCATGTAAAGAAGTCAGCTTATAGATTTGAAGCAAATTGAAGCTAAATACTTGTTAGTTTCTTTCATTTTTCTTTTGTAATTGTCAAAGTTGAGAACTTTTGTTCTCATCCCATGTTTCACATTTTGCTCCACTCGCCGGAGGGGCGTACTGGTTAGGGCTCTAAACTACTGTCCCAAGGATGCGGGATCGAAATCCCAGACTCGGCGGCCGCTTTTCGGTAGAGGCAAAAAGCTATAGCGCTCGTGTGCTGTGTGATGTCAGTGCGCGTTAAAGAACCTGAGGTAGTCAGAATTTCCAATGTCCTCCACTACGGCATTTCATAGCCAGAGTCTCTTTTGTTCCATATAGTTACAATGCGAAAGTCAGGGCAAGAGAGGAGGGCAAAACACACCACATTTTGTGCTCTGCATGCTTTTTAAGGACGGGCACTTTGATTTTCGGCAAAACTCTAGCTGACTTGTTTTTATGTCTGCAGCTTTTTGTGCTCTGCATAATGTTTCATCCAAAACAACTAATTTTTTTCTACCACATTTTCTGGACTTAATTCAACACCAGCGAGGCATAGCTTTGTCTGTGTTATATTGAAGTGAGGATGATAATCATTTTTTTGTTGGGGCAAAAAGGATATCCCGTTATGTTTTTTTTTTTTTTGCTCCTCAATTGCTGCTGGTGTGGAGAGACTTTGCCTGACGTTATTCATGCAGCTGAAGGACACTATTATGGAAAAGTTAGTCGCACACATTAGAGTTTATCAGGCAGAGCAAATAAGATGCAGAAAGAACTTTGCAAATGGTCTTGGAGCGTTTATCACCTATGAAGCTTATTTTAGAATGCATACCATTTATAAGCTGTGTATGCATGCATGTGGTTTTACAAGTACAGAAAAATAAGCGTACATAAAGATGACATATGTATGTTTCTATGGAAATGATGCTTGCTATTTTATTCTCTTCTGCATTCTTTCCAAGAGAAGGAAAGCTTAGCGGGGGGCGGCAGAATGCTAGGTGGGCGGATGAGGTTTAAGAAGTTCGCAGGGGTCAAGTGGATGCAGCTAGCACAGGGAGAGGCCTTCGCCCTGCAATGGGTATAGTCCGGCTGATGACGATGATAATTGGGATTTGTAGTCATGTCAGCAGCAGACTTCATTTCTTGGACTTTCAGAGGAGAGGTACATAGTATAGCTGCACGTTAATTTCTTTCACGATGTGACTGTTGTTGCAGTGACTTTGACACAATTTATGGCTTCTTATTGCAAGAATTATGAGCATTGAAAGTGTCCCCGTTTTCAGGCTGATCAAGGAGTGCAGGTGGCTTGTGGTGATGAAATTATGGCTGAGGTAAGTCATCCTTTGCATGCCTAGCGTTTATGGGAGTGTATTTAGTATTTCTGGTTGCTTATGCATTTTGATTTGCGTTCGAAATTGGTTTAGAAGCAATATCATGAAAAGCCTGCTGTCCTGATGACAGCAAGAGCTCAAAGTGCTGTTGATGGCTTCAAAGCTGTGTTTGTATACATAGTTACATGTTTCAATTAGTACTAATTGCATGCTGCATGTACTTCAGGGATACATTACTGGTTTTAGTCATTGTACAGTGGTTTCTGGATACTATTTGCAAACTTGTATGCTAAAAGTTTGATCAGTGAATATGGTCCTTGAGTTATTGTTCTTTTTGTTAATATATTTCTGGTTCTATTTTCTAAAGAGCATGTTCATAATTTTATCGTATTCAATCATACTATATGTTCAGAAGCAAATAAAGGGTGCACTAGAATTTGATTGCGATGACCCTTCGTGCGCACAGCATAAGCAGAAGCTGCAGTCATCCACTGAGGCTGCTTCTTCATGGTGTATGGTTTCAGTGGGGTGGAACATTCTAAAGGGGATGTTAATTCATGAGCATGTGTGAACAGACCTAGAATAGACTGCTCGTCCTGTCCTCACCTCGTCCTTTGTTGTCTTTTTGCGCTTTGCTTTCTGTGAGACCTAGAATGGTGGCACGTTGGCAGTTAATTGCTACAGAGTGACTTCCCGACTGCTGAAGGTTCTTGAAACATGCTGTAGGGCTGATGTCTGCCATAGCTCATTTTTTCTCCATATGTACTTCCACGCACTGGTATGGGATTCCCAAGATCATTGGTGAATGTGAAACGTTTCAATTTTTTTTTTGTCGCACAGTTAGCCGTAGATTCATATCATCCCATTTAGCTTTTTTTTGGCCAACATTAGCTTCAAGCAATTGTGTACCCTTTCTGTTTACTGTGTTCTGAATGCTTACACAACGGTACCTTAAAGACCGTTGCTCGAGCTGACTTTTCGGCGTTGTGTATTGTGTTACTTCCTTACTTTTAAGAGTCGTTAAATTTGGATGGCAAACAGTTAACTGTTTTGTTTTGCGTTCCGTTACACGTTCATTTAAGGCATATTGTTTCCTACAATGACCCCCCCCCCCCTCCCCTGCAAGAGTGCCATTCAGGTGCTGCAGGTACTTGTATGTATGGGGCAAAACATTACACATTAAGTGGCAGTGAAAAGGTTCCAGCTGCTCTCTTGTTTGCCATTGTTGAATAGGTGGCGAAGTTTGTTTTGTAGTAAGGAGAACACAAATGCGAATACAGGTTTACATGCTCGAGGGAGCCTTTTCAGACTTGTGTGGCAAGGAGCACTGTGGCTTTTCAGTAAACAGCAGAGCCTGAAAAGGCCTTTAGTATACCCGTTAAGTCATATTTTACGAAACCTGTGTAGTTTTGGATCTTACATTTTTCTTGAATAATGGGCCCTTTCCTTTTTTTTTTTTTTTTTTTTCATCATCGAATCTAAAGAAAGTAGGGAAATCTCACTGATACGATTTTCCTTAATGCATTTTTTGGCATATTACTTTTTTTGTTTCCTCTTGATGTCCCATAAAATCAGTGAATTTTGGTGCAGCTAATCTGATATTTTCATGTGGGACAATACGAAAGCAAAAATGTATGATAACTCGTATGGTTTCGAATTTTCCTCCAAGAGGCAGCGATAAACTGCTAGAAAGAAGTGGGGGGTGGGGTGTAGTAGCCTCATTAACTGCAGTAACTAACTCATGTGGCCTATGCTCAGTACCATTTGCTTGCATAAAGAATTCCTCCCCTCCTGCTTTTGCTGTTGAGAATTCTTTTTTTTACTTCTACTAGTGGGTCCCTCTTGTGCCTTTGCTGTTGCAGTAGCGCTGATGTACTACCTTATTGGCAGCCTGTCAAGATGTTGTGTGCCAATAACATCTCCCCGTATTTATCTTCTCACGAGATCTCTAGTGAGGGTGACAAACATGCTGCAGCAAAGTTGGCTGTAGAGAAAAGTTTCAGACACCCATTACTGCTTTGTTGTGGGTGCAGAGCAAAGCAATGAAACCGCTACTCATTTCTACAAGTCTTAGAAAAGCTTGCTTCTGGATATTGGAAAGCAAAGAGTCAAGGGCAGAATGACAGGTTATTGAAATTGCGGCAATAAATGCAAGTTAATTCTGGGCCAAGTATGTTTTATTCCCGTGTAATATGATTTTCAGTTAATGCGTTTAGGTTTCAGTCCCCGTGAGAATTGTCACGAGATTTCACGGTGTATCACAGAATCTGCTGTATTTTCTTCCTATTTTTCAACTCAGTCATTGCTACCCAGTGCTGGGATGATTCTGTACGCATTATTTAATCATGCTCAGCGGTGATGGAAATCTATTCTTAGGAGCAAGCAGAAGCGTTTGCCAGGCTTATCTACTTTATTCTCATCTCTGCAATCCAAATTGCCTAAAAGGGAGCTGATGTAAAGACATTCAGACAGCGCTTTTAACTGTAAAGGTGTGTTCATTAGCTGTTTTGGCCTTGTTTGTGATGTGTCTTTCATGTAGTAGTAATCAAGTGTATTTGCTGCGTTTGGCTATGTAGACTACTTCTCAGAAATGTTAATGGTTTAATTTTCAGCTGAAAACCTCTCAGCGGGAGGTGGATGTGCTGAACGCTGCAATGGGCCGCATCTGCCTTGAGAATGAAGCTCTTATCAAGAGCAACAGAGTCAGTGAAAAGTTTCTGGCTTTATTGGTTTGCATGAACTTTCAGGCAGCAGGAGTTGTATGTAATGTTTTGCTTTGAGTCATTCGTAAATTGAGCATAGATTGCACACATAAAACGAATGGCTGTTAATTAACTGTGACATTATTACACATGCTTTTCTTGCCGTGAAAGTCTTGCCTTTTCTGTCTTGGCATTCTGCAGGAACATGGCAGTCAGCTGAATGCAATGGAAAACACATGCCATGCCCTGGAGGAGCAGGTGAAAAAGCTTAACGAAGAGGTGTGCTATTTTCTAGAATTCTGTATCTGTGAGCTCTTGCATCAGCTATTCAGCTTTTTTTTAGCTGCATATTATGTTTGCCTTGGGGTAGAGTGCAGTGACACTATAATAAGGTGAGTTTAGAATGTGACATATGGACCGACGAAAACAAACCAATGCAAACTTAGCCTCCTGCTTAAGCTTCCACTGCTTCTTAGCATGACACAGGAATCTGGTTAGCTTCTCAAGCAAAACCGGACTTCTGCATTCTTGGTTGCATTATAGTTGTCTTGCTCGGATAAACCTATTTGGCTTAGAGTAAATGCCATATGAACCTCTGAAGTCCGCTCTTGTCATTTGAAGCATGCGTAGCTGCCATGTAGCCTGAGGGAATTTTATCATTCTTATACAGCTCAAGGGAAACAAGAAGGACAAGGAGGCACTGCAAAAGGTAAGTTCTTCCCACTCTTTGCTCATGTCAGTTGCACGGAGTCTTTTCATAAAATCTGTGCCAAAAGTTGATTAGTCTTTAAGAAAGCTTTGCAGTTGGAGAGCATTTATGTGAATGACTTGCAATACGTGAACAAGTGTCACTTTCGCTGCATTTACAAAGGGTGTGAAAAAATGAAAGTTTGTGAAGAACTCCCACCTGTAAGATGTGCAGATGGACGTGCATATGCAAAGTTTGCATTGCATGTCATGTATAAAATTCAGGGTGCTTTTCAATGGCTATAATGTTCTCTTTTTACAGTAAATGCCGAAATTCCATTTGCGAGCATTCATACTTTGTAGCTAATGTTGCTAGTGCTCAGTACTGACTAAGTGAACTTTTGTACAGCACGCTATTTTTTCTAGGCTAGTAGAAAGAGAATATCCCCGTCGTATAGCACCTTATTCTAATTTTGAAGGAATGCATCAGAGGTATGCCTTACAAAAATTTATGATGGACACTTAAACTTGCCTCATGCTGGCGAACTTGTCAGAGAAAGCTGCCTGGATAGCCATATATGAAAACTTTTCAGGAAGCTTACTCAGTTCAAAAGCAGTCCTTTACAATGCATTAAAGCAAAATATTTGGTTCAGAAGCATCATGAAGCATACTGCTTGATGCAAGATATACAGTCAAAAAAGAGCAAAATATTATACGCATCTCAGCATAACAAGTAAAATTTTCCTTGAGGTGTGTCTTATACTAATAGCAGTTCATACATCAGAAAAACAGGGAACCTAAACATGGTCAGTTTCGAATGTGCAGGCCCGGTTCTTTTCCTTTTCTCTTCTATAACATGGTAGCAGCTGTGCGTTTATAAACAGTGTCACTTGACTAAAATTTCAGTTGTGAGTGTTGTGCTCTTGCTCCTTTCTTGTGCTAATCACACTATGCTGAAAGCTTCATGAAGCACTTTGAACTTGTGTTTTGCGTGAATGGGAAGCTCAGTTGGATTGCTCAGTCTGTTCTAGTAAATGTTTTCTTCAGCCACACTTAAATGATTCAGGTTCCAGACAGCAAAGCAAACGTGACTATCATGCACTATTTTCATATGTTGCCAAGACATTGGAAATGTTATCATTGCACTTATTTCAATAAGTTACGAATATATTGGTGCTAGAATGCCTGCACACTGCTATGTTCTTCTGAGCCAGAATGACATTACTCCCCTCTGCATGAGATACGTAACGAGTGCACATTATTAGTGCTTCCCATATGCTGTGGGGATATGTTGTCCTAAAGAACAACTCTGGCTGTAGGAGGTGGTGTGGTGGAAGTCAAACATTAATGACTATCAAATGAAACACACACTTCTTTTTACACTTTTGTTTTACACTCATGATTTGCTTTACATTTTTACATGTTTTACATTTTACATTTCATTACATTTTTATATGAGTGTCGAACATTTGTTTTACACATGATTTATTTTACTACAGTACCCTCCTGTGTCGTAAATTAACTTCTCACTGCATGGGCTTTATTTTTACCTTGAACTACAGCAGCACATCCGTAGTTTTTATACTGGTAACAAGTTTAATAGCACTGTCAAGAGGATACAAGCTGGTAGTACTAAGAATATTCCAAGCTTCACAAAATGTAATGACAAGCCCCCCCCCCCTTTAAGCTCCTCCCTCGGCTCTGATCTGCAGCTCCCCTTGGAGTTCATTGCATATATGCTGTTTCTGTTCATTGAGGCTATCATGTTAATAAGTTGAAAAAACTGCAGTCTATCTTACCCCAAAGCTAGATGCCAGGATGAAGCGCTTTGCAGAGCAGCATAGAACTTTCGAATATGACCCATGGGTGCAAGTCATTGCACTTCTTGAACAGGCCCGTGTCAGGCCATATATCGTTGCATGCATAATATGTTAATTATGTGTGGCACATTTCAGCAGCTAAATATTTCTTGTGTGTTTTGTATTAAAAATCAAATGGAATCTAAAGCAATAAGCATCTGCTAAAAATGCCAGTGATGTGCCTGTGCTTAAATTACAGGAAACTTGTTGCTCCCTGCAGCATGGATGAATAGCTTAAACACGAAAACATTCAGAGTGTTAGTAAAGCGAAAGCATCAAAGGGCTCACCTTGCAGAAAATTCAGTGTAAGCATTGTCGTTGGCATTGTCGTTGGCATTGTCGTTGGCATTGTCGTTGGCATTGTCGTTGGCATTGTCGTTGGCATTGTCGGCATTGTGAGGGAAAAATAACGAGCACGCTACTGACAGGTGTTAGAAAGCGGCTGATATGGCTGGGTTATTGTGTTGCATGATGTTACAAGACTGCATATTCCTTTCAACTTCTGTAACTTCTTTCAGGTGGAAGGGAGAGATGGGAATCGAACCCAGGATTTTTAAATTCTGAGTCAGACATGCTACCCTCAGGCCATGCAGGCACGGCTTGGTTAAACAGAGTTTATCCGTCTGGTGGCCTTTCATGTAGTGTGGCAGCTTATGACTGTCCGCTAATTACTGTACGCTGTGTTTTATATCCGTCTGGTGGCCTTTTATGTAGTGTGGCAGCTTATGACTGTACGCTAATTACTGTATGCTGTTAGGTTAAATCTCGTTACAAGAGACACTGTTACAAGAGACACTTGGTTATAAGAGACATTTGAAAATGGTTTGGTTGGTTTTCCTATGTCTGCCATGTTAACAACATTGCATACAAGAGACATGGTTACAAGAGACACTTGGTTACTAAGGAAAACTTTTTCAGGTCCCTGGAGTAAATTCTTCGCTATTTACAAGACAACCCAGGTGTGCTCATGCAATGCATCTGGAACGTACCAACTCGTACATGATACACTTCAGATTCCGTTAGCTAAATTCTATTCCATATCAGTGTCCTTTTTCTTGCGTATGTCAGGAACTGAGGAGTGCTTCCCCATGATTAGAAAGTCAAAACGGCATCGCATTACTGTTACCTACGAAGCAAATCAAAATGCATGAATGACATCCAGCATTTTTAACTTTTCACTGTTAAAATTTGATCACAAGATGAAAGCTTAGAATCCTGATGTCTTTCTCCTTGTGAATCATCTGAGGGTGACGAGCTTGCAAGCATCTGAGGGTGACGAGCTTGTAAGAGGGTCTCAAAGGTATTAGACAACAGGAAGGCTTGCAAAGTGAAGTGCTTTACCTCCAAAATTTGGGAAGGAATACACTCTGCACTCACAAAAATACATACTAGTAGGAATAACTTCTTTAAGCTTTCCTGAACAATTTCCTGTTAATGCATGTGAATGTATTTTTATACTGATGTGCAGTAAACTGATCAACACAGTGATTTTAGAATTTTTGGTTACAGGAGACATTGCTTACAAGAGATGTTTTTCGGGTCCCTTGAGTGTCTCTTGTAACGAGGTTTTACTTCTGCAGTGTAAAATCTCATTAGTTCAGAAATTTGAATAATTGAGAATAGAACCATTGTCCTGGCCAACGCACTGTAAGCCCATGGTGTTGGAGGCTCTTTAATTTGGGCGTGGATGAGCTCACACTGGTTGATTCGGACCTGATATTGCGTCGAGTTACGACTCACGCAGCCACGATAACCAAAATAGACCTCCCAGAAACTGAATACTGTGGTATCAACGCACTTTGTGTATGCTATGACAGACATGATGACAGTCAATAATTCACCCTTTCTGAATAGTTTCGGTTTCATTTTCCCTAATTTCATGCCATCCCGTGGCTAGCTGCGATCAGGCACGTGCTTTGGCCTGCCACACCCTTTCGAACAATGATTGGTGCGTCACTGATCTCTTACGTTTATTTTGGGATGGCATCATAGCATTCTAACATCTCCGCATATATCCCACACGTGCTGCTACTTACAGTACGCTGAAACTGTATGCTAGTCACGCGCAATTTCACCGTACTGCATGCTTCACCAAAATGCCTCGCTACCTAGATTGTTGGTGAAGCATCCTAAAATTGGGATAGGGCCATTTGTAATAAGAAACCACTGCAACTGTATCTCACTGCAAAAAGGTTAGCAGAGGACTGCCCAATTTTGGAGCAATATTACGTTATCGTCAACAATGTATGCAAAGCACTGCATTTAACTTAAAGCAGGAAAAACTATCGTCGTGTAGTTTCGTCACAAATTCAGACACCAAGGAGGTGTTCAGATAAAATCATGGTGATGCAAATAGTTTTCGGCACATTTTTAAGATTCATTTGGTAATTCGAACTTCCAGTTATATTCGAAAACACATTTTTCTCAGATTCCTTGAAGGCTAAATTAACGATAGCTTACTGTACCAGTGACTACCTTTAATGCACTTGCACAATGTCAGTTTAGTTCAGTTTTATTCAGAAAAGCTAGTTTTTAGGCTAAAACCTCCACTAAAAGCATGTTCTGGTCAGCTATGCCGAGTGCCACTCTTGATAATCAGGTTATTGCGAAGTTATGTCGCAAACACTGGATAATGATGCATTTCACAAGGAAAGAAGTTCATCTTCAAGGAGGAGGAGGAAGATGAGGAGGAAAGGCAGGGAGGTTAACCCGTAAAAGCAACCGGTTTGCTACCCTGCACTGGGGGAAGGGGGTGAGTGGATATAAAAGTTGTGAGAGAGGGATGGTTGAAGGTAGTACAGACGCATTACAGACATGCCACATCACATCACGTCACAACATAACAGAAAACTCAGTCTTTCGATTAGGCCTGTGCTTTTCATAAAGCAGAGCAGTGCCTGGGAGGCCTTCACCGCAGACGATCGCCGTGGCCAGGGACCTAAAATCTTAATTTCAGTCAATGGGCGTCCATCTAGATGCTCCAGTGTACGGCACAGACACTCTTTCCTTGCTTTATATCAGGCACTCACAAAGATAATGGCCTATAGACTCGTCGCATCCACAGTTTGTACATGAAGGGCTGTTTGCCATGCCTATCATAAAAGAATACGAGTTTGTGAATGCTACACCAACCCACAGGCGGCACAGCAAAGTTTATTCGTGTCGGGGTAGGCCAGGTGGAAGGGGGAGCTTCAGGTCAGGGTCCAGGGATTTTAAGCGGCACTTCGCAAACTGGCCAGAATTTCACAAGGAGAGTGTATGTTCCCGCGCAAGTGCGAAGCCTGCCCGCTGCGTCTGCCCTGGAAAAGGGAATCAACACACAATCGCCGTCTTGGTGGGCTGTTCGTGCAACCTCGTCCGCCCGAAAATTGCCCGCTATACCGCTGTGTCCTGGAAGCCATTGGAAGATGATGTCATGTCCTCCATTATTTGCACAGTGATGAATTTGTCGTATTTCCGCAACAAGTTGTTCCTGGGCTCCACGGCGAAGAGCCGCTTTTAAGGCTTGCAGGGCTGCTTTTTAATCTGTGAAAATAGACCTCCGCTGGGGGCTCTGCTGACTGATATGCCTAATTGCAACATGAAGAGCGGTTAGCTCTGCAGCTGTTGAAGAAGTCTGGTGAATTGTCCTAACTTTTGTTTCTGTATTAATTGAGGGTATGATAATGGAGCCTGAAGAACTCACAGCATTCACTGAACCATCGGTGTAGACGTGCAAACAATTTGCATGGTGCTCATAGAAGTATTCAAGAGTGATTTGTTTTAGTTTTGTCAGCGATAGCTCGACCTTCTTTCTGATTCCGGGTATTGAAAGAAGCACATGTGGTTTATGCAGGCTCCATAGTGGAGAGGACGGTCTAGATGCGGATGTAAACTGGGACAGCAAAATAGCGCGATGCGCATCAACGGCCTCTGTAAACGATGTACGCGGCCTGGTAATAGGAAGACTGGCCAAATGGTGACAGGGAACCCGGGTGATGTGTCGGAAATGTTCCCTCAGGGTGTCAACTGTTAGGTAGGCAGATATGGCATGCTGCTGAGCAATCAAAATGGTAGCAGCCGTAGAGGCACATTTCGGCAATCCCAGGCAGGTTCGCAAAGATTGAGTTTGAATGCTCTGTAGAAGTTGGTTTTCTTGATATTTCCAAGTGCAGGTAAGTTGTACCGAAGAAATCCCATAAATAATGCACGGTATAGTTGGAGCATCGACCGCACGGACGCTCCCCAACAGCCCCAAATGCAGCTCCACAACCGCAGCCGTGGCCTAGTGGTTAAAGCGCCCGTCTTTGCTGCGGGCGCTCTAATCCCTTTCCCCCAGTGCAGGGTAGCAAACCAGTTCCTTTACCGGTTAACCTCCCTGCCTTTCCTCCTCATCTTCCTCCTCATCTTCCTCCTCCTCCTCCTCGGCTGCGGGAGGTGGTTAGTTCGAAACCCACCGCCGAACACCCACTGGTAAAAATGGGTACAAGCGTCCCTCGGCCTGACGCTCGGCTTTTCTAGGGGTGCGCACTTGGGAGAAGCTCCGCACACCCTGCTGTGCCCCTCTTCCGCGGTGGGCCCAAACCCAGTTTTGAACCTCGCAGTCTGCAAAGGTGGTTCAGTTTGTCTTGCAAAGGTACTTCATCGTCATCTTAAGGACCAATGCTGGTACGATTGTAAGTTGAAAGTACAGTTCGAGGACAAGGAGGAGGAAGATGAGGAAAGGCAGGGAGGTTAACCAGTAAAAGCAACCGGTTTGCTACCCTGCACTGGGGGAAGGGGATCTTAACTGAAAGCATGCAGAAAAGAAGACAGGCAAATCAGATTACAAAAGATGGTAATAAAAGTAAAAGGGAAAAGAAAGATTAAATGTTTGTTATTTTGAGTAGCGGACCTCTCATACTGGCACAAAACTGTCACGCCTGTGCATCAGCAGTCTTCCTTTTCAGTTATTTATTGCTTAATATTTTTAACAAAATAGGCATTTATTGAGGTGATATACATCACTCACCAGTCTAGCAAACATTTTGATAAGTATTTGCGGAGTTACAAGAATGTTCGAAGCTTACTTCATGCAGCTTGTTGAGACTTCATAGTGCCCTATGGCTGCCTGTCTTCTTGGATCAGTGGAGTCATTCTGTGTGTGTGCGTATGTCAGGCAGTGCACTTTATAACTGAAATTGCATTAGAGATGGAGTTGCAGCATAAACTGCCTTTGAAAAGAGACTGTCAAAACATTGCAAGACATAGCATACCCATTTGGGAATGTGCTCTGTTGGTGTGCAAAGATAACTCGTTTGCGTTCACCATCAGATCTTTCAGGTATAATCTGGAGATATATGTTCATACCTGCATAATGCTGTTTGTAGACGGCAACAGTGATATCTGAAAATGCACCATACACTTTCAAATATGACTCCTAATGAAGGAACGTATAAACAAAAGCAGCCGTAAAACCTTGAGTAAAATATCATGTCTGAGGCCGAGCATCGAGGCTGCCATGAGTTTTGGATATATGTTAATGATGTTCAAACTGCAAGCTTGTCATCCCTGGGATTTTGTCACTCTTTAAAATGTTGTGCATAACTACATCCAATTAATATAAAATTTATTTTCAGCAAAGCTTAAATGTCAAAGCACATTGCATAATGTTGGACAGGGCATTCTAAAACAGTTTATGCAGACTTTATGCATATCAGCTCTTTCAGTGCACAGGTGTAGGTGTCGAGAGCGGCAGAGTAGTGTGTCATGCAAAAAATAATGTGAATTCTCAGCACAGCAGCTGTTTGATTTGCACCTGCTCTTAAGCACAAGAATTTCCCATGACGCTCATTGCCTACTTCAAAGTACACATTGCTTCCCTTAAACTGCAGAACACCTCTTGAATGCGCAACTAACGCAAGCCTGCTCGCCACTTTACAGCAGGGTTTTTGATGGTTCAAGCAGGCGAACTGCACGCTGTTAAGTCTGACCTTTTTGTGCAGAAAATCTGCTGTCTCGAGGCCACTTTGGCTTCAACGACGACAGAGGCACAGAAGGTGAGTGGCATTATTAGGTGACATTTCTTATCTTGATAGCTGAGCTCTGTATGCTGTCTGTTGCGATGCACAGCTTTCCAAAGGCAATGACCAGGCATCAACCAGACTTAAGGCTGAGGTAAGCAAGCTTGTTTGTATTGCATGCTGTGTTATACACCAAGCTATTTGAATGTGATTTTTACTGTTGTGCTTTTGCTATGGCTTGAACAAAGAATTTTTTTATATATTTTGGCTTCCCCCTTCTTGATCATCACTACTTTTCTTGGGATACTGCTTATTATTTTTGTGTACTTTTGCCTCATTGAGACATATGTGTTTGACAGACTTTCTTCTGAGGGAGCTTTTCCTCATTCTTTGTTGCCATTGGTGGTAGCATGTTTCAAAAAACTTCCATAATCATGTACCATTGGAAAGGACTATTATATAGGTGGACCTGAGCTTTCAAAGACATGCATGTTAAGAAGGGGTGCATCCATTTGTGTGTGGAGTGGGGTAGTCAAGTTGTGGCAACCCTTATCCTTTCCTGCTGTGTTAGAGAGTTGTAGCAGCAGCAGCTTGATTTTGTCAAACTATTCAAAGGTGAAGGTACAGACCTGGACAGATGTGAAAAGCTTGCATTGTTTGAGCCTGTCCTCTGATACTCTTTATGCATATAGCAGCTCCCACCTGCAGTGTTTGATGCAGGAAGGAGCTCACTGTTTGTCAGCTGTGCTTGTTCGCAAAGCCTTTGGTGAGGAGGTTTCACTTTCTCCTTTCTGAAATGTAGAATGTGCAACTCAAGGCAGAGGTGCTGAAGCTGCAAAAAGACATTCGTAATTTAAAAAGCGAAGTGATCACAACAAAGGATGCTGAAGCAGTGAACCATGAGCGCCTTGAGCAACTGCTACAAGATGCCAAAGATGAGATCAAGTTCTTGAAGAGAGTTGGCAGCACTGCCAGTTCAGGGATGACCACTGGCCACAAGGTGTGTTTTCAGTAGTGAATGCAAGCAGCATGATACTAGTTCCTCATAGAATCAAATCATGTCTTAGTAAACAGGAAACTATATATCCGGCTATTTTTCCCACCAGTGTAATAAGACAGCCAAAATGTACAGCATTGTGCCAAAGGTCGTCGGAGTTGTACAGTATTGCCCATATTTTACATAGACAGCTGCCACTTGCATGCGCCATCTGTACGGGGTTGTAGATATTTGGTTCCAGTGCACAGAAAAAAATGGTTCCATTGAATTTTTTGTCTGATTGAACTGGGTTTTTTGCTACAGAGTTCAGTTTCTAAATGGTGCATATGGAAATTTGTTGAGTGCAGGCACGTTTAGTTTGTGCCAATTGTCTTGCTGCAAAATATCATCTTATGTTTTGCCTAGGCTTCAACGCCTGTTCAGACGGGACACAAATCTGTTTCTGTGGCACTGCAAGATGTGCCAAAGGACATGCCGAAACGGGAAGGGCCTTCATCGCTGCACATTCCATCTCTGCACCCAAGCACTCCGGCCCAAGCATTATCGTCGATTTCACCTGTGCCTGCGGATGCTCCTTCAAGCAGCATGTTGAGAGACAAATCGGTGAGAAGAGCAGAATATAGAGTTCGCTGCCAGCTAGACTAGCTTCTTTTATTAGGATTGTTGAGTGTGTGTAAGGCAGAGTAAAAGCCTTGAAGGCTGCTCGTAATGAAGCGTCTGTCCAGCAGTAATTGCAAAACACTTGAGCAAGCTGTTTTACTTTCATCTTTGTGTGCACACATACTTGAGAAATATCAATCGCCAGTCAGCTTAACAGATTGTTGTTTCATTTTTCTGGTTGAAAGAGCTCTGCAGATAATGCCTTGTTGATTATTGCCCTTTGTTATTAAAGGAACTTTGAAGTTGCAGGGAGATGGCAGTAACTTTTTGTTATGGATGTAAATCTTCCTTTCCTTTGCCTTTCTGTTGTTGTCTCTAAAGTAAATGCAAACAAATGATGGTCTGGTATTTGATGTAAGATGCTAGACCTTTAGGCCTACCTCTCACAGAATTATCTGCACATATAACTGCTAAAGCAACAGGGCTCACTGTAACTATAGTGAATTAAAGATAAACAAGAAAAACTATCTTCGTAACTTACCAGGACAAGAGGATTGGAGAATTGCGTGAATTATTTCACAGCTGTATTTCACAGCTCAGAGAAAATTTAAAAATAACTAAGTGCCGAATTATTGGAGGGGGCGCGATAGTGCAGAAAAACAGTGTTCAATTGCAACATACACTTATTTCTTGCAAAACTCAACTCCACTCTCCATTCCACTCCGCTCCATTCCATTCCACTCCACTCCACACTCCACTGAGAAGGCAAAGTTAGCTCCTAAGGCACCATCCTGCTAACTCAAACATTCAATCACATCTTTTGAATTGCTCATGCGAAACGGGTCTTCCAAGTCTAGTTGGCTTAGATGCTTTTGTAGGTATTTCGATACCAGGCCTTGCCAGGCTTCTTTTTCTGATACTTTCGCATGAACAATTCAAAGAATGTGATTGAATTTTTGAATTAGCAGGATGGTGCCTGAGGAGCTAACTTTGCCTTCTCAGTTAATGTTGAGGAGCTATTTTATTCTATTCCTTAAACAAAGCTATTAGACACAGTAAAACAGCAAATTGAAGGCGGGGGTGCTGTCAAATTTCAAACTAGTATAGTGGGGTTTTGGTAAATAATTTTGTAGCCTTAGTTAAGTGTTACCTTTCATCCACCTACATTTGTTTTAACGATAAGTTGTTTGTGCAGTTGTTCGTACCTTGTCCGAAAAAGAAAGTGTACCTAAAGAACAGTTTGCCACATTTTGATTAGGTTTTGATTATTGGTTTTGGCTAGTCTGCACATGCACCACCAAAGTGCTTTTATGTACCTTTATTGTAAGTAAATCCTCAGTTAATGTTTAGTGCTCGTCCTGTCTTCTCCTGTGTCTGTGTTATATGCGCTAGTCTTTTTATTAATGATCTTCATACGCAGGCCAACCGAAACATGACGTTGACAGAAATTACATTCTGCTATGAGCAATGCTGAATGTTCCAGTAAGGAATGCTTGCTGCATACTAAGTTTAAGGTTTTTTTTGTGTGGGCTGCTTCTATAGTGTTTGCCAAAGCATTGACACTGAATGCATTGCGTCTCGATCAGAATTTTGGCATGGTTGAAAAACATTCTTTTCCTGTAATTCACAAGAATTGCTGCAAGGCCTTTTGCAGTGAGCAGCTCTTATTCTTGCTGCTAACTTATTAGTAGCAAATCCTGAATGATGGCATCATGAATAGCACTGTGTCAGTTTACCTAAACTTTGAATGGGAGCATAAGAGTATCTTGTTCCTGTGTATAGTCTTTGCCAAAAGTAACCGAGCAGCCCCGCCGGCCGGCGGAGCACGCAAGTGGCCACGCTGCGGTGCTACCATCGCCGTCACTGGCTGCTGCTCTCCGGCGGCGAGTGTAAGCTGGCAGACATAAGCATGCCCCCTCACTCTCCTTCTTGGGATGATAAAAAGTAAGCGAGTACCATAGGCGGCATCTGTTTTGGCACCTTCAATGCGCTGTGCTTCGAATAGGGATCACTCACTCAACAAATTCCTTTTTGGCTGGCGCTGTGAAGCTTCTCTCTTCGTTGGAATGCCTTTGCGTTTAATATCAGTACAGTGCTCCAGTAGTTGCAATGAATGGGCAATTAGTACATGCTATTCTGCTCGTATGGATTGTCTAAAAAGTAAGGAAGGGAATGGATTTTGAAAACGTTATGTGCTTTTTGCTGCAGTTCTAGGCGTATCTTGTGACGCTTCGTTAAGTTGCAGGAAAGAAAAATAAAACATTTGCAGCCCTTTCAAGTGGCCTTCTTGCTACATACCGTATTTCGCGCTATTTGATAACGCACAAAACGTGCGTAATGTTTTTTGCATTGGTAATTATGTTTGTGCATTAACCTCCGGCCAATCTCTTCGTTTCAGCGAACAGCATAAAAATGTTATTCTCACACCTCAAACATATGTCGGCCATTTTCTCAATAAGTGCGACCGTTTTTTTTTTTTTTTGTTGTTTTTTTTTTTTGTTTTTTTTTTGGGAACACCATGTAACCACCCTATCAGCAATATGTTCTGGAAATGAAGATGTTCTGGAACCTGCCACGCGGTATTTTAACTGCAAACTGCTTTTTTGTGTTACTCGCTATTACTTGATTGGCAGTTCAGTGCCCGCTAGCAGAGTGGTGGCATCAGTAACTTAGTTAATAAGATGCTGGAATGGAACCTTCAAGTGTAAAGCAAGATCAAGCTCTCAAACCTGTGACTCGCTCTTGCTGAACACCCTGCCCACAACAGGGTGAAGCTGCTGAGAGAGTTTCAATACGAGTAGAAGAAAAGCTTCGTAGGCAACCTTCGTAATAGCAAGGTGTTCTTGGGGGATCATGCTTGGGAACATTTACAGGAAGTTGCAATCTCTGCTCAAATTTTTCAGCATTCATTTTCGCGTTGCAATCGCAAAAACTGTTACGCACTTCAGTGCGTTAGCAAGCTGCGGCAGATGCGACTTTGTTGATTCGCCACATTACAGACAGGAATAGCCGCATTTGAAACGGCGGAAAATATTGCTTTGTTTTTTAGTTTCTTTCTAGCTCAAGGAAGCGTCGCCATTGAAGGCTAGAAATTGCGTAAAAAACCAGACCGAGGTTTCGGTATTTGTGCCCTATCTCACTGTGCTAATATTCCCAGCGAGAGAAAGGCAACTACAAGCTGTGTGCTGGCATTCAACGCGCAAGGTATTCCAACGAAAGCGGAGCTTTATGGCGCCGGTCAAAAATGAGCATTGAACAAATTTTGCTGTGCATAGTGCCCTCCATTGCTAGCACAGCGCTCGAAAAGCACGAAATCGTACGCCGCACATGCTAACTGCTTACATTTTATCATCCCATGAAAAATAACGAAGGAGCAGCCCTGCGTCGGCAAGCTTATGGCGAATTTGAGTGGGAGAGCAGGTGCACTTAAGAGCACTTCGAAAGTGCTCTCAGACAAGCAGGTGCACTCCAGTGGGAGAGCAGGAGTAGAATCATTGGCTTCCAGTAGTAGAGGAGGAGGGCTTTTCCTCCGCTGAGAGCACCCGAGTGCACTCCCGGCTGCTCTCTCGTCTAAAGCGAGTGTAGAAGTCACATGGCATAAAGCTTCACATCCGCACCATCTATTTTTTTCTCTGGAATCTGCGATGCTCAAAATGGCAGCTGCAAAGCGTCGGCGCTCGGCGAACTCTTCGGAATCAAGTGAATTTGCGCCAGGAGCGGAAAGCATTGCTCAGGTGGTGTATGCATGTTGGAGAGTTGCTGCAGGCATCGAAAGGGCCAAAGGAGGCAAATCTCCATGCTGTGGAAACAAAGGCATACAAAACAAGCAGTTCTTCATGGAGCGTTGGCCTCTCCTCGGGTTGCACCTGCCGCCACTGCGGGCAGGCAGAGAATGCGGGGGAGAAGTGCGGTCACGTGGTCGTGTGCACGCTGCTCTTGACACTCGGAGAGCGTTCTCGTGGGAGGACAGTTACACCCTCGCTCAGCGTGCTTCTGTACTGCTCTGCAATGCTTGGCGCCTCTGCTCTTGTCCCCTCAACCGAATGCGCCATTACACTCACAGCCGGGGAGCAGCGGCCACCGTTGGAGACCGCCACGCCGCTGCTCGGCCCCGCGCCTGCTCCGCCAGCTGGCTGGGCTGCTCAGTTACCTTTGGCAAAGATGGTACCTGAGTGTGTGATATTGTCTGATATCACACTTACTCAGCTAGATCTGCAGACTGTGCTTTAACTAAGGTATATGTAACAATAGTTCTAAAGACCTGGAGCATTGAAGAGACTCCACCTATATACCACTTATATGCAGCGTTGTGAAGGTGCTTTTACTAAGTCAACTTTCACTCTGACATTGCAGAAATTATGCAACATTGATTAAAACATTCAGCAGAGTGTTTACCACTACCTAGTCACTGATGCCGAAGAAAGCATGATATATATATATATTTTTTTTTTCCTGTGTTGGGGGGGGGGGGGGGGGGGGCATCAAATACCAATGTATCATGAATATAACTGATTGGAATGTAGAAAAAAAAACCATATGCCACTGGTTGAGTAAAAACCTATCTCCAAATTTTTCATTCAATGCTTAACTTACTGAGCATTGAATAGAAGTTAAATGGGCTTTCTTATGTATATTTGCATTTAACCTTTCTTTGAGTTTTCATCAGCGCTGCCCTCATCCATAGCGGTGGACATAGTGTCCTATGCTGCTGAAAGTGCCATATAATGTGATCTAATGGGGGCATTTGCGTGACAGTCATGGTAACAAAGGACATTTCACATCCACCACTGTGGATAAGGGTGACACAGATGAATCTACGTTCTCAAGGATAGGTTGCATGCAGTATAGACACCCAAGAAGGTGGAAGATTGAACAGCTGTTGCCATAACTCAGCTAGTACATCAGATGAGAAATTTAGGTGGGTTCAGATCCCACAATAGTTACTCTTTCCTTCTACTTTCATATCAATTACCTCCATAATTATGTTATTACTTAGCGTTGACCAACCCTGTATGCTTTTTTTGGCCACAGTGACTGTTGGCTCCCTTTGTACGCATCTCAGACCGAATGCCTCATATTCCTTAGGTTTGTTTTCTTCATCTATAGTGGCAGACATAGGATGTCCTGTGTTATCACAAGTGCGACATGGAGCATGATCAGTGACTGTTGGCTTATATCATTTTTTAAAGGTGTGTAGTAGGCAGTACCGAAGTTTGGACTACTGTGTAACATAGGACATTGATTTTTGGTAGTGTAATGCATGTGACTAGGGTGTTGGTTAACTGGTGCTGTGGGGCTGGCTAGTTCAAACAACTGTATAACCATCCTGAAGAGGCAGCTGCTTGCTAAAGTGGACCCAAGGCCTGAGTCTAGCACTTGGAAGTTGCAGTGGACAAAATTAAAAAAAAAAAAAGTCAGAACACTTAAGCTTCACTTTTAAGGGTATAACTCGATAGGATTAATGGCTCCCATTGGCAATTAATTGTTCTTGCTGATCCTCTTGTGTATATGCCCTTTGCCACTCTCTTAATCGCTAATACTTTAATTTGTGCCTCTGTTACCTCACGTATACTTGTTAGCATACAGTCATAAGCTATGTAGCGCGTTACATGAAAGACCACCAACATAGACATAATGCTCCGCATTAACCAAGTCAAACTATAATGTACAGTCGTGCGCAAAAGTGGTATACAACACTCAGCTGGTGGCGGAGCTCTAAAAAACTGCATGCCAACTTTATCTAGCAACAGCTATCTAAGATCGGGACAAGAGTGGCAGTTTCCCATTTGCTCCACAAGCATCTGTCACAGCTGCTGTCCCTTACGCTGTAGCTAGATGGCATTTCTATGCAGTTTTCCAGAGCTCTGTCACTGTCTGAGTGTTGTATACCACTTTTGATCGCTACTGTACCTGTGTGGCTTTGAGGTGGCGGGCCTAACTGAAGATCCAAGGGTGTTGAAAGGCTGGATTCTGCTCTCACCCTACCATCTCAAAGGAAAAACCAGAGTTGACACACCTCTTGCCAACTCTGCCCTCTTATGTGGTCTCGCAATGTCGCAACCCGATGACGAGTCAGTGAATGGCCGTGTCACCTGCCAACTACGTACCACCTGCCGGTGTCATGGTTGTGATTTTTTCTCACAGTGCTGAAACTGAGCTTTCTGAAGAACAGAGCCTTTAATGCTTTTAGGTTAAAAAAAAAATTCATTGGTGCAGAAAAAATTTGTTTCGTGTCTGAGATAGGAAACTATGGCAATGTGGCATGCTCACATGGTTCTGTACATGTGAGCATTTTGCTCATTAAGCCTTCTATCCTAGCGTACTAAGAATAAATTAATGCATGCCGATGCTTATTCAGATGGAAACAGTCCATTTTTAGCTTGAGGAATGAGAGTTTGTTCATTGTGGTCCCTGGCACTTCTGTTTCAAAATTTCAAGGTTTGGAAGAGCAGTGAGTAATTTAACAGCAGATGTAAAGTGCCACTTTTGTGCTAAAAAAAAGCTAAGGAAGACATCCCTTGCTCCTCAAAACTATTCCATCAGTGCTTCCAATGTGGAGGAGGCCACAGAATGTTTTCCTATA
Source organism: Amblyomma maculatum (assembly GCF_055883805.1). Classification (NCBI taxonomy): domain Eukaryota; kingdom Metazoa; phylum Arthropoda; class Arachnida; order Ixodida; family Ixodidae; genus Amblyomma; species Amblyomma maculatum. The sequence continues at coordinate 188,565,414 of NC_139346.1, forward strand.
CCGAACCTAGACAACAGACAATTTCTTGTTTTTTTTTTTCTACAAAAGAAAAGTAATATTTAATAGTGAGGATGGAAAAGCACTGAGGATGTGTTCAGAAAGCTTCTCAGTTGGATGCGTTCCTAGAAATGCTGTTTTCAAATATTGACTACCCACCAGCATGTGGGACATTTTCAGGGCTGCCTAAACACTGGTTCGCATTTCATGTCAACCAACCTGTTCACAGATTGGTTAACATAAAAACTTGTACCTTGTTCTGTCGTGCTCATATAAGTTGTAATGCATCTCCAGGGAGCCAGTTGTGGTTTCAACTTAATATTACATCATTGAGCATTTAGAGCATGCAGCTCCTATATATGATAAATGAACTCTGTTATCTTTCTACAGCAGAATGACTGAATTACGAGCAACATTATAATCTCTGTGCACTGAGAGCTGAGCAGATAGCACTAGACACCACAATTTGGCTCTTGGCTTGACTTGCATTCCAAGCTGCGAATGGATTTAATTTTTGCCAGGATTTAGCACCAGCTTTAGCTGAATACTGTTCAGTTCTGTACTTGCACCAACACACATGGTTTCGGGGCTGCAGGATGTGCGTGGGCCTGCGCCGGGACAGGAACCACTCTTCACACCTGAGTCTCCATGCACTTCACCTGGTCTCAGAGTTGCTCCAATGGTAGCTGAACCGCCAGGGACCAACACTTCTAGTGGCGAATCGGTGAGGGCTTGAAGGTTGCAGATATTGTTAATTGCAGAGAGCAATCTGAATTTTGTGCAAAGGAAAGAAAGTGATATTGTGAAGCAGGTGTTGGAAAAAAAAGGCAGAATTGTAAAGCAGATAATGCCTTTAACCGATAATATACCTACAGTGCAGAAGTTTGGGCTACTAGTTGGTGCTGATTCATAATGATGAAAAAAATGGTGCGAGCTACTAAATTTGCACGATTGTAAGTCTACAGTTCTATACCATGGGAAGAGTCATCGATTAGACATAAGATTGTAACCGTGTCACGGCATACCATATATCTCTTTTGTCTCAACTTGGTTTTGTTCAGATTTTGTCTACCCTCTTCCCTATATCAGATTTTCACATCAAGAAGTAAGAACAGGTATTCTTACAATTGCATAAATGCAGTACATGGGGCAAAAATTAAGCAACAATTTAGCTTGGATAAGTGCAGTTATACGTGCAGGGATATCACTGAGCGTTCGTTTAGCTAAGTGGCTTTGTTTAGATTTGCTTGCCATGTCTTCCTATGTTTAGCCAGGTATTTAATGGTCGCTTTAGGCTTTTATTAGAATGAAGGATAGCTAATTAATGTCCTTAGTACAAATGTGTTAGAGGCGATGAAGATGATGAAGCTGATGACATCTGAAGCACAGCGTGAAAGACTGGCAGCTTGGCACATGAAGAAACTGGTTACCAAGTTGGTGCAGTGGTCTAGCGCAGTGACCAGCGAAGCTGAACTTGTTGCCTCGGCCTGAATTTGAAACCCACTAGAGGCCACTTTTTTCTTTTTTTTCGCGCAGTTGCTCAAAGGCGGCTTGATGGCTTTCCCTGCAAAATCCAAGAATGTGGATAGCAATCCTTATGCATTAAAAAGGAAGGGGGAAAAAGAGGCATTGATAGGACAGAAAAAGAAAACAAAAAAAAAAAACACTTACTCCTTCCTTTCATGTCTTATCTGCTGTTCGTGCGTCTGTTATTTTTCGCCAATGTGTTAGTATACTTGTGCTTGATCCTAGCTGAAAAGACTCAAAAACTACACAGGCACAAGTGCCTTGCAGACTCAGTTTCTACTTCATTTTTGAACGGTAATGCAGATTTCTTTAGTCTCTTTTATCCATTCTGTGTGCAGCATCACTTGTTTTGAGGCTGTATTTTTTTTAAAGTAAACGTGCAAGATTCATTATTCTTTCCTGCAATATTTACCATTCCATGCCTATTCATTCTTTGTGAGCATTGCTTGTTTTGTTACTGGAAGCATCCCGGTGTTGAGATAATGTGATTAAACCACATTCATTGATGTGTTTGCTTCGACTTACATTTTCTCTTTGTTTACTTTTTCCTTAGCTCTCAGAGCTGATCAAGATCTGTGAAGCAGTTCCAGTGAAGCCGAAACCTCCGAGTACTGATACCTTGCAAGGTGCCAAGGGTACCGGCGGAAGTACTCGCCCAACCAAGTTCCGTGCAGCTGCCACGACGAAGGCATCAAAGCAGCAGCAAGAGACAGTGAGTGCCTAAAGTTCTTGTTGAATTCATTCATTCTGCTATCAAGTACTTATTCACTCTTTTGGGAAGGTGCATATTTATTTGTAGACTGACATGTGATGTTGGGAATTCTGGGCTGTGATATTTGTTTAGTTTTATTGAGCTGCACTGACACATCTGCACCTTTCGTCACAGTTCTTTGTGATCTGTAGGTGCCTGTGCTAAAACCGCACTGCAGCTTCATTGCTGAAGATTGAGGCTCAGACATGAGTGCTCTAATTTAATTTTCCATGCATGTAAAAGTGGACACAGAAGCAAATGAAAAGTTGCCCTTTGCTGCGTGCCTGCTGTGGTATCTTTTAAGCTGGTGGCAAGTGGAAAGCAGCAGCTGCAATTGAATCCCTATGAGACTCCATATCTGCTTGGCCCTGCAAAAAGTTCATTAGACTGAAATTTTGAGAGGTGGTGCACGTGTACATAGTGGAATTCAGTGGCGATGATTGTACATGTTTGCTGTGCATGAGCATTAGGCAGGTAGTTTGCATTTCATGAGAAGGAAGTGAGCTACAAACTCTACTTGCGTGGTAATGGCTACCCTGTGGGCTGGAGCATATGTGTACACTTGGTAATACCAGGGCTAAGTTTTGTTTCTTGAGATCTGCATGCTGTGACTATATGGGACGCAAAAATGTCTTAGGCTGCAGCTTTCATTACAAAAGACAGAATGCAATGAATGTGCTTGCACATAAGCCATTTTCTCACAAGCTGTAATCTGCCATTAGCTCATGGCTTGGGTCTCTGGACCAAAATAATTAAAATAATTTCTGGCTGTTTCAAGTTACTTTAGCTTCATTCTGGAGCCTAGTACTCCATTGGTCACTGAACTGCTGCCGTGGCTCATCGGCTACAGCATTTGTGTGTGAGCTCACGTGGCTGAATCTGACTGACAGCCATTTTTCGACACTGGGAAAATGTAGAACTGCCCATGTGTAATGTCCCTGACATTCAGTTCTAAAACTTCCCACTGCAGAATTTATTTTGATTTAGCCCTGTGGGCTTCTGTCTCACAAATCAAACTTTCTTTTTTTTTCCCCTTACATTAGCATAACCAGGATTCCACAGTGCTTTTATTTGACTATTGTTGCAATCTGGAACTTGTGAGCTTGTCATTAGTTTGAGCTAGTCACACCTCCTGCAAATGATTGGCTGTAACATGCCACAGTGCCACAGTAACATGCCACAGTGGCTTGGTGCTCACTTTGAAGTCTGGCGCCAGGACCTCTTACAAGGGCTCACCTGTCTGAGCACTTTTCAATATCTTTTACGCACATTCAGAAGCTCTAGCATGCTTGAATTCGGTCCATTGTTCATGGGATTTCTGGGAGCATTTTATTTGCAAGTGAAAGGAAAAAAATGTTTAGATTCAAGGCACATGGTAACTAGTGCTAAAGACAAGAACAGGAGAGAGACGGACACCACGAACACTAGACATCAACTTGGTTTCATTCCAGACAGACACATTCCCAGCTAACTTAGACCAAGATTTTTAAAAATAGTTAGCCCTAGCACAGTGAAACCAGTTCGGAGTGGTTCAGAGTTGCATATGCTAACCTCTAGTACTTCTTTAGTTCACCAAAGTTAATTAATTAGGGAAGACTAAATAACTATTTTTGTAATTATTGGCTTGAGAGAAAAAATGTCTGAGCAAAAGTTATAGATCTTCTCAAAACGGGTAGCTACATTGTTTCCATCACACTAAGACTTACGCCGCCCTATTTATAGGCCTTCAAAAAATGCTGTCATGTGACCAGCTGTTACTTTAAATCATTCTCCAGCATACAACCAACTTCATCGTAGAGAGCACGGCCCAGAAAAGCTGATTTTGTTATCTCTGGCGTGACTCGGGGCTTTAAGTGATGCCGCAGTCACTAGGAATTTGTTTTTGTGCTAGGCGTCGTTTTTGGCTAGTAAAAATATCACCTTGCGTAAACGCTAGTTTGATGGAAATAACATAGGTACTTGTTTTTCGAGAAGATCTACAACTTTTGCACTGACACTTTTTCTCTCAAGCCAATAATTACAAAAATAGTTATTTAGTCTTCCCTAATTAATTAACTTTGGTGAACTAAAGAAATACTAGAGGTTAGCATAGGCAACTCTGAACAGCTCTGAATTGTTTTCAATGTGCTAGAGCTTACCATATTTTTAAAAATCTTGGTTCATGTTAGCTGAGATACCCTATATAGGCAAACCATGTGCACCCATGTGCAAAAGTGGAGAGACCACGCGTTTTGGCAAAACTGCAAGCCAGCTTTTTCTGACAGTGAAGTGGTTATTTCTAAATTATGCAGAGGTTAGCCGTTGTCCAAACAAATTTGTCAGGTTTTTTTTTTTACAGAAAAATGATGGTTGCAGCGGTTCGTGTGGTCTCTCCACTTTTGTGCAGGGGTGTACAAAGGATCGCATTTGCAACGGCACCTTTCGGTTCAAGAATTGCAATTCTTTGAATGGTAAAGATAAGGATGGCTTGCTTATGCATGACTGTCATTTCATGTGAATGAGAAAGGCTTCCAGTATTTCACGGTCCTTGTGGTCTGGACTTGAAAAAATGACCTGTGTCTGATTTTATATCGGAGCACAGTTATCTTCACAACGTTTACAATGTGCCGCTAAGTATCCCAAGCCTGATAGTGCCTCGACAGCCAGCCTGTGCTCCATTAGCCGAACATTGATACATCAGCCAGTTTGGCGGATGTATCAATGTTTGGCCAATGGAGCACAGAGTGTAGTTGAGTCTAATTGGAGTAGACACCCCCCACCACTAATGTATTGCGGGTGGCCAATAGAGCACAATGAAAATTGCTACATCGACCAGTTTGGCCGATGTAGTGATTCCCGCATGACAAGGGAATTCTGTAGAACACATTGGTCTTGCAAGCCACATACACCATTTGATGTTTTATTGGGCAGACTGACAATATTGAATGTGTCTGAAATAAAAGTAAGTTGATGTCTAGCATTCGTGGTGCCAGTCTCTCTTCTGTCCTTTTCTTTAGCGCTAGTTGCCATGTGCCTGGAATCTAAAGGTCACCAACTAGCCCAGTTGTCTGCTTTAAAGAAAATGTTGCAAGATTTTTACTTAAAGTTTCATTTTTCTGTTTTTTTTTTACACAGCAGAAATTAAAATCGTAGTTCTAATCATGTTGTTCTTTCTCATTGCCCCTTTAAGAAATTGACCTATATAAACTTCATCTGCTATATATATATATACATATATATATATATATATATATATATATATATATATATATATATATATATATATATATATATATATATATATATATATATATATAATATTTTTACATGTTTAGGACACAATATTTTCCCCTGCTGAGCCAATAGTCCGCGTCTTACAAGCTTTGAAAGAGTTGTGCGCATTTTCTGTGTACATTTCACTTCAAGTGATTGCGCACTCTTCAGCAGCAGTAAGACGCTACAGCCAAAGTGCTGTGTTAGCATTCTAAAATGCTCTGTCAAGAACATTTACGATGACAAAGCAAGGCTGTCAGCAGGCTTGCGCTCTTTTTATTCATAACACAGGTACTTTCCTTGTTCAGTTTTATCTTTATTTATTTTTAAATGCAATAAGTTATTTACACATGATTGACACAGTGCGATGTTTATTCACATTAAGAAAGCACTTGTGTAATGGTTAAACAATGAAGGAAACATGAACTGAACTACTTTGTTGTAATCTGTTTACATGTTTACACATGGCATGGTGATAAGCAAACGGGAGCTGGATGTCTGCGAGTCATCCTTCAGTGGATGGTATGAGGCGCAGTCTGCTGGAAAGCATTTTTACATTAAACTAAAGGTTCCCAAATGAAAGAACAAAGCTAGAAAATATGCTGTAGTCAGTAGCTTCTAAGTAATTTCTTTGCACAGCAGAAAGTTTTTCCAGATCGTCATCTCAGTATACGTGTGCACCTTTGATCTTGGCATGTATGGCAAAACATGTATGGGCTTTGAATGTATGTCACAATTTCTACATTGCTCTAGAATATTGTTACGATGGGCTTGTTTTGTGGATTTTTGGCTGTCATCATTTTTAGGCATCTTTCTTTTTTTTTTTTTAAGGTGCTCTAGCAGATGGTACTTTTTCAAGAAGATAATGTAATTACTTTTCTGCTAATAAATAGGTAAATTAGTGCAACGAGCTCCTAGCACAATATCCTCATTTACTAGAGTGCATTATGCTAGCATGCATGTGCAGAATTCTGATGTCAAAAGGGTGTGGCTAGATGTGCCTGGGGTCCCCCATTTTTAATTAACCTTACTCTAAACCTGCCTTCTGCTGTATTCTTAACAATGTGAGCCCACTGTTGTTTCTCGTTGTCACTCCTCTCTTTAGTAATCATTGCTATCCTCCCCTATCCCTTTTCTTTCCACTGGCCGGAGCTTGGTTGCTAAAGATATTAGAAAGCAATTGCTGTAGCTGGCAACATTCTTTTCAGCCATTTCATTACCACCATCACCCCATACAGTGTGAACTTGTAAAGTAACCCTCTCACACTAAACAAGATAGCAGGAAGTTCTAGCTATAAATAACACTGGCAGTCCTAAATTGTGCACGTGAATGCTTTTGTATCATGGTAGGATTTACACATCTGCAGTGGAATAGAATTTACCTTCTTTTTATGGTGTGTAAGTGGTGCCATCTGCGGAAAGATAAGGCTCAAATCCGAGTTGCACTAAAGCTGGCGAGCCCTCTTAATGCACATCATGTTGCTCTGTCGGTGCCTAATTGTTTGTCTTGCACTAGGAATGTCGTCACTGAAAGGGAGTGTTTGCAACTGGGACAGTTTTTTCTTCAAGCATGTCTTCTTTGATATATGGACACTGCAGCAATTAACTGAAAATTTTCTTCCTTGCAGAAACCGCAAGCAAAAGTTTCACCACGTAAGGGGAAGCGTACTGGCTTGGTAAGTGCTTTTGTTTGGCAATGTGAAATTTTAGTGTTTATTTCTCATTTCTTAGGTTGTGTAGTGACATTGGAGCTTCTGCTGGGTTCTTTTTTGTCTTTGAAAGTGACAAGTAAAATGCAGATCCCGTAGAAGAAAATTCTAAAGCTAAAGCAAGCCACAAATCATTAAAAAGTGTATGCGTGAGAGGCGTATATTTTAATATCTTGTTAGCCTTGCAAAAAAAATTTCAGATTAACTGCAGGATGCTGTTTTGTTAAACTTCTCTTAAGAGTGAAGCCAAGACGTGTGGTAGAGTCATGCAAACCTGTCAGGGAATTTTAAATGGGAAAGCATTTGCAGCGAAGAATAAGGAAGCATGGCATTGTTTCCTACTTGGCGTACAGCACTGTCAGACATGGAGAGCAGCTTTATTCTTGCAAATATTATTTTATCGTGCATATTTTTTTTTGTACTTAAGCTTCTTTAAAAAGTTCAAAAAGTTTGTGGAGAGCTAGCTTGATCAATTCTCAATAAACGGCTGATTGGGAGAGTTGGTCAACCATGAGGAACAGTAATATAAGAGCGCACCAGAAACAAGACAAAGAGGAGAAGAGGACATCAACGGCAACTGGGCCGCTGTTGTCCTCTTCTCCTCTTTGTCTCGTTTCTGCTGCGCTCTTGTATTACTGTTTGTCAATTCTCATGGGGTATCATTCTGTGGTATGTTTTAACGCGTTAAGATTTTGACAAGCCTAGTATTCCTTGAAGAGCAGTTTCGTTTAGCCTAGGTTGTGTTAATATTCTCGGTTAAACATAGCTGATGACTAAATGGTATCAGTTAATTTGAAGATGCTGATAATTCATAGAATTTCAGGGGTGCTGTAATTGCTAATATAAATTGATTTCAGTGAACAGCTCAAGACCTGTGATGCTGTGGAGGAATGCCTGTTAATGCAGCGTCACTCCAAGTCTGATTAGCATGGGATCCTGCAATAAGCAACAAGATTCTTAATCAGATTCTGCTGTTAGTAACTAGTGCATGCCCGGTGATATGTTGAGGGGCGCCTGGCATGCTGGAGCTTGAACGGTGCCATTGCTGGACATGCTCATCAACACAGAACACACTATGCTGGCCTGGTTGTCTAGATGGGCCATGAGTGGCTCCTTATTAGGTAATTGCGAGACACATATTCATCCAGCAACTGCTTGTATTGCTAGCTCCTGTATGCATGCACCTCAGCGCTGTGCCGGGCCACCAGCCCGAAACCTTGACGCTGGATTGGTTGAGGAGCATTTTTCACAGGCTCACTTTTGTTTCATTTTTGGATAATTTGAAAATCTGCTTTATTCGAGTATGTTAGGCTCTTCAGTCCCATTAGAATTATAATTGTCAGGTTTCATGTTAGCATTTCATGTCATGCTCCATCATGTTATGCTAGTTATTTTGGCGACCTGGAAATACACTGAGCTGTCAGTTAAGGGGACCCTAGTGCACATGCATGAACCATTATTATTATTAAAAAAGACAATACTATGAGTGCTCTGTGGTTTGGAGTTTTTTTCTCTACACTCACTCTGATAAAATAGTCTAGCCACACCTGCCACAGCTTTGGATGTGCTTTACAATTTCTTGCAGGCTTCTGCAACTACAGCATTGTCCGGAAAGTCAACAGAGCTGGAGAAGAAAGCGGACTCAAGTTCTACAAGTGAAGTTCCAGCTCCTGCACCTGCCCCAAAGAAGCGCAAGTTCTTCAAGAAAATGGAGAGCCCAGTTTGGGAAGGTTTCTTCGACTAGCAGATTATTTTTCACGTTTTCAGGTTGTGCCTCAATAAGAGGTTTTGAATGCACCTGATGCCCAACTGAGCATCAGTCATATGAATCCTTTTTTTTTTTTTCATCTGTACTTGTATGGACATTATTGTTTTCTCTGAGAAAAAAAAAGTAACGGTTACATTATTTGAATTATTTACCATCCGATGGTTGCTGACTTTAGTAAAGGTTTCTTAAGGAAGTACATTGAGTACTCAGGTGCAGTTCTGTTTGTATGTAGTGTAATTAACTATTTTGTTTCTGTTATTTTATGTTTTAAATCAGCTTCCAATATGTTATGTTTCATTCATTTCGTGTTCATCAGATGTATGCTGCTTCAGTTATATATTTCACATGTAAAGCCATGTTTCATTCACTTGCCTATATTAGTGATGATATTCCATCACTACCTTGTAGATTGTTTCTTTCGCATCACAGATTGCTTTAAATGGTTGCTTGAGGAGTAGTCCAGTGAGTACTCTGATGCTGTTGTGTTTGTGTGTAGTGCAATTAACTACATTGTTTTTTTTTTAATGTTATCTCTTGCAAGTTTTGTAGCACCTTCTGTTATGTTACTGTTCTTTGCATGATGTGCAAAGCGGGGCCAGCAGCCAAGATGTTGCTTTCAAAAGAACGAGGGCTAACACGATATGCAAAGCGGGGCCAGCAGCCAAGATGTTGCTTTCAAAAGAACGAGGGCTAACACATTGCTAATGCCAATTTCTGGACTCCTTGCACTGTGCGATTGGCTGCCCCGCAACCTATATAGGCTTTTCTCTAAAAGAGTAAGAGAACTTCATGTGAGGCATACGCTTACTCTGCTTGGAACTTCTGCACTCGATATTACTGTGCTTAATTTCCAGAATTCTTGTCTGTCACAGCTTTGAAAGCTTATGTGGTCTTGAAAGTATCATACCACTTTGTTGAATGCTTTGTTCTCTTTGTTGACAATAAAATTTCATCTTTATCATCAGTTACTACAGCACTGGCATAAGCTTTTAATTGCTCATCAACCTCTATTTGAAAGCCACAATGTGGCTGCTATTAAGAAAGGCTGTACAAGTTTCTTGAAAACTTTGCAGATGAAGAAGAATGTGCCGTTGTCCAGGGCTGGATTCAGAAACTGCTGTGCCTTACCGCCGTTAGCCAAAATGGCTAGCAGCTGACATTGCAGCACAAAATTAACTGCCCGAGGGACAGGGGTAAATTGGGGGGGGGGAGGGAGCAATTAGGGCAATTTTCCTCCCCACTAAGAGAAATGTTACTTAGGAAAATCATGCTGATACTAATTTTTTTGATAAACACTTGTTCAACTAGGGGCAAGCGAGGCAAGGAGCACAAGCACTGTGTGGTGTCCCTGTGTGGCTGTTTCGCTGATGCACTGTAGTACTTCAGTCATGGATCGCTAACTTACCCTTGCCGTTAGCTTAATGGCAAGGATGCACAGGGAACTTTCTTGAGTGACGTTTGGAGAATTTTGCATTTGGTCCAGCATTCCAAATTCCATTCCAGCGATGATGCTTGATAACAGCAGGGGCATAAGAAGATGCTTTGAGTGATCAGTCTTTGATCGTTAGAAAGATATCCAGTTATATGGAAGCACCATAAATTTCGTATTTCAATCTTATAATTAATGCGAGCTAAATTGGAGTAAGTCTAGTTTTGATTTGTTTGGAATGGGGCAGCGGGATTATATTTGGCGCCAATGGTTAAGTGGTTACACACGATTTTACAAAGGGGTGAAGGGCGCTGCCATATTGTAGCGCTGGGCTGCTCACTTAGCATGAGAAAGGGCGCTGCCATACTGGGGCACTGGGCTGCTCGCATAGCACAGGAAAGAGGCGCTGCCTTTTTGGAGCACAGAGCTGCTCTCGTAGTCGTAGCACAGGAAAGGCTTGACTGCTTCCCTTAACAGCCCAGTCAAACCGGTTTAAGGGTAATGAAATGGTGTGTAGTAGCTAGGATACAACATAAAGCAGCAGTTGGTAACTATGAGCCATGATATGTGGTGTCTTACACCGCCGAACAGTGCACAAAATCAGTCTTCGATATTTGACTTTGTTAAACAAGCCAGAGGTGTCAAAATTATTGAGCTTGTAATGGTTTGACTGTTGGTTTTTTTATTTGGGTAAAAAAAGGTTTAAGAGTGGTCTACTTTGTCATGGAGAAATTTGCAATTACTGCATGCTTGAGTTGTATCTAACTAGCATGGATGTTCAAAAGGCACAGTCACCCTTTGTATGGTGTTCATCATATCGTACCAGTAAAAAGAAATTTCGAAACAAACCCGAGACTCATAATGTCGGAGTAAAAATATGCTGTTCTAGAAGTGAGAAATTGCCGGGTTCTCCTCATGTCATAACTTTGCTGTATCCATTTTCACCATTGAACTCTCCAGGACACTTTTGTCTTGGAAGGATGTAACGCTCCAGTTAACACTCTATCGCCCGGTTCGAAAGTCACTACACGGTGGCGGTGATCGTAACGCTGGGCGTCTCGACCTTGCTGGTTCCGGATGCGTGCCCTCGCCAGCTGTTGTGCTTCTTCTGCGCGTTGAGTGAACTCCTCGGCGCCAACTTCGAGGTCACGGCCGTCGTGGGGCAACATGGCTTCGAGCATTGTCCAAACTTCGCGGCCATACAATAAGGAGAACTGCGTCATTTGCGTTGTTTCCTGCTGCGCTGTGTTGTACGCAAACGTGACGTACGGCCGGACGTCGTCCCAAGACCATGTTCAACATTCACGTACATGGACATCATGTCGGCGAGAGTTTTGTTCAGACGTTCTGTCAAGCCATTAGTTTAATTGTGGATGGTAGGTGGTTGACCTGCGATGGGTAGTGCCGCTTAGTTGCATGACAGATTCCAGTAGCTTGGCAGTGAAAGCAGTGCCTCGGTCCGTTATTATAACTGTTGGGGCGCCGTGCCTCTGGACGATGCGTTCGATGAAAAATTTCGCTGCCTCGATTGCTGTACCGCGATGGAGAGCCTTCGTTTCAGCGTAACGCGTGAGGTAATCTGTAGCGACAATTATCCACCTGTTGCCCGAATCAGAAATTGGAAAAGGACCCAACAGATCCATGCCAACTTGTTCGAATGGGTATCTTGGCACTTGAACAGGATGCAGTAAACCGGCTGGTTTCACAGGCGGTGTTTTCCGTCGCTGGCAATCATGGCATGTCCTCACGTAACGTCGTACCGCGGCCGTAAGGTTTGGCCAGTAATAACTCTTTTTAATTCGGGCCAGAGTTCGAGCATACCCCAGGTGACCCGCGGTGGGCTTGTCATGACGTGCCTGTAAGATTTCTTCGCGAAGAGACTCTGGTACGACGAGGAGGTAGTCTCTTCCCGTCGGAGCGAAGTTGATCTCGTATAAAACATTGTTTCGCATGCAAAACGATGAATGCGTTCTGGCGAAGAGACGGAGAACTTCTGTAGAGCGTGCTTCCAGAAAATTGATGTGATGCGAGAGCCGGGTCGTCACGTTGCTGCTGCAAAACAGTGAGCGCGTCGACGGCTGCGATAAGGGGGAAGTCTGGTTCTTCGTCTTTCTGCGCAGCCTCGACAGGTGAACGGGACAAGCAGTCGGCGTCGTTGTGCTGACGTCCAGACTTATACACGATGGCCATGTCGAACTCCTGTAGCCGTAAACTTCATCGTGCAAGGCGTCCGGAGGGGTCTCGCAAGTTCGTTAACCAGCACAAAGACTGATGGTCACTCACAACCCGAAAGTGCCGGCCATAAAGATAGGGTCGAAATTTCATCATCGCCCATACAACAGCCAGACATTCTTTTTCGGTGGTGGAATAGTTCGATTTGGCACGGGACAAAGTCCGGCTGGCGTAGGCGATAACTCTTCGGCACCGTCTTGCCACTGGACGAGTACAGCGCCTAGACCCACATTGTTGGCATCTGTGTGGACCAGAGTCTCGGCATTCGCATCGAAATGGGCAAGCACAGGTGTTGTCTGCAGGCGGTGCCGTAACTCGTCGAATGCCTTTTGCTCTTCGTCCGTCCAGGTGAAGGTGACATCATCCCGAGTGAGACGTGTCAACGGAGCGGCAATGCGCGAAAAGTTTTCAATAAACCTGCGGTAATAGGCGGCCCAAGAAACGGCGAACTGTCTTCTTGTTACATGGAGTAGGGAATTTGGTGACCGCTGTTTTAGCGGGATCGGGACGAACTCCTCGATGGCTGACGACGTGCCCCAAGAACAGGAGCTCTTCATAGCCAAAGTGACACTTTTGTGGTTTTAACGCGAGGCCGGCAGATCTGATAGCCCGTAGCACAGCGGAGAGACGTTGGAGGTGTTCCTCGAACGTTGGTGAAAACACGTCGTCCAGGTAGACTAGACACATCTGCCATTTAAGACCAGATAGAACAGCGTCCATCATTCGCTGGAATGTCGCTGGAGCGGAGCACAATCCGAAAGGTAGGACTTTGAATTCATAAAGTCCGTCGGGCGTGACAAACGCTGTCTTCTCGCGATCACGTTCATCGACTTCGATCTGCCGGTAACCGCTCTTAAGATCAAGCGATGAAAAGTAGCGCGCGTGGCGCAACCGGTCTAATGAGTCATCAATGCGTGGCAGCGGGTAGACGTCTTTTTTTGTGACCTGATTGAGCTTACGGTAGTCCACACAGAACCTTAAACTTGTCTTTCTTCTTAACGAGGACAACAGGCGAAGCCCAGGGACTCCTCGATGGTTGTATGACACCGTCATTTAACATCTCGTCTACCTGTTGAGCAATGACTTCGCGTTCCCGCGGTGACACTCGGTAGGGGTTCTGTCGGACTGGTCGGGTGCAGTCGTCTGTTATTATGCGGTGCTTGGTCAAGGGCGTCTGTTTAACCGCGGAGGCGGATGAGAAGCAGTCTTGAAACTGAAAGAGTAGCGCCCGACGAGTCTGTCCTTCTCTGCCGGTGATAGAGCGGGATTCACATCAGGGTCGAAGTTGGGCGTTTGGCTGGCAGACGTGTTGGTCTCAAGAACAAAGCAATCGTGGGCTGCTTCTGCGACACCTTCAAAGTAGGCTACCGTGGTGCCTTTAGCGATGCGTTGCCGTTCGTTTCCGAAGTTCGTAATCAGCACGTGAGCTAGACCATTAGTCAGATGAACTATACCATGTGCAACACAGACTCCATGATGTAACAGAAACTCTGTGTTCTGTTCGGCAACGCCGGCAGCACAGGACTGGTCGTCGCACCTGACTGTGACGAGAGCAGACGAACGTGGCGGCATGGATACATCCGCGTGAACGATGCGTAAAGGTGCGTGGCGTCGTTCGGAGTCAGCGGTCGTCGTTGCAGGCGTTGAAAACGTGACAGTACGGCGAGGAACATTAATAATGGCCCCATGCTCACGTAAAAAGTCCATGCCAAGTATGAGGTCCTTGCAGCAGTGCGGCAGGATAACAAAAACGGCTACAAAGGCTGAATCGGCGATGGTTACTCGGGCAGTGCATCGTCCGATCGGCGTCATAAGGTGACCGCCAGCAGTACGAATTTGCGGCCCCAGCCATTCACTTTTAACCTTGGAGAGCAGATCTGCGAAATTCTTGCTTATTTTTGAAAAGTCTGCTCCGGTGTCTAACAAAGCGGTTACTGGGTGTCCGTCGACGAGAACGGAAAGGTCGGCGCTGACAACGTGATCGGCTTGAGGTTGATTTGGAGTTTCGGGTTCATGCGGCGGCGGAGGCATCGTAGTTACAGCATCAGGCTGAGTCGTCACGGGGGGGTCTTCGGGATATTGATTCCGTTTGTCAGCAACCTGCCCCCCTGAGGTCGCCGCCTTCAGTTTCCCCGGTGTGGGCTTGGCGACCGGCGCCTCGGCACATGATTAAACTCACGGCGGCCGGGTGACGAGTAGCGCACTGGAGAAGACTGTGTACTGTCTCTCGAAGAGGTATTTGCACGGGTTGCCAGATATTCTTCGAATTCTGGAGGGCGTTCGCCGACCCGGGGACGCGGGGAATCGCGAGCAAAACCCCGAAGACCGAGTTCACGGTATGGACAACGACGGTAAAAGTGGCCGAGTTCTCCGCAGTGGTAGCACAGCGGCCGTTGGCGAGGCGCCAGACGTCTGCCTTCCGAACCGGTTGCTGCATGACGGGGTTCTGCTGGGATGGCGGTTGGTACAGTGGCTGAGGAGCGGAAGGCTGCATGACAAGGCTCTGCTGGGATGGCGGCTGGTAGGACGGTTGGTAGAACGGTGGCTGCAAAGTGGGCGGCGGCTGTGCTTCGAAACGAAGCTGTTGCGCAGGAGGCACTGCAGGCCGACGAAGAGCCGCTGCGTAGTTCATAGAACGTGGCTCCGATAGTGACTCAGGCGGTGACAATGTTTGACGTATTTCTTCCCGCACGGCTTCGGTGACAGCCGCGGCAGTCGGGTTAGGCGATCCAAGATTGAACTTGAGCTCCTCGCGAACTACCTCGCGGATCAGCTCACGCAGAGAGTGATCGTCAGTGGACCCGTTCAATGTGGCCACACTGCTCAAGGGCTGACCACAGGCAGACTCCGTGCGCCGGTATCTTTGCTGCAGGGCTCGCTCAATGAGGGTTGCTTCATTGATGAAGTCCGCGACGGTTTGAGGTGGACTGCGAACCAGACCAGTGAAGAGGGGTTCTTTTACGCCCTGCATCAGGTGGCGCAACTTCGCTGATTCCGTCATGTCGGGATCAGCCCGTCGGCAAAGACGCGTCACGTCCTCGGCGAACATGGCCACGCTTTCGTTAGGTAGTTGCACACGAGCTTCTAGGAGGCGGCGTGCGCGATCACGGCGGTCGTGGCTGGCGAAGGTTTTCCGCAGCTGCTGGCGAAAGGAATCCCAGTTTTGAAGACCGGCCTCCCTATTCTCATACCACGTTTTAGCAGTCCTCAAGCGTGAAATATACATTTCGCAGCTTCTGAGCCGGGTTCCACTGATTAAATTGCGCCACTCGTTTGAACTGGTCGATCCAGTCGTCGACATCTTCCCCAGTACCGCCATGGAAACTGGGGGGCGTACGAGGCTGCTGAAGCAGCAACTGATGAAGCAGCAACTGATGCTGACTTGCCTGGGCCATTGCAGAAGTCTCTAACTGCTGGTCAGCTGGCGTCGGTTCAGGTAGAGGAGCGAATTCCGGCGCCAGACCCCGGAGGCGACGGCTGCAGCAATGAACGGGTGTATATACGAGCGGAAGCCGGTTGGGACTCGATGAGCGGCTGCGAGAGGTCCGAGACATGTAGTTCAAGGTCTCACCTCCACCAGTGTCACGTAGCCGTTTAGGCCCGTAACCAGAAGGTTGGGTTTTAATGGGGGGTTGAGCTAGCGGGCGCAGAAGAGCAGGTTCGGAGCACCGAGAGACGGCAGCTAACTTCAGCTTCTTCTCGAACGCCACGGGCACTTCTTCGAGTCCGCGCACCAATATTTCGCAGATCCCTCAGATTTAAGTTTAGACACCGCGGAGCACTGCCATCATGCAAAGGTTTCTGAAGGCTGCAACGGCTGCAACACATCTAAAAAAGCAAAAGTGAAGAAACGGCAACAGATTAATGCAATTGCCCCGCCGCGGTGGTGCAGTGGTAAGACGCCCGACTACTGTGCCGGAGTTCTCGGGTTCGATCCCGACCGCGGCGGCTGCGTTTTGATGGAGGCGAAACGAAATGGCGTCGCGTCCGTGCGGTTAAAAATCTCTAGGTGGTCGAAATTACTCCGTAGCCCCTACACGATTCCCCTTTCTTTCTTCCTTTCTTTCTTTCTTTCTTTCTTTCTTTCTTTCTTTCTTTCTTTCTTTCTTTCTTTCTTTCTTTCTTTCTTTCTTTCTTTCTTTCTTTCTTTCTCTTTCTTTCTTTCTTTCCACTTTCACTCTCACCTCCCTCCCTTCCCTTATGGCACGGTTCAGGTGTCCACAGACGCAAGTGTGACAGATACTGCGCCTCTCCCAATTCCTGTGAACCAATTATTATTATTATTAATGCAATTCTCTGCTGGAGATCGGCGACGTGTTTGAATGTGCAAGTTACTCGGGGCATGTCTTTTGGCGTATAAAATTTAGCGTGCGCGATTGCATTTCGAACGCCGTCTTTTTGCTTAGGGTGTTGCTTCACTGGAGTCCTTAGTAATTATTATTATGGAAAAAACCTGAAACAATAGAGCATCTTTTTCTTGACTGCTGGGACCCAATATTTCACTGGGATGTTTTACAGCGCACGCTTAAGAAACAGTTACCAGTCGATCCACATGGAATAAGGTTCTTGCCGATAGAAACATCACAGAATATACCATATGATTTGATTATGCTTCTGGGCCTGCACTCAATATGAAAAACTTCGGATGCAATTTGAACATGCTGATCTTGTCGTGCGTCCTGTTCGCGAGCATTTTGTTGAAAGTGTCGTTTCACTAAGAGAGTGTTACCGAGCACTCCCTAATCCACCAGAATGGATTACCTTGCTTGATGTTTTGGTGTCGCTGAGAGAATTTTAATCCGTGTTTGCCGAAGCCTGGCTTACGCGTTTTATGCACTGTATTTCTGATTTCACTTTCAAATGTCAAAGTCGGCAATAAAGAAAAAAAAATAATTACCGACGATTACGTTACTTCCTAATGCGAAATTTGAGCGCAGCAAATAAGTTGTTTCACCTTTTCGATAGATTGATGCAAATCCGCCGCCACCGATCTGGCTCTCTGATTGCCACCGCACAGGGGTTGCATTGGAGGAGGAGCGAAGAAAGGAATTAAGTTCGAGCCGGCGCTTTGGTTGGTTCATAGGAAGGGAAAGGCGCAGTATCTGTCACACTTGCTCTGTGGACACCTGAACCGCGCCGTAAGGGAAGGGATGAAGGTGGGTGTGAAAGTGGATAGAGAGAAAGGGGAGCCGTAGTGGAGGGCTACGGAGTAATTTCGACCACCTGGGGATCTTTAACGTGCGCTGAAGAGCCGGCGCTTTGACAACCGGAGACTCGCAGGAAGAGGGGGGAGGGGGGCGGCGTGTACACCCAGCGGCAAACGATGGGGGCAGAAGCGCGCGCAGCAAGCGGACAACGCGGTAAAGGGAGGAGGGAAGAGATAGCAGCGACTGACTGATGCTGCTGACGCCGATAGTGAGTCAACCCCAGCTGCGGAGTTGGTTTCAGGGACAACGCCGCCGATGCCGACGCAAACAATATGATACCCTCGCTTCCGCAGCGCCAAGAACCAGGTCTAGCCGTGGGAAGGTGGTCACGTAGGTATTCGTCGACGTGCCGGGGCCTAGGTGAAATAACCGGCGCGTCGGCAACTGAAGAGCACCCTATCCGCCACACAGGAACGGGGGGGGGGGGGGGGGGGGAGACCCTCCCCTCCCCTCCTCTTTCTGCATGGCGGCGACGGTGTTCTATGCAGTCACGTTATCTTGACTCTAGCGGCGTCAGCGGCATCCAGCGGTGAGTGAGTGAGTGAAAAACTTTATTATGTATATTTAAGGGAGGGGGATGTGTAGGTGGGGTCCCTAGTCCGGGACTCCAGCGGCTGCCGCTGCTACCCGCGCACGTGTCACGAGGGCCCGTTGGGCCTCTAGTCCAGAGCTGGATAGGGCAGCCTCCCACCCCTCAATTGTTGGCACTGCATTCGGATCATCTGGAGGATTGTGTGGGCAGGTCCACACCATGTGGTGCAGGCCTGCCTTTTCCCCTCAATATTTGCATTTGGGGTCGCAGAACCCGGGGTGTATTGTGTTTAAACGGGCTGGTGAGTTATATGTACCTATCTGTAGGCGTCGCCATCTGACTTCCTCCGCTTTGGAGAGCCCCTTGGCTGGGGGTGGATATTTTCTGCGAGAGAGTCTGCAGTGCTGTAACCTCTCCGCATACGTCGCCAGAGGGCCGGGATAGGGCGGTGTAGAGGATGGAGGGGTCGAGTCCCGGGGGAGGAGAGCTCGGGCAGCGGCATGGACGCACTCGTTCCCTTCCACGCCTTGATGTCCCGGTGTCCAGACGAGGCATTTGTCTTGTTCGGGGTGTCCATAATTTTTCAATATTCTGGCAGCCTGGGGACATATTCGCCCTTTGATGTAGTTGCGGTAGGCAGCCTGTCTGTTATTATATAGGCGCAGGTGGTATGCGTGGCGGCTAAAGCAATGGCCACCTCCTCCGCCATTTCTATATTGTCATCGCAGATGGTGAGGGCATCAACCAGTTGTTGTTGGTGAATCACAACCGCTACCGTGTACCCCGCTTCTGACTTTGCTGCGTCTACGTAGTAGGATTCAGTGTCCGTCCCGTACTTTTCCTGGATGTATTTGGCCCGCGCCTTCCGGCGCCCTTGGTGGAACAGAGGATGCATATTGCGGGGTAGGGGATTGGCTATGAACGAGTCTGACCACCCGGGCGGTATAGTCTGTTTTTGTACGAGACCTTGCGGGCTAGTCAGGTTAAGGTCCATAAGAACGGTCTGGCCCGTGCGGGTTGCTGTTAGGCGATTTATCTGGGTGGCGCGTTGGGCGGCAAGGAGTTCTTCGGCTGTATTGTGCACCCCTAATTGCAAAAGACGTTCTGTGGAAGTGCTTTGGGGCAGGCCCAGCGCCTTTTTAGCTGCGTTTCGTATAATGAAGTCGATTTGCTTATAGTCTCCCGTTTTGAGGTGCAGATACGGTGTCGAATACACAATTCTATTAATGATGAATGCTTGAACCAGGCGCAGGGTGTCTTGTTCGAGCATACCCCTGTCGTTGGTAGTGACCCTGGCTATCATACGCGCAACCTGCAGACTGGTGTTTTTGAGCCGAGTGAGGGCGTACACATTACTGCCCTTGTCGTTGATGTAAAGCCCTAGAACCCTGATGGTGTCCTTCTGTGGTTTTGGGTTTCCATTGAGGTTGACTTCAACAGTGGGTCTGCGTTGGCGGGAGCTGTGTAGTACCAGCAACTCCGACTTTTCGGGGGAGCAAGTAAGGCCGCAGTTAGCGGCGTAGGCTTGCACGATGGTTACGGCCTCTTGAAGGCGGTCTTCGATTTCCGCGGTAGAATAGGCAGTGGTCCAGATAGTGATGTCATCCGCGTAGAAGGCGTGCCGTAGATGCGATACCTGATTTAGCTGGGCTGGGAGTTTGATTAAAGCAATATTGAAAAGTAAGGGTGATAGAACAGCTCCCTGTGGCGTGCCGCGTGTGCCTAGCTGTATTTGGCTGGGTTCTGCCAGACCGAGGTCGGCGTAGACGGTACGACCGTGAAGGAAATCTTTAACATATGCATAGGTCCTTGCACCACAATTGATGTGGCTCATATTTTCCAAAATAGAGTGGTGCTTTACGTTATCAAACGCCCCCTTGAGGTCAAGAGCAAGAATTGTCTTGAAGAAAGGCTTGTTAGGGGGGTTTATGACTTCTTCCTTAAGCTGGAGGAGTATATCTTGGGTGGATAGGCCAGGCCGGAATCCGAACATGGTGTGTGGGTACAAGTCGTTTTCTTCAAGATATCGGGTGAGCCTGATGTGTACCGCCTTCTCCATAACTTTCCCTACGCAGGAGGTGAGAGAGATGGGCCGTAGATTAATATTTATGGGTTTGCCCGGTTTGGGGATGAAGTGCACCTCCGCAGTCTTCCACTCGTTTGGCAGGCTGCCCATGCGCCAACAGTTGTTAATGTAATTCGCGAGCTGCGTGAGGGCTGCGTCGTGGAGATTGGCGAGGAGTCCCACCGTGATCTTGTCTTTCCCAGGAGCTGTGCCTCTGCGCATGGCTAGGATGGCGGCCTGTATTTCTTTGACGGTGAATTCCGCATCTAGTTTCTCGTTTGGCTGCCCATTATAGGGAGGGAGGGGGTCCGTGTCGACTGTGGTGCAGAAGTACTTTTGTTTGATGGTTTGTACGAGATCTCTATTGGAGCCGCGGTAACCATGCAGAGCCCTAGCAAGGTTCTTGCGTTGGTCGCTTTTGGAGTTGTTGGGGTCAATGAGGCATCTGAGTAAGCTCCAAGTTTGTTTCGAGCTAAGGTTACCACTCAGGGAATCACATCTTGTCAGCCAATTTGATTGAGCAAGGTTCCATGCATAGTCCTCTGCAGCTTGCGTTAGGGTTGCGATGCGGCGTTTGAGCGTTCTGTTGTGGCGCTGGTGGCGCCAACGTTTCAGCAGGCCTCTGCGGGCGTCCCACAGGTGCAGGAGATGGGAGTCAATAGCAGGGCGGTCTAAAGATGTTTTCAGGGCTCGGGTGTACTTAAAGGACAGGTGCCAAAGGTCCGATGCCCAGGAAGCGTAATCAGTGATATCTGGGTGATCAAGGTCAGCTTGCTCTTTTCGAAACGCGGTCCAATCAGTGATTTTGGCAGTACCGCGCATATGTCGATGCGTTTTGCTTGCAATATGAATGATCAGAATGAAATGGTCACTGCCTAAAGTTTCCAGTGTGTTTTCCCATAGGCAAGCTTTACCGCCGTGGGTTAGTGTGAGATCGGGGCTGGTGTCACGCGTGACACTGTTGCCAAGTCGAGTAGGTTGGGTCGGGTCGTTCAGCATGGTAAGCATGAGGTTTGATATGGTGTCTGCTAGGATGCGGCCTTTCTTGTTTGCTTTCGGCTAGCCCCAGGATGGGTGTTGCGCATTGAAATCGCCCAAAATAAGGAGCGGAGCTCCTTGGGCGACAGTGAGTGCCTTTGTGAACACCTTGGCGCAAGGGAAGGCAATTTGGGTGGGTTTACTGTAAATGTTAAGAATTTAGGTGCCCGTACCGTTGCGGTGTCTAGGTAGGATTTGTACAAAGTCGTACACTACATCATCTTCTTCTTCTAGATCTAAAGCAAGTGCAGTACAATCCTTGTGAACCATAATGCAAGTTGCTGGAGTGCGTTGGTGTGTGGAGTAATTAATGAGTTTTGCGGAGTTGTTAACCTCCTGTAAAGCGATGACATCTGGTTGGTTTGGGAGAGAATCAATGTATTGTTGGAGTGAGGCTCTCTTACGGCGGAAGCTGCGGCAGTTCCACTGTAGGACGCTTAAGTTGTGGGTGGTTGCTGTCCGGACGGTAGGCATGGTAGAGGTGAAGATTCTTCGGAAATGTAACGCATAGGTTCGAGGGTGGGTTCGAGGAAGGATTCCAAGTCTTCGTCCGCGACAGCGTGTCGGCGACGGAAGCCTTTCAATCGTGGGGAGGCAGACCGCATGAGTTCCGCCACCTGTTGTTGTAGGCGCGCTATCTTAGCGTCGTGAACTCGTTGGTTTTGAAACATAGGTTCTAGTAAGAGCTTAATTTCTTCCCTCATCTGTGGCACGACTGGTTGCATAGCCTCCTGAATCATCTGCCGCATACTTTGAAAAAGTTCTGTCCTTAGGTTATCTATAGCCTTGGTTACCCTAGTTTTAATTTCGGTATACTGCTCGGGTTCCCCTGTGGCTTCAGATCGGATGGTAGGGGGGTTGGGTGCGAGTGGAGAGGCGCTAGTGTCAAAGGAGGGTAGGGGGTTGGTTTGCGTGGGTGATGTGTTGTTTTGGGGTTGAGATAGGAGCTGTTTCGGTCGCTGCTAGCGCTAGGGGGATGAAATGGGGCGGAGCTGGTTACGAGGCCGACGCCGACGCCGACGCGAAACCCAGGAACGGACGCCAAAGAGCTGCGCTCTAAAAAGCGGTAGTCAACGCTACACGCGCGCTCGCCCTGATGGAGGCGTAATAACTGATTCACAGGAAAGGATCAGTATCTGTCACACTTATTATGGACACCTGAACCACGCTGTAAGGGAAGGGAGGAAGATGGGAGTGAAAGCGGAAAGGGAGAAAGGGGAGCAGTAGTGGAGGACTCCGGAGAAATTTGTCACACTTATTATGGACACCTGAACCACGCTGTAAGGGAAGGGAGGAAGATGGGAGTGAAAGCGGAAAGGGAGAAAGGGGAGCAGTAGTGGAGGACTCCGGATAAATTTCGGACCGCCTGGGGATCTTTAACATGCACTGACATCACGGACGCCACTTCGTTTCGCCTCCATCGAAACGCAGCCGCCGGCGGTCGAGATCGAACCCAGTACTCCGGCACAGTAGTCGGGCGTCTTGCTTTAACCTCTTGTATGTGTGTGTGTGTTGTGTTTGTGTATAACTATGCAGCGCCAGAGGTCTTCGGAGACACCACACATACTTCACAAGTGGTTTCTCGGTAAACACAAAATTTAACACTCAAAACACGCGCACCCACTATCAGGAACAGTTTACAGCAGACCTAAAGCTTCTCATGTGGTAATGCGCATCTTTTTCAAGAGGAATAAACAAAATTACGCGTATTCCCCATGACGACATGCCGACTCTAGCACATCACATCAAGCACAGCAATACAACATGCAATTGCCACCTATGGCAGTGAGAGCGTCCTACTTCGAGTAGTGAGAGGTCAATACGCAAGGCGCAGATCGGCAGCATAGCAAACAACGAGAAACAGCGTGTGACGAACTGTGAAGCGACAAGCTACACTCCCATCCCTCCTTATTCTCTAATTATCCAAACAGCGGCCGAGAGCCATCCCTTCATTCAAATAAAGGCTTCATTCATTCATTCATTCATTCATTCATTCATTCATTCATTCATTCATTCATTCATTCATTCATTCATTCATAGAAGCAATAACTTCCTCCAAAAGGCAGAAAGACACCCAATCTACTCTTTGCCGCTTGTAGATTGACTCCACAAAATGGCGTGAATGTCTCCATTCGCTTACGTCATTGCAAAATCCGAGCATAGCGATGTGTGCGAAAAGTTTGCCTGTGGCGTGACATATATCATTCGTATTTTTCTCTTCCTTAATATTAAATGTAGGACAAAATAATTGAAAGGTTGACATATTGAGTACTACGTGTACAATGTATTTTAAAATAAAATATCAAATAATTAGGCAGTTTGATCTCTCATAGAATCATCTTGAGGTATTTTGTTTACTCGTAGTGCACTTGTGTGTCTTTTACCGTGTCTTCCGCGCCTGCAAATGCGAGCGTTTAGTTTTCTTTTTTTGTTCGTAAGGTTTACTGCTAGCTTTTTTCTGTTAATAGGACTTTGTATAATGCAAATTTCTTGCTTTCAGTCACCGTCAGAAGTGCTGGAACATTACTAGTCCATAGACGACATGCCAATGCAAAAAATTAAAACAAAGTTTGGGTGGTTCAGCACCACTATAGACCTAATTGTGCAAAAGCACTAATTTAATTGGCATAGTTTATCTCGGTAGGTGGTAGATGTGTTTGACGTCACTCTCTTTTGTTATTGACCTGCCAGAGGCATATGCTTGCTCGTGAGAATGGATCGTATAACATATATATTACACATGTGTTTGACGTCACTCTCTTTTGTTATTGACCTGCCAGAGGCATATGCTTGCTCGTGAGAATGGATCGTATAACATATATATTACACAAGTAGCTACGAGCGAAAAAAATATATAGTCCGGCTTAACCACCCGAATGAACACGCGGAATCCAAGCGTAATGGAAGGCTGGATTCTAGTTGCAGTGGTGTGATTTTCCATGATGTATAGATAAGGGCCATTGTTTAAACTACCCCAGCTACACCACTGCAGCAAACATTCATTGTAGGTATAGGAAATTTCCTACACTAGTGTAGCTGGTGTAGGTTAAAACAAATGGCCCTATACCAGCGCAACACAGGAAACGACACGAAGAAGACAGGTATACAGACAAACGCTGAACTTCGAACTGACATTTATTAGGTGAACCTATTTAAATGCTGATTCTGTAACAACAATAACAAAAATGTTTTGGTGAATAATTTCGTCAGAAACTGGACCTCTGAGCACTTGAAGGCACACTGACACAGCCATGATGCAGCCGAGCTACCTCTGTAGCCTCGTAATATTCTGCACTATCTTGTCTGAGTGTATCATAGAGTTTCTTACTCTTACCTAGAGGGAAAGCTGTGCTGCCGTCTATGGGAGTTTACATGGAGTTTCCAGACGGCCAGTTCAGCCACCATGGGCGCTCAAAGCATCATGGGCCGGAGAACTACCGAGTGCAGAACTACAACTTTTGTCCAATACTAATGCAAAGATAAACGTTGTTCGACCGTAAATAATGTCCTAAGATTAAATATTGTGACTATAAATTGCAAAAAGAGAGAAACAGCATGTCAGTGTGAGATTTATCCATTAGCAGCGATGGCTCTTTCTCCTATTGGCTTAGTTTTGAGCAGCACAAATACCAATATTTCGCACCTAATACCCAAACTTTGAAATAAAAAAAACGTTATGAAAATATTTATGGTTGTACAATCACTTAAGGAAGTTTTAGTGGCATTTCGGGAAACAGAAACCATTTATTGGCGACGTCTGTTTTTGCGCCTTCGCTACTATGGCTTTCGCGGTCTATGTACGAACCTTGAAATGATGATGATGACGAAAAAGAAACATCGCAGTAACGCCACTCCACGTACCCGAGAAAAACCGACTGTCCCGCAACAAGTAGCACACCGGCCCATGATTCTTAGCGCGCCCATGGTGGCTGAAGTGCAGCGCCCTCAGCTTTCCTTCTAGTTAGTGTAAGGAACTCTATGGAGTGTACAGAGCAGCTGGAAAGATCGGGTGCACACTGTCTTTCAGTCCCGAAAACTTGGTTTTTCAGTTCTACATTTGTAGCGATGCACAAGAACGACAACCCAGACGGGCCGACATTTACGGACCTATAGCGGATGCTGATATTGTACACCTTGCTGAAACCCCATAAGTTTGGGAACTGCGAAGTGTTAGATGAAGGACTGGTAATGGATGCTTTGGCTTCTATGAAATATTTAAGAGTGATTCAGAACAATCGCCACTCGAAAAGAAAGGTGTTGGACAGCATCGTTGAAACCGAAGTTTAGGCGTTTAGTAGCGACGGCAACCACGAGAAAGCTTTGAACACAATTTTTATACGTTGCAAGTAGGGTTATCTGGCAAGAAAAATTGCCAAAGATGTTTCTAAGATGAAATTCCATAGCCGCTTTTTTTCTTTAAAGACGCCTCCTTGACAGTTTGCAAGATTAGCGGTAGACTGGCGTATGCGGCCGCGGTGACCGTCGGAGCCGGCGTGGCGGACGCGCGCGGTGTAAAAAAGGCACGCAAAACCCAGCTGTTTTTTGCCAATGAGTTGGAATTCCTTATTGCTGCGCTTTTCATTACTAGGTTTAACAAATACTTTATTCGTAAATTTGTTTTAATGTGTGAGTTAGAAAGCGAGAAATCATGATTTACCTACTGTACGTGGCTAGTGCTGTCCTCGAAAACATAGTCGCGATATGGGCAAAGAATGCGCACGTAAGGGCAAGGAAAAAGAGCTAGCGAGGCGTGGGGCTCTTGTTTGAAGTGTAGTTTTTGAACATTGTTAATGTATGTGCTCTACTTTTAAGTCGAAAGCCTTTAATGGCTCATACTCGCGGTCATGACTACAGTGTACTAGAATTCTAGTACACTGTAGTCATGACTCTGTCCGT
Source organism: Amblyomma maculatum (assembly GCF_055883805.1). Taxonomy (NCBI): domain Eukaryota; kingdom Metazoa; phylum Arthropoda; class Arachnida; order Ixodida; family Ixodidae; genus Amblyomma; species Amblyomma maculatum. The sequence continues at coordinate 188,591,817 of NC_139346.1, forward strand.
GCGGCCTCGAGAAGTGTCACACTTCTTCGCGAGATTCCGCGGGATTATGACGTCATCAAATGGTGACATCATCGGCCAGTCTACCGTGAGGAAGATAGTTAAAAATAAATAAATCCTGTCTCCGCCGGGAATCGAGCCTCCATTCCTTGGATCCTCAGCTGAGCCTTTTAACCAACTGCGCCACGCCCTGGATCGTGAAATAAACATAATTATCCTTGTCTACTGAGAGGATGACGTTAGCAATGATAATGGCGGTGCATTTAGTTGATAAGGGTAATGAGAGCAAACGTGATAATGCACTGTGTGCACCAGCAACACTTAGGCTTTCGCATTTCTGCAGTGCTCTCAGCATTTTCTTTTTCAAGAGAGTTCCCTCCTTGACCACAGATATTTTTTTCTATAAAGTGACGTCACTACATGCAACGTCATAACTACGTCACAACCCCTCTCAATCCGGATTTTTCAGTGATGGGGGGGGGGGGGGGGATTCTCGAGCTGCTATACGCACTGATAAGTACTATTTTAGGCAACCCTGGAATTTGCTTTACCAGACTGGATATTCTGCTCGTATCCTTCATGGCGATGGGAAACACTATGTACACGTTAAGACTGCACTGGCTCCAGTATCATTTTGGAAATAACCGAAAAATCGGATTCCGAGATATTCAGAAAATTTAAAATATGGTATCAATAAGCGCTGTTGTCTTGGAATTCACTTGCGCAGTTGAATAGAAAGTTAATATAATAGTGAAGAGAATTGTTTTGTACGAGAGTTTACATGGGAGACTAGTTCTTATCACAGCGCTATAGATGCAACACTGAATCGGGGACACAAAAATGCAGCACTGGCAAAACAACATGGGTCAGAACAGTGCAGGTGAAACAATGCAATGACAAACCAGCACAGGTAGAAACAGCACGCGTCAAAACAGCATACTGAAAAAACAGCACAGCATCAAAACTCACGGACAAAACAGCACAGCGACAGCCCACCATTCGAAATGTCGCTTCGCATTGGCCCTCACTAGACGCGTGGCTTGAGGGGCCGTACAATTACAATAAAGCACACATTTCGCGTACAATTATCGAATCATCATCAGGTTCTCATGAGCAGGTTGCTTTGTTTCAGGTCCAATTCCCAAAGGCATTTGACCCTGTTCACGCCGCTCATTTCGGTTCTGTCATGTACAAGGGAATGTTGATTCTATGTTAGCTAAGTGGGTGCCATTCTGCTGCAGGAACTGTTTCACGCGCTTGGTCATCTCGTAAGTCTCTGGCAATGCGTTCTTTCTCGAAGCAAGACATTTTATGACCCCGCTGCTTTTTGCATGCCCTTCACCTCTAGCTGATTTCAGTGCTCTACGCAACAGTAATATCCATGACTTCCCATGCTCTAGGGAAGGAGGCGAAAGTGCTTGCTTGAATTCTGATGATCTTGCTTTCTATCGACTGAGCGCTGTCTGGTTCATGGGGTTCAACATCGCCACTATAGGCAGGGATGGAATGGCCACGTGTGCCCGCTAAATAGCTTGACATCCCACCCTATGCATTTTAATCAAGCGCGCATTACTGGAGGCAGCGGGTTCTAGCCATCGGGTTCAGCGGGAGAGAGCGGGTTCTAGCTGCTCGCAATTTTGATGACGGCCGTGCAGATAACGTACTACGTGTACGGCGTATTTTACCTAGGCTAAACGAAGGAGCGCCGCAGGTGAAACGCCATGAACGACGACGTTCACTGCACAGCTGGGGAGTGTGAAGTTGGAACTTGATGAATACGACGCTTTTTACTGCGCTGCGAGAGGGTGTGTTGCAGTTGTAAACGAGGCGTGATCGGACGTGGCGACAGCAGAGTGCCGTCGCCGCCAGGGGAGCTGATCTGTTCCTTCTGATGCGGGTTAGAAACCCAGAGGTGGCAATATTGTTTTCTTTATTGACAGTTTGTGCGGAGACTCTGCCCACAGGTCCTGTCCGCACCACTCGTGAGCCAAGAAATGCTTCCATGTACATTAATATTAAGGGTAAACGTGGTCAAACTGAGCCGACCCCAAGTTTCGAACCCACGAGTACAGGTGAGCATCGCTGGTCCCTGACAACACTATACCGTCGCCGCAACCGGTCACCCCTCGCGGTTAAACGCCACTCTTCCCTCCGGAGCTCGCATGGAACATAAACACAGTAGGGGATTGACCAGGGTTTAGTGCAGGCACAAAAAATGAATACTTGATCCGGACGCAGACTGAATACTATATATAAATTATGAACTAGAATCAGTTTTGGTGCAAAAGTGTCTTAGAAAAAAAAACTCGACATGGTAGAGACACTGCCACTTGGCAAAAAGAAAGGAAAAGCTTCGCTACAAGGGAACGATGAAGGAACGAGCACAACACTACACTACAGGCGCAGATCGTTCCTTCCCTTTCGTCGTTGTCTTGTAGCGCAGTTTTTCCTTTCTTGCAGCATGAACCAACTATCCCGAAATAACATCCTTCTGCAAGAACGTTGCATGTTTTGAACAGGGAATCTGTTTTCCTGCCCAACCATACAAGCATTCCGCAATTTTATTATTATGCAGATTTACCACAGAGCTTGGGTAGCATTCCCCGTCCTTAAAAACAAGTGCGTAATCTGGCCGTTTAAACCCACTTGTTACTTCCTCATACATATAGAACACTTCTTGCTATGGTTAAGGACTCGAATAACTTATATAATTCTTACGCAACCGTTAATGCTAGGAAAGTACGTCGGACTCTAGGCCCCGCTAGAAAAACAAATGAACAAACCATTTCTAACGTGTGTGCATGCGTGGATTGCACTTGGGGTGGAGGGGGTAGGCTTATCCTTTAAGCGGCACTGCTTGGACCCTAGGGTGGTGGGTGGGGAGAGGGCACTTTCGGGGCCATGGAAGGAACCGCAGCAGCCACTTACGACTTGCAAAGCCGAAATCGGCTCCGTATAGCTGGTGCTGGAGAGCTGCTTTCTAACGACGGCTGGGAAAAAGGCGTTGTTGTCCGAAGTGCCTGGTAGTACGCATTGACGGTTCCATTCACCAGTGTCCGTCGATCTGACCAGGACGAAGAAGGGACAGCTAGGAGCGCAGCAGATGCGCCGCCGTCTCGTCTGCTCTGCAGTAGCAAGCAGGGGCGGACATCTTGTGGCGGCATCCGCGGAAGGCCGTCCAAGAGCAAGCAGTGCGGACCCGCGGAGCAGGAGATCCTCACTGTGAGGCGTCGGAACCGAGCGTCCGACGAGATTCGGCAGCATGCTGCAGTGTGGTGATGGGCCGTTACAGAATCAGCTCCGCGACGTTTAAAATCCTGGCTGTCTTTGTCTTTGGGGCATCGTTGCCGTAGCCTGTTGGCCTCATTCACGGCAATCCCTCTACGCGAGGGGAGCTAGTGTAGCGAGAAGGACCTTACCGAGTCCTTTATAACTACAAAGGTAGATTTCAGGAGGGAGGCAAGCACCTGCTTCTAGCAGGATCTCAGCAGTATGTGAAGGGCTGGCCCAGAGTCGTATGGTGACTGGAAAGAGGAGAGAGGCCAAGGAAAGGATGTCAGTGGTCAATTGGAGGCCCGTTATATCTACTGCCATAGAGCTGGCCAGGAAAGCCCGGCTGCAGAGCTTGTAGGCTACAAGAGAAGGAATGGCGAGCTGCAGATGCCTACTCGGTGGAGGAAGCCATCTGCGAGCATGAATTATCTACCTCGAGGCAGATTCTGAAACGTCTGGGACTTCATTTCGCACAGCGGGCCACAAACTGTTACAAGGCGCAGTTTCGGGCCTGGGTTTTGCTGCAGCCTCGGGTACCCATAGTGTAATCAAGGATGGTTGCTGGTGTAAACCGGGCAGACGTCGATAATGTCAATATACAGCTCGCAGAGATGATCCACCATGGATGCAGTCGATTTGCGAAGGGGGGTCATTGAGGATGCTCCGTCGAGTAATTGGTACAGTCCTTTATACGCGGTAAAGGGCAGTGTAGAGATTCAGGACGGCCAGAAGTCAAAGTATGTGATAGAATGTTTTATCTTTGATACGCGATCACTGTTCCCCAGTAATGTTTTCGTAGTGCTGACGATGCAATCACCAAAAATTGGTTGGCTGGGAAAGTGCACACGTCCGTCGGAATAAGGACTATGGTCAAAAATCACATTCCGCAACAGTGCAATGCATATATCGGGCACTTCTTTTCTGGTCTTGAGTGAAAAACCATTTCCGAATCTCTGCAGGTACGCCGCTGGTGCATGCATTGCAGACATTTTTATCTAACTCCACGGTTCATGTTGACTCAGCCTTTGCGTGCCTAATCCAGTCAATTAGCACGCCGTCGACAAGCTGAAATTGGTGGCAGCCTGCGACGCTGACGCTGCTAGTTCTCTTGCGGTAATGTATGTACTTCGAAGCATTCGGCCGGGCGAAGGGTTAGGTCTTTATATGTTGGCAGGGAGCATACATGCGTACCATATTTCAGATAAGAAGCTCCTAACTGCGCCGCTGCCGTAGTGTGTCTTCGTATCTTGTTACCATGATCAGCTGTCGTACGCAAGATGCGCCTTGTGGCCGCATTCCATAAGCTTCCGTTTTCCACTCCAGATCCAATTGGTGCTCTGACATTTGTCAGGGTTATTGCTGCTGGGAGATTAAACCGCGGCTTTTAAGCATCATTTAGAGGTGGCTAGACCACTGGCTCATTAGCAGCCGCACTTCAGTATTGGGTGAATAAAGCAGTGGTTAGCTACTGCGTGCGGCGACGGGCGATGGTTATCGCGATGGCGGAACCGGCTGTGTTGCAATTTCAGTGACTGGCCGCTGGTTGCTTTGGTCTGAGGCTGCCATGATGGCGATGAAATAAGAAATGGTAGCTTACGGAATGCGGCTCTTGGTAGTGAAGGGCATAAATTAAAACCAACTTCATTAACGAACGACGAACAACTGCCATCGCGAGTTGCCTGTTATTCAAATTGCAGCATTTGAAGATAGCTTCATGAAATGCCTTCACGGAGACGCGTGGACATCTTGTTTCTGGGCATCCACATTGTTGTTTTCTTTTTAATTTCAGCACGGCAGTTGTAATAAAATGTTAGAAACACCACCTTCTATTGCCTCTGAAAAGTACAGTGAGTGAAACCTCTGCCAACAGTACAGCGACGCTAATCAACAGTAGCGCAGCATACTCCAGGAAAAAATTGTAGTGTTCATACTCAACTTTGCCTTCGGGTTCTTTCTTTCGGCATACATGCGCATTCCATGATATCAAATCCCCTTCTTCGACGGCACGAAAAAATCTTCTAAGCGTTCTGGACAGTCTTAGCCACCGTGGCATAGGGTAACCGGTCAGCAAGGTACCTAAATGCTCGCTGAATTCTGAAACGTCCGGGACTTCATTTCGCACGAAGCATGGATCGAAACGGACTATGTAACCCACACGGTCGTCCCTCTGGGCGCACTGGAGGCAGTCCAATGGTGTCTTCATTTTTAATGCGTTTCCTTCTTCACTACGGAGAGCGCAAGCCTCGCGTAGCTTACGCACTAACTGTATTTCTCGAGGATAGGAGAAGCTTTCATGCATCGTATTCTCCATGGGTGAACGTGTGATCACGCAAGGTGCAACCTTGCTTTCGTCTAAGTAGCGTTCTAGTTCTTGCAGCGTGTCCAACCGGTTGGTGGGGCGTTTGATGGTCACGCTCGAAGTCAGCTCGCCACGCATGTACACCGCGAATGGAAGGACGGCAATGATCCATACGCCATACAGCAGTCGCCGGGGCAGAGTGTATCTTTCACTTGTTGTCTCAGGCATACTAGTGCAAAGCAGCGGTGCCAAAAGATGCATCGGTGTCTCGGTGATAGCGACTAAGAATGGCTCCACTTGATTTCTAGTTCCTGCCAACACCAGAGATGCGAGTACCAAGAGCCCGGTAATGGCTGCGAACAGTTGCCAAGATCCTCCCATCGCTTCCACAAACGACTCGGCACGGTTTATACTCGCGCGGGAATAAAACGTCTCGTGGCTCATCTGCACGTGAAGATAATCATTGTAAATTAGGTACCTCTCCTCCAAATGAGCTGTAATGAACGCGGCATCAATTCTGTATAGAGCGATCTCCCGAAGTATCTTGTCGGCGTTTTCGAATCCACGAGCTACAATTGAAACGTTTGTGACGCTAAAAAGGCTAGTCATTCTAAGGAACTCCTCAGACCAGCAGTAACTTACAAAGGTATTGGTGATTTTGGCATTCAGGCACGCCACGGTTAAAGACTGCCCGGAAAGCTTTTCCATAGCTGTGTTGTCCAACTCTAACATCGATGAAATTTCTTTATATGGAGGTTGAAAAATTTTGACAGATATCTGAGGTACAAAGAGTGCAATTATATGCTCACCTTGCTTGTTCACAAAAACGCTCTTCTGAGAAGGGTTACTGGGAGGTAACTCAAGTGCCGCACGGGGCTGTGGTTCTGCCTGTGAGCGAAGAAATAACCACACCATGTGATAACCAGGAATTGTATTTGTAGATAGAATCGGTAGCGCTGTTTTCATATTAAAACTGGAATCAGCCTCAATCAGAAAGATCTTTCGCCCCATGAGCGCGTTCCGCCGAATGTCAGGACCCAGTCCTGAGTTCTGGACTAACCATGCTGTTCTTGTTTGGTTTAGCAGTCGAGCAAATACTCTGTGTTCTTCGTTCCACGTGTTGCTGAATGAGACGAGAATGACGTTAGCCCTTTTCGCAAGGATTGCTGGGAGGCTTCCCTTTTCGGTCATCGCTCCATTGATGGTTTCTGTCGTTAGCAAACTCAGAGCAACAACCGCTGCCAGTAGCAACATTTCGGTATACAGTTGGTGATCTCGATCCTTAATCGTTTCGCTCGTTCGTTATTCAAAAGTCGAAGGAATAGTTGGTGCTCACATCGAGCTCTCGTCCAGGGGCGTGGGAAGGTTATTGCTTTTTGCTTTGCTTTCTCAAGGCAGAATGTTCACGAAGAGACCGGTGTTTCTGTAAGTATTGCAGTTATTCATCAACAGATTCAAAATTGATGCTGTGGCTAGCAGTGTTTCTTCCCGGAATGTTCCGAGTTCAGTCGTGCGCATAATCGTCCACATATCCTTCCATTTCCTGGGAGCTTGGAGCATAAGGTAACGGCGAAAAATGCTAACGGTGTCGACGCTACGTATACGTCTTCTGTGATCAGTGGGCGCCACTATAGTCGCCCTCATATCCACGTATGCACAATGTAGTTCGCTATTGCTGAATATGAATTAATTCTTCCACAAAGAGTTGACGGGAAGACATCTCCATTTCGCCGCCGACACCTTAGGGCAAGGTCAGTAATAAAAAGGCCGGCTTTTTCACGATTTCACAAGGAAAGCGGCAGCTGCGCTGTAGGAGATATTAGTGCCTGTTGGAAGGCACGCGAGTAAATAGCCAAACTCAACTCCAATCCGTCCCTATGCCTTCCCTAGTTGAATCAAACCTAGTGCTGTTTGGTCCCTAGCTTTCTGTTTGTCCCGAACCACTGTACCCAACCAAGGTTTGTTGTATGCGTGGTGCACGTGTACCTTCTCTGCGCGCGAACTTTAGTTTGTTGCAGCCCACAGCGTCCATCATCCGCCATGGCATTGCGAACCAACGAGTCGGCAATGTCAGGGTGCTGTTTTCGCACGTGCCGCCTTCGGGCACTTTCATAGGTGAAAACAGCATTACAGACCGAACAGTGATACTTATCTTGTTCAGCGGAGACCGCAGCAGGGATTCCCGCGCTGCTTGCACTTTGGCTTTCCATGTCAGCGACGAAAAGAACAGTTGGATGAAAGCAAAGAGCTCAAGCCGACCGCCCTGGCACGCGCAGCAAGGAGCAATGGGCACGCCGCACGTGGCCGAAAATATGCCAAAAATGTGCGCAAGAAGTGTGGTCACGTGTCTAACGTATTACTACCGCGTTAATGGCACATAAATGTAGCAAGTATAAAATATTTTGTTAGAAAATAACTAAAATGACAAGATAAATTTTTAAGCATTACTTTTATGCACTCTTGAATGTGCATATTATTAACAAAAATACAACAGATACAAAAAGCAGTGACGGCTGGGGAAATCCCTGACCGCGCTGGACCTAGGTACCCATCAGCCGTCATGGGGAAAGTGGACGGAGCCTCACGGGTTCAGCTCACTATTTACTACGCTCCTGTGCCTGTTGGGCAGCTAGTCGTGATATCGATGGTATTCGTCTGCTATTTGTTTTTCATTTTTTTTTTTGGTCGTCATTCGTTTAAAGAAAGCCGAACAACCCGGTTGTGTAGAAAATGAAAAAAAAAAAATTGTTGGCTGATGCGCAGAGATCGAACAGTATAAGCCGGTTTGGTCCGTATTTCACGACGCGCGCGCCAGGAATGCGTATGAAGAAATCGGTTCCTCGTGGAACCAATCGCGATATCGACGGTACTCGTCCTCCATTTATTTCCATTTTTGTCTTCAAGCATGTATTCAAACAAAGCCGAATCGCTCTGAGATGGTGAGGACAAACAGGAAAACGCCTACGGTTAATGCGTCAGAGATCAATGCCACTCTGTTCCCGATTCCATGATGCGCGCGCCAGGTACGCCTACGGAGAATGAGTGCCTGGTGGAACCAAGTCGTGACTCCTACAGAATTCTTTCCCTGTTTTCTTTTGTCTTTTTTTCTCCAACCATTCAAAGAAAGCCCAGCGGCTCCGAGTTGGCTAAAAAAACAGGAAACGCTTTCAGCTGCTGCAATCGAGCAGCAAATGTCGGTATGCTTCCGAGTTCACGACGAGCGTTCCAGGTGTATACAGCCAAGGAGAAGAGTACCGCCCCTAGCACACTTATCAAGAATGTTTCAGCTCGCGTCCTCGACGAATATGAAGAAAAGACTTAACCTTCGTTTTAACAGTAGACGCGATAGCGCATTTAACACCGTCGTTTCACTCTGCGAATTGAAAAAAAAAAAAAAAAAAAAACGTGATATCTTGGGCGTGTACTTGCGCGTGTTTTGAAAGCTGTTTTTTCTTTTTTTCACCATTAGGTTCCTCTACTTGGAGCGATGATATTAATGTTCGCACATTGAGGTGTTAGAACCTTCTCTTACCAACGAAAATCCCGCATTAATAAAACCGAAATTATTTTTTGGTGATCTTCGTGCGGAAATTTAATCGTAACTCTCCTTGGACGACTACATTTTATTTTTCCGCATTCATACCAAACGCGGTCAGTCTTTGTCTCAGAAGGACTGAAACCTCATTCAGAATTAATGTTCTGCTTGGCTCATGGAGCTGAGCACCTCAAACTGGATCTGTATGCCAAATTACGTGAGCGGTCAATTATGCGTCTCCATATTTGCTGAACCCTTTTTTTATTAAGTGCAATAATATAAGTACCAAGACGTCGACGTCGCGTGAAAGCAGGACACGTCATGTGCCCCAACGTTTTCCACTTCACGTCTTTACGTTATCTCTGTCTTGGTCACCGGCTTCTTTCATAAATAAAGCTCTCGTATAATAACTTCATCCGCGCTAATCGAGAGTAGTATCCTTAAGGTATTTGGAATCGCCAGACAGTCAGTCTCTTACGTGCTAGTGTAACCGATGCAGGCTCGCGGACAAGTAGATAGCTCCGGATTACCGCTCAATACATGACCGCATCGTTTGCCACATACGACAAGCAGAGACGCAAATCAACGCTCTCGCTTAGGGCATAAAGCACGACGTGTCGTATATTGTTACAGACTCTAAGGCTGCCCGCCGCGTACGCGTCCTGGGACCCACGCTCGTGCAAAGACCTGTCCTCATCATTGTTGTTGTTGTTGTTGTGGCTGTAGGAAGAAGGAAAAGAAAATGCACGGGCCTGCTACTGGCTCTGTAGCTGAGCCACCTTCGCTGCCTCGTGCGGACAGAAGAGAAAATAGAGAAGAAAAAAGAAGAGGGAGAGAAAGACGCGCGCCGCAACAACGGCCGTCGTCCACCATCACCGAAGCGGTGGCGGGTGCTATGACGGCCTACAACAGGTAAAAATTTGGTGGCTGGCTAGCCCCCGCCGCGAGCGGCGTTGGCCCACCGTCCCAACCCCGTAGGGCCAGGAACTGCCCTATTATTGTTTAGAGAGACAAACCGGTGCTGTTACACCGGGTCGCGACTACGTCCACAAAGCGGGGCTCTTCGGCCTAGATTGATACAATCTGATTGGAGTCCGATAAATAGGCATACTACACCTCACTGCTCGGTGGACACTTTAGTCGCCTGTGCGCCCGTCACTAAGTGAGGATTGCAAAGTTGCCATTGGTATTAACATGACAACACCCATGCTGGCTCAGAGGAAGGATATGCAGCTTTTACAGTAACTGGGCGGTAGGATAACAAAAGTACGCCTTTGTCCAGTTGCGCTCAGAAAGACGGTTTTCAGTAATTACTTCTTTGATTGAACCCGTGGTGCCAGTCAATGAATTATAAGCTCTAGCTGATCGTTGATTGACGAATGACGAAATGCATTTTCATACACAGTTGTGCGCCGGTATGGCTGCATAAAAACATTCTCTAAGGTGCACGGGGTTCTCTCAGAGCTAGGCCAAAGGTTTCTCAACTCCAGGATTGAGATACTGTTGTGAGGCAACTATTGAACACCATGATATATATTACTGTTATTCAAATGTTGATGGCAATGGTTTAAACTCCCCACACATGGCAAAAATTTCCTTTAAAGGTTTTTTTCTTTCTTTTGCCCTCGCAGTGAGCAGTTAAGTAAGCAGCAGAAAACCAGTGGGCTGCGTTTTTGAAAATAATTGTGAGGCAACGTTTCTCTTTTGGGTTTTGCCACACGCTCGCAAAAAAGTAAGTCAGACTGTCATTGAAAACCAAGTGGGAGAGTTTTTGAAAATTAATAGCGAGAAACTAAAAGCATTCTGAGGGAATATCTGCGCATGTAACGATCTTCATGTCCATATTATACAATATGTGAACGAATTACTCTCAAAGACACTTTTAAAAAATTCCAAATATTTCATACGAGTTTTGAAAAGAAAAGAAAAAAAAAACATTTGCCGAGCTTAATTGCAAGGGCCGCTTTGCTGCCGAAACAAGAAAGAAGAGGAAGTAGACGCCCTCCTTTTGACAGCTGTTTCGTTTCGGCCGGCCCCTTGGTTTCTTCTGTCAACGATGGACAGCATTCCGGCATTCGGTATGACCTTTCGCAGTACGTGCGAAGCTCAAACCACGCTTGTATAGTGCTCAACATGATTTCTTAGACTGAGCCATCATGCGTATCATACCCCGGGCCGTATTGTGGTATGAGAGTCCAAGGCTAACAAAGATATGAGAACAAAGATGGATGGCGATAAGCGAAAAGAGGGAGCAAGTATGGTCAGAAAATGTAGTGACTGAGGAAGGCTTAGAAATATGAGCGAAAAATTTGATAGAAACAGTTAAGACTGCTTAGATGTGATTCTGTGAAAGCATGAACACTACTGAAAAGGCCACAGGAATCTCTCCACTTTGCACACAACAGCGCCGGCACTGCAGCCACTCCCATGGTTATGTAAGCACTTACGCGCTGGAATCTACTCACGAAACTCCTTCGTTGGTGCGTAGCACTCGGGTCACATAATGACAGATTCTTCGAACTGGACCACATAGGGTGCTGTCACGTTGCTGAAATTGAGATTTATTTTACGAAAGCGCATGCTTTTTCAAAACGTCGCACGTGTTGACCCGGTGCTGCACCTGCCACGGTCTGTAGACAACGTGAGAAAGACTCCCGCCCGCAGAACGAGCCGATGTGGATGTTACATTCTCCACGTGTGTAATAATCATCAGCTGGAGTTTACACACTGCAGGACGAAGGCCTCTCCCCTACTCATACAATTAGCCAGCTGCATCCACTTGACCCCTGCGAACTTCTTAACCTTATTCGCCCACCTAATTTTCTGCCGCCTCCTGCTACGCTTTCCTTTCCTTGGTATCCAGTTTGTTACCCAAGCGACCATCGGTTATCTTCTCTTTGCGCTACATGTCCTGCCCATGCCCATTTCTTCTTGATTTCCACTATAATGTCAGTAACTCGAGTTATTTCTCTGACCTACTCTGCACGCTTCTTATCTCTTAATGTTGCCTCTACCATTTTCGTTCCATAGCCCTCTGAGTTGTCCTCAACTTAAGTAGAACCCTCTTGGTTAGCCTCCACGTTTCAGCCCCATAGGTGAGTACAGGTGAGCTGCAACTGTTGCACACTTTTCTCTTGAGCGATACCGGTAAGCTGCTAGTAATAATCTGCGAGTGCTTGCCGAATGCACTCCATCCCAATCTTATTCTTCTTGTTATTTCTTTTTCATGGTATGGATCTGCGGTTACTACCTGTCCTAAGTAGACATACTCACTACTTCGACTTCCAGTGCTTCGCTACCTAACGTAAACTGCTGTTCCTTCCCGAGGCAATTGAACATTACCTTAGTCTTCTGGATATTGATTTTCAATCTTGTCCTGTATAGGTCATCAATCATTCTTTGCAGTTCATCCCCTGAGTTAAATAGCAAGGCAATATCATCAGCGAACCACAGATTACTTAGGTATTCTTCAACGACACTTATCCCTAACAGTTCGCATTTCAAGTCTGTGAATACTTCCTCTAAGCAAGCTGTGAATATTACTGGGAAGATCGTGTCTCCTTTCCTAACATCTTTCTTTATAGGAATTGTGTTACTTTCTTTATGCAGAACTATTGTTGCTGTGCAGCCCCTATAAATACCTTCCAGTACTTTCACATACGGCTCTTTTACACCCTGATTTCGCAGTGCCTGCATAACCGCCGAGGTCTCCACTGCGTCAAATGCTTTTTCGTAATCAATGAATGAATGGGGTGATTATTGTGTACACGTGTGTACTGGTGCTCGAATTCTGTAACATGAATGCACGTGCGGGAGCGCCCGTTTTCGCGGCGAGGAGGAAAATAGCCTCAAACCGGAACGCGCTGCGTGGCTCCTCCTGTCTGGTATGTGGGGACGCGGGGATAGCAGCGGAGGCGGCAGGGCATTCTACGGAGAAAGGGTACACGTTGCACTCTTTTGCACACAGAGTGTCTTGAATAGCCGCAAAGTATCTAAGCTGATGTGAGCGATGTGCTTTCTTTCCCTGTTCTTTCTCCTTTCACCCCTTTCTTTCCTTCATTTCCCTGATCGTTTCATTTCCGCCGGCCGCAGTTTAGCTGCTAAGAGCTGCCGCGGTTAGCACAATCTTTTTTTTTTTTTTTTTTTTTTTACTCAGTTGCTTGCATTAACCAAAAAATAACCAACATGAGATGATTAACAGAAGATTTATTTTTAACAGGATTAACTGCGGTGGTATGCGCGTGTGTCGCTCTACACTGTTCCACTTGCAACTCACTCAATTGGGCTGAGACGAGCAGCTTCTGAATTTCAATCCCCAAACGAAAATGTTTAGCTTTGGCAGCGTTTCGTGCGAGTTCCGAACACTGTGTTTGTCGAGTAGGGACCGGAAAACTGAATACCCGTGCAACAACGGCAGTCTTTGGGCAACAAGCGGATGATATTTCTTGCGGCAAATATTTATGAGATGCTGCCAGGTAAAGAAGAACTATTTCGATGTAGTCACCTGAGGTTAATGCAAGTATGAAAGAACCTGTCCCACTTGAAGACAACGATATACTAATAAATTGGTATTCAACTTATTTAGTGAAACAGCGCCACAATATATATTTTTTTTAAACACGCATTGCTGCCGATAATAAAGGGGAATATGATCATAGGAATAGCAGCGATTGCTTGCAGTAAGCAAACCTTGCGACGAAAAATGGACTATATAATTGTTGACAAAAGCAACTTTTGATGAGGTCATTATGGGACATAATTTAAGGTCACCATTTCATAGGTATAAATTGTCCATTTTATCTTGTATTTGGATGTCAGCATGACGGCAGCGTCGGACAAACGCAACTAACGCCCAGTCAGAGAAATTGCAGGATAGCAGCTCCCACCATTGACAAGTCATCGCCACTCCCCGCACATACCGGCAAACAGGTGGCTGAGTCATGTAGGTAATGCTGAAATCCGATTGCCTGGTAGTGGACGCTTGAACACGCTGCCTGATTGTCACCCAACAAAAGTAGCCAGGGTAGATTAAATGGATCCGAAATGGATAATGGATACTTAATAGAACCCCTGTGGAGGTGTGGGAACTTCCGCAGTAGCCGTTCAAGCAGTAAAGAGTATATGAATGATCGGTTGACCCAACAAATGTAGCGCGATTAGCATTGCTTCTAAACGTGACATGAAACGGCTACATTCGCTTGCTTTTTTCCTCAAATTGTTACGGTAAGCCGTTTCTAGAAATCATTTAAGAATAAAAAAGTAGATCGAAAGCTGCTCTCGCGGCCAGTGGTGCGCCGCCGCCTCTCTGTGCCACATCAAAGGTACACAGTAATTGTAATCAGGCTTGTAGCCTTCAGCCAACCAGATCACGAGCATAATTTTTTGTCATTTCTGACCGAATAGCTTCGCTGCTACTGAAAATTTCTTTTTCTTTCAGCTAGGTACTTTCAGAAAGCAAAACATTGCCCGCGAAAGCTCCAAAATGCTGATTTGCGCTACTTGTCGCCTGTTCCGCGGATGGGGTCCCACATACCAGCATGCCGGTTGCTCACAACTCGGCCGCTAGATGGCGCCACATACACAAAATGGCAGCGCCCATGATAAAACGGTCTATATATGATCACCTTACGCTCTCGCCACTACTCCTGTCGCACGCACGCTCCGAAGGTCTGCATCTCTCCCTTTCCACATGTGCCAGCTCTCTTCGTACTGCTGCCGACGGACCTGCAATTGGTCTTTCGATTAATGGGGTTGGTAAAATACTCGCTTTAAATAACGCTTCCCGTTATCCTTGTGTCCATTGCTATCGGCATTTGCATGATACGGGCTCAAGGGGGATGTTATCGTTGACACGGCTGCCGGGATACATTTATTGCCCTTACACCTCGGTAAGCTTCTTATTGGGCATTTCAGAAGGCCCAAATCTAGCAGCGCTTTACTCAGTCGCGTATGTGAGCGCTTTAATATTGTGCAGCATTCGGGCATACGGAGAACGCTGTCTTATGATATTGTTTTAGACTTTGGGGGCTTTCACTTTTGCCGAATGGACAGGGCTAGACTAAAGGTATACCCCGCCGAATACACCTCGGTTGGACTGTTTACGTGGCGCCCGACAACTCTTTGGCGCATTTGAGCGTTGTGTGACACTTAAAAAGGTAGTTAATCCAGAAAAATTATTCAAGAACGCGGAACGAAAAAAAAAATAACTATTTTTTATGGCTCCTGAGAACACTCGATTTCAGATAGGGAGGACGCTTACGTTTTTTCTTTATCTATGTTCATCTTAGCTGGGGGTATACATCCTGTATATCTGAGTTCGACTGTACTACATCAGAAATCGATGACGCTCAGCAGTGTTATGCTACGAAGGTAAGCTAAAATGTTTCACTCAGAGAAAATCAGAATATCTTTACCTTAAATTACAGCATTTTCTGGAGACAATAAAGGAGGGTTTAGGCAAAGCTGAGATGTCTTGCTTCATCGCTTTGCGGCGCCAATCGTCGTTAACCTATGGTCCATGTAAAATGAACGTTCCAGTCAACTATTCCACTTTAGTGGCAATGGAACACCGAGTGTTGGGAAGAGCCTGCGGGCTTTTCGTCGGCTTATATTTACCGTTACTTCCATAAGCACATTTCTTGCTTGAAGGTATGAAAGACTAAAAACTCTTTACCTCATTATCAATAATTATCTAAAAATTAATAAATCAGACTACTTTGAGATCAAAACTAATGAGACATCAAGGCATCGTCATAGTAGGTTCATTCCATTGCAGGCTATGAAAAATAATTGCTTCAAGTTTAGATATTTTCCGCGAACTTGTAAGGACTGGAACTCTCTTCCAGATTCTGCTGTTCGATCATCATCATTATCTGAATTTGTACGCCATTTAGAAAATTTCATCTATGGCACTACCACAGGGTGATGAGGTTCTATTGCTGTTGTGTAGGATGGCTGTTGTTCCGATTTCTATGTAATTCATTTTTGTTTTGTTTGTGTGTGCATTCAGAGACAATTTTTGATTGACTATTGATTTTCATCGTGTTCTATATTGCTCATTTTTTCGTTTTGTATTTTCCACTCCTGTTACAGCCCCTTATGGTGGCTGACAGTATTAATAAATGAATGAATGAATGAATGAATGAATGAATGAACAATCTGTCCTTTCCATGACAGTTATTTCGAATGCTCGTGGTGTAAAATTATTAACGAGTAGTAAATTTTCCGTTTTTTTTTTGTTGCAGTTCCCGAAGGCAGCGCTCGAAAGTCGCCACACCGCGTGGTCTCATTTTCCAACCAGGACATTGAAAGTGAGTGAGCGAGCATTTTGTGGCAGCCGCCTCTTTTATTATTTCGCCTAAATGCAGCTCGTTAGTCTCACTAGTGATACTATAAAGCCGATGACACTGTGCTGGTTTCCTCTTTTTCTTCATCCGTGTTGGTAGGTATCCTGCCGTCATAGGTGGCAGCGCCAATGTATGTATTCTGCACTGCCACTTGTGAGCATATTGTTACGGGGCGGCAAGCCGATGAAGAAAGAAGACAGAACATGACCGATGGCGATGGTAGATGACGTTTAATAAATGATGGCGGACCTAGCGCGAGTGCGCCTGCCCACGCCAATGCCCGCCTCTTCGCCCGTAACAATATAACGCGAGAGTATCAATCGGTTATCGGAACAATTTCGCACATTCAATTTGACTTACTGTAAGGTGACAGCCGAATCTAAAAACTGGAAAAAATTAGTTCAGGCTGCAGCTTCGCCGCAGCGCGTCACTTTTTGGAATTTTGTGCTGTAGGAAGGCTGTTTTGTTAACGCCTTGTTCTCTTAATTTCGAACCCAAATGATAATTTTGCCTCTCATGAAATAGAACACACTGTACTACTGCACTAGCTTTTCAGGGTTAGTTTATATAGTCATACGTCTTGATGTACATATGTATTTATGCTTAGCGTTTCTCCTAAACTAAACGTAGACGTTTCCAAAGCTCACGACTTAGTCCTTGGGAGGGGGGGGGGGGGGGTTCTTCTGACGACGAGGACGCTTTGTCGTTCCGAAGTAATCTCCGCGTTCATTTAATCTGACTTGTAAAATGTGCTTTTAGACATAATGCATGGCCGTCTTAAGTGCCACTTTTCAAGTTCATTATTCGAGTCTAAACAAGTCCGAACTATGGACCAAAGGTTTTATTCGTAGAGTATCTGAAAGAAGAGACCGGAGTGTGCAGCTTCTGCCAAATCAGTCACGCCATGTGTTCGCATGGCGTCAGATAAACCTACGACCAATCATTTCCCGGCCATGCCAGCCACTGGCTACTATCTGCCAGAGCCGCACCCATGATTCTATAGCGAGCTCTTTACTTGCTTCTTCATCTACTTCGCACACCGGCTGCTGCTGCTGCTTTTTCTGCCCACACTTGGAAAACTTCATTCGTACTGGCACATGTTTCCACAAATATGCAACATTGCCTGACGCAATTCTACACGGCATTTCAGTGCCCTGCCTACCCTTTTCCTCCATTTCCATCGCTGCCAATCTGGCTAACTTCCTGGGATATCTGCCCCTTCAAAATTCCTTCTACACCTTCGCTTCGTCTAGACCAGTCTGTGGTTCCCTTGAGGTTCGCAGACAAACATAGAGTAGTCGCTCGCTGGAAGCAGTACTTCAGCTGTGTTTCCTTGGCGTTTGCAGGCAGCCACTGAGGAGTTTAACAAGAGCAAACCATGTCTGACCACGCTTAATCGAGCCTCTGCTCTCTAAACTACGTTCAGCTCTATGAGAGTCTACTTTGGTTTAGCAATACAGAATAACCAAGCATAAAAAATATTGCGCTTGCATAACCGGGATTAGTTGAGCTAAGCAGTAGTCATTCTTTTTTGGCTCACAATGTCGATGCCGGATATTATAGAGAACGGGCCGAATTTAATGCTATAGGGTTAAACTCGATTACATTTGCCAGAAAACGGGGGAAAATGGGGCCTATCACTTGCCTATAGACTTATCAGAAAATTGCCGAACACAAACACCTTTCACGTCGGCGAAGTACATGGGCTGTAGAATGCGGAGGAGGCCAGATGAAGTTAATGGCGACGCTAAAGCTGTAGGGTAGTTAAGGTCCCCGCATATAACGAAAACGATGCCTACCTCCATCGCTGGCACTTATGTAATTGACCACTGGCACCGTGAACTGCTCTTTTGTTGAATAACTGGAGGTTTTACAACTATGGTATTTATGTGGGAGATGCAAGCATTCTGGGTAACCCGCATCGGCCACCGTTTCGCAGGGGTTTGAAGGGCATCAAACACGTACATGAGTGAACTTATGCGCGAATTCGCCCGCAGAGACGATGACGGCGGAGGTGACTCAAGAGGTGGTCACCACGGCTCCTATGTTCGCTGCTCCGACCTCTGATCCGGCCCACCTGAGCTCCGGCGAACTGCAGCACCTGCGCCTGCTGCACGAGGGGGCGGTACAGGTACGCGTGAAGATGTAGAATTTCTGATCACCACCTGTTATCGTTTTTTAAGTCCCTTGGATCTGAAATAACTTCTCACTAATTTCCGCCTGTAAGTGTTCGAGATACGGTTCGTGCAAATGACACCGCTGTTATTTCCACGAATCGTTTAAAGCTTCATTTTTTTGTTTTTCCAACAGCCGCCGGCATGCGACCTTATTGCCATGATTATAGCGGATGAAAGGATCTTATGCTCTTTGGTTTTTTATTTCTTTTCTTGGTATCATGAGACACGGCTTTCAAGATGCGCCTAGATGCATCTCGAATGATTCCAGCCACTCGCGTCTGTTTCCACGATGTTTCATTTTGCTCGGGACACATTTGCGCTTTCTCTGTAGATGTTTCTTCGCAGACTTGAAAGTGAGCGTTGAGGAGCAGGGCGTGCATTTGTAGTTCGGCTGCCGTTGAACTCGATCGCTAATATCGCCGCCGCTGAGTTGCTTAATTTCTTTGAGGGCGCAAGATAGCCCAGTTATGAGAAATTTCATATAATTGCGACTTGTCTCGGTCATCTGTTGCTTTCAGCACTGTCACCATCACGTGGCATGAGTATCAGCAGACTCTGCGTAAGCTATTGTGATTGTGGTGACGAGGCTCATGTGCTATGGAATAGGTTTGAAACAACAACAATGCTTGCTATTGTTACTTTTTTTTTCTTCTGAGGGAAATTGGACCATTCTGAAGGAGTCTTTTGGTGAGTCCTGTAGTTATTCGTCTTAAATGCAGAATCAACGACGCCGCAAGCGTCGCAAATCTGCTATCGTCAAGTTTGGGTTATGTATGGGGGGTTTAACGTCCCAAAGCGACTCGGGCTATGAGAGATGACGTAGTGGAGGGCTCCGGAAACTTTTACCACCTGGGGTTCTTTAACGTGCACTGACATCGCACAGAACAGGGGTGCCTTGCATTTCATCTGACTGAAGATAGGCCAATGTGGAAGGGATTGCAGCCACGTCCTTGGATACGGCAGTGGAGTGCCGCAACCACTGAGCCACCCACCATGGGGGGTAAAACTTCGCCTTTCCGTCACGGCTTCGTGGTTGCCGAAACAGCTGGTGGAGGTTGTATCTGTATTTCATTTTTCGACCTTGCGTTGCTTATAGAGGTTCGTTTTCATTGAAGGTAGCTTCTTTACCCTCAGATCGTGGGGAAATAACCTCGTCCGGCCATGTCAACTGCGACCCCAGTATCGCAAACTAATCGCATCTCCTTGCCTAAGTCTTTGCCGCCCCCTCATTTACTTTCCTTCTATTCGCATCCACTTCTTTACACCGAGGAAAATTGGTCATCACCTTTTCTCATGCTGTACCGACGACCATATCTTCTTCCTGATTTCAGTTTAAATGTAATTAACTCTCGCTTGTTTCCTAACACACTCGTAAAGGGGGCTTTTTGTGGAAGACTTTAGAGGCTGCAACACGAAGACAGGTCGTGGAGAATTAGTGTTGAGCATTTCCTGTCTCCCTCCTCGACCCCGAATGCAGGGCCGCGCGTCGTCCCTATCAGTGGCGCTCATCATCGCGTGCATCTCGAGCATCGCACTGGCGCTCATCAAGATCACCATCAAGCGGCACGACAACATCAGCTCGGCCGAGTGCGTCTTCTTCGTGGGTACGGGCATCTTGGTGAGCGTGATGCCCACCCTGTCCGACACGCTGCAGCCGTTCGGGCCGGCCTCGGCCCAGAAACGCCTCGGGGTGAGCGCGGTGCTCACCACGCTCGCCTACATCCTCGGCTACATGGCCGTGCAGTTCATGTCGGTGGTGGAGGCCACCGTAGTGGCGGCCATTACGCCCATGACCACCTGGTTCACCATGGTGGCCGTGCGCCGCAGGCCTTTTCATTGGGTCCTGGTGCCCGTGCTTGCCTCCTGCGTGATGGCCATCGTGCTTGTGGTCAAGCCTCCGGCACTCGGATTCCAGGTGGGAGACAGAATCGCGCTGGACCGAGTCGCCATTCGGTCGGCCTTTGTGACCTATGAAGGAACGAATCAATGCAGAGTACAGATGTTCCGAGGTGAAAAACGCTCTGCGCCAAGGAGGGAATAGTACGCTGTTTATGACGCCGAAGTATGTGATTACGTGCTCTGGAAAAAATTGAATCCCTTTAAAAGCATCACTTATCCAAAGAATGCTCAAACAGAAGAAAGGCACACATCTTCTGTTGCCATTAAAATCTCTCTCTCTCTCTCTCTCTCTCTCAGTGCCATAGCCAGCAGCGCTTACATTTAAAGGCAAAATGTTCGGCCGCCTCCATTGACGGTATCCCTGTAGTTATAACGGTCATGGTCTAAACGTTTGTCAGGACGTCAGGACTCAACCCAAGCGGATGCTCTTTCTAAATATAGTCGTGGCTGCCGCGTACCAGCAAGCTCAGATGCTCACTTCACTCTTGCAACATCTGATAGTGTTGATGGCGCCCTAGTGTCGAGATCAATAAGAGATCGTACCAGTGTTAACCCACATTATGAAATCCATTTTGTTTTTAGTCCTTCCATTCGAGCCCTTCTACGCCCACTTCCGGTTCTTCCACTGTATTCATCATGAATAAATATTTCGCCCTGCATGCTCTACTAATAACTCTTACCTACTGTTTCTAGAGCCAATGCCATAATCACCGCTCCCTGGTCTCCAGCTCGCTTCTTTCCAACCTTAGCATTGAAGTCGTCTATCAGCACAGTAATATACTTTGTTTCTACTTCACCCACAGTTTATTCTAAGTCTTCATAAAAGTAGTCGACTACCTGATCATTTCGACTACAGGTAGACGCATGTGGGCCTGTACTTCCTTCACTTTATACGTTGCGTTAAACTTAATTACAATCCTGCCAGCCCCTTGTTAATGCTACAGAACTCCTAGCTCTATGTTAAAAGTTATATGCTTATTAACGGATAATCCTACACCTAGTTGTAGTGTCTGCGCTAAATCACGACAGCATAGTACGTGCCCGCTATTTAGCTTGAGCGCTTGATTTGTCTTCCTATAGATTGTAACAGCACAAAGCCCTGATATTCCATTTGGCGCCCGCTAGTTTCTTGAACAGCACTGCTAGGCTATCTTCACTAAATAGGTGCTAGCTTTAAATATTGCTAAATCCAGTTTCCAATGACTGTGAATTGATTGAGGAACAGAATCGCTTGTTAATGTCTCTTTATCATAACGAACACTAAGAGTTGATTATTTGTGCTGGACAAAGATGCCGGAAATGCTTGAATTATGGAACTGTTTTTCGAATAGCGAAATGTGTACTCAAATTTGACGGAGAAAATAGTACACAATTTGTTACCCAACATTTTTAGAAGTAAGACTCGAAAAAGAAGGGCTCTATAGATTATGCGAGGTATTTAATTAGAATTTTCGCATTTTTCTCGAAAAACAATATTAGCAGTTTACGAACGCTATGTGCCACGCAGGTCTGCTTTGAGGGATGTTGCTGCATCTGGTGGTTCCTCGGTTTCTGTTAGCCGCAAATGAAAGGCAAAAACCTATCAGCTTAACGTTGCCTTACGCAGCTGGCGCAAAAAACACTGCGCGAACGGCTGCGTTACGCCGCTTACAGTTTTAGAGCGTACGCTCTAATGTTCCAAGGGAACATACTCGGAAATCGGCTTCCTATCCTGCTTTGACCTTTAAGCCCAGCAGAGGTCAAATCTGACTTCTATGTAGCAGTCGGCTAAGGCAACTGTGTTTTGTGTTGATGCTAGTTTGGTTTGTAGAAAATACGCAATGTCTGTCCCACACCCGGTGGACAACCGAACAGCGCCTGAAAAAGGAAGGGAGCGAAAGAAGAAAGAGGTGCCATAGTGGAGGAGTCCGGAATAAATTACACGGCCGCATTTAATTGCGTATATCGCCGCCGTCAAAAACGCAGCCACCATACTCGAGTTCGCACCCGCGTACTGCGGTTCAGTAGTCGAACAAATCTAAATCTATATAATTGAATAGCTACTAGCGAGAGAAAGCATAATCTTATAGTTTAGGTAATTACTTAGCGACACTACTATGACAAATAATTGAATTCAAATACGGTATATAGTGCTGTATGTCGTTCAATAGCTACTGAGGAACATATAGTACTATAGTTACAGCATTGGTTAGTCATGTTAGTCATTGACAAACCGTGCAGGACCGCTTAAGCTCAATAAAATATATTTGACCGTGTACCAGTTTTTTAGCCGCTCTTCGCCTCCTTGCATTTACAATCAAGTTTGAAGAATTCTTCCACGTGGAGCAGCTGAGGGATGCAACAATTTGGGTTTTGTAATATAAACACGCACGCTGATGCAGTGGCTCATTTTTTTTTTTATGTATAGAAAGTTGACTGCAACATTTTTTCTTTCACCCCAAGTCCACCTGATCATACAATTTGCGCTCAGTCTACAAACATTTTTCGTTTATTGCTCATCGCTGCTTCAAAAACGTTGGAAAAGTTTATAATTTTAAGCATTCTCATGAATCGCAGCTAGATCCCAGTGTGATAAGTTTAAGCGCCTGCATCGATGTCACGCCATTGTCTCTAGACGCAGCACAAATTGCTTTCGCATTTACCTCGGCTCGTAATAGAAAGCGCTCACTACCCCTTTCCTGATCTGCAATAAAATATTAGTGAGCGTTATTTGCCACTAAATCGCTAAATCCATATAGCAGTAATAAATCTGCAAACAGCAGTTCTTCCTTCTAAAAATTGGTTAGTTCGCCTTCACACTTTTATTTAGCCCCTACAGATGCGATGTGTTTCCCGATTTCTTGAGTTTGACAGAACAGCTTTACGGACATGTATTTGTCGGCGCAGTTATACTGAAACGCTAACCGCAATGACTGCCTTCGTGTTCGTTGTAACGTTTTTCTTTCTTACCGCACTGAACGCCGTTCTTTTAGAAACATTGTTTGGCATACCTGGCTCTTGTATAACTTACGTTATAAAATATTTTATACTGATTTTGTGTTGTTTCTCAGAAGTCTTCAAAGCAGTTGATATGTAAGCCAGTATACAGATGATTATTTCTACCGTTGGTTATATTGGTTTGTGGGGTTTAACGTCCCAAAGCGACTCAGGCTATGAGAGACGCCGTATAGTGGAGGACTCCGGAAATTTCGACCACCTGGGGTTGTTTAACGTGCACTGACATCGCACAGCACACGGACGCCACTTCGCTTCGCGCCTCCAACGAAACGCAGCCGCCGAGGCCGGGATTCGACCCCGCTTCCTTGGGCACAGTAGTCGAGCGCCCTAACCACTGCGCCACCCCGGCGGGGCTGTTTCTGTCTACCATGTGTATGTGTTTAAGTCTGTCTGTGGTGCGCAATTATTTTGTACAGTAATTGCATCCTGAATATATACGTCTTTTACGCGGCTTGTAATTCCGGAGAGAAGGTAAACCTGAATACTCTAAATTCTCACTTTCTTTTTCCCGGTTCTTAAAAGAACAAATATTCCTCAATTTGACGTGACAGTTTTCTGGCCTTGACAACAGAGGGTTAAAATTGCGACGCCAGTTCTTGCTTTGGATTTTCCCCCAGTGTTTAGTGTAGCGACAACGATAAACTATGCTGGTTGAAATGTTGAAAGAATGTGGAATCTGAAGCAAATAACTCACGTTGGTGGGAGGAAAAGAAAGCGTCTTTGTGTTTTACTTTGCTCGACCACTCAATAAGTTCTCCTGGATTCCTTGCAGAACACGCTACACCGTGAGATGATCATCGGTGGTTCGTGCGGCGTTGTGTCCACACTACTCGTGGGCGTCGAGAATGCTTTCAAGGTGGGCGCCCTCTTACGAGGATTCGTAACTGTGAAATATGTTCTTTTCGTGCAGCACATATGCCAAAATTAAGTACACGCTCCGGGACGAGCTTATGTGTTTCAGAAATGGTGCCGCCGAATGAAAGTGATACATGCGTCCTAACGCCCTCATTCAGAGCAAATATTCTGGTTTGAAGCTATTGTAAACGGATGCCGCCCGCCTTTGTGACTCCTGCATATCGTTACTCCGGTATCAGCCTCTTTGTTCGTAGGCGCCATATGGGTGGTTAAGCCGCACCTGTAACCCCTTATTCAGTCTAGATGATCATTGTGTGAGCCGTGTAGTGAAAATTTAAGGGTGACCATCATGCAGTAAGCTTCTGTCGCCAGGCGAGAACAACTCACTATTATCCGCCTTTGGATGCCATTCGGGCTTGAAGACTATCGTGAGGGACTCTTCATGTCGCTCAAAAACAGACCGTATATCCCGAAGACGCCTGACATACACTGTGCGTTCACTATGCGTGACACTGTAATGGTGGGGTCCAAATTAATTACCACCACCTAACTTCTTAGCGTGTGCTTACTTAAACGAGCTATTTATTCGCTTCGCTTCAATCCAAATGATGTCGTCACGGCCGGGATCGGGACCTCAGATTCAGAAGCATACAAAAGACGAGTGTTCCTGTGCTTCGCTATTTAACGTGCTCTCAGCAAAAGCTTGATTGAACTAATATGTGCCATAAAACTTTAATACTGAATTTGAATTTCAATTTGAATACGGTATGAACGAAAAAAGAGTTCATGCTGCGCCAATGCCCCGAGGCTGCCCGGATGCCTGAACGAAATGATGTTGGCGTAAGCGCCTAAAAAAAAAAAAAGCATAATTATGGTTCTACTCGGCAAATAAAGAAGACGTTGGACTATGTTGCCATGCGTATACTCCTCTGTTATCATGTATTCTGCTGTTAGGTTACCGAGTCGTAATATTAACCTCTTAATGGTTTTGTTCGAGCACTCGGGTATAAGTTGACGAGTTATAACCTTCAGACAGATCGAACATATACGGTAGCTAAGAACATACTGTGAACCTTTTTAACAAACCAGTACTTCATTGGTATGTGCGGTGAGGCATGCGAAATTACTGTGTGGACGCATTATTTTGTTAGTGAAGGTGAGAGCGTGGCGACGCACAGATGACGTAATGCATGATGCTGAAGAATTGAGTCTCTCTAATGCCGTGAGCTTACCGTGCCCAGGTAAATATGCCTGGCGTGACGCGCGTCGTGGTGCTGTTCCACCTGTCTTGCGTGATGATGGTGGTCTCCTTTGTGGCTGGATCACTGGCGGGCACCTTCAACATCGTCCGCAGTGGCCCAGAAGTCTCCGAGCTGCTCTTCGTCGTCTACCTGTCCTACGTGTCCCACATCTCGCTCGCCAGACAGGTAAGACACTCGGTGTGGGTTCTGCGCTGGCTATAGCAGGTTCCTGGTAGATCCGGTTCATGGTGGACAGAGGCGCTGACTTGAATTTCCCCACGCGTTATAACCGCGAATTCATTTCAAACACTGCATTTTCGTGCATTGGCGTAGTGGTTCTCAAATATAGGTCCGCGGACTTTAGGGAGCGCGCAAAACGATTTTCGGGCTCCGCGAAACCAACGCTTCTGCACTATGTATCGTCTTTGCCGAAAGTAACCAGGCTGCATGTTTAGTTTCTCGCTTGTATTCTAAAGCCAACATGGCTTTCCAGAGGATTACAACTTGTCAACAAGTGAAAACAGGAGCTCGCCTTTACTTTGCACATATTTACATCTTCTTAAGTGGTACGAATTCTCTACTACCCGACCGAGAAGCGAAACCCGAAGCCTGGTTACTTTTGTCAAAGACGGTATAATGTAGCAAGGTAGAAAATTTGCATATTATAACCCGTAACTTTCCTGAGACAAATATCTGTCTTTGCCGGGGAGGTTAAGGTAGTGTTTTTTTTTTTTTTTTTTGCCTTCTTGGAACATGCATAAGAGGTGGAAAATTAATGAAATCAGGCTGCGCACGTTAATAAAACATGTTTTCACCTGCACACTAAAAGACGTACGTAAGCAGAGCAAGGCGGTTTAGGTTGCAAGCTTCTTAAACATTTTCTGGTCAACTATTTCTGCTTTTGTTAGGGAATAAATGCAAACAGGCGAATGCAGGAGCGCATTCGGCAATCACTGTGATCACGCCTTTCATGTGAAAGCTAAAGGAGCCGGCTTTCCAAGCCACACAAAAGAGCTGTGTTGCTTACGTACAACAACATATTCTCTGGGTAAAAAGTCTTGTAGGAGAGCCGCACAATCATAGACGCAGCAGATGCTTGGGTGAACTACTTCGCAAAGCGACAGATTTTTTTCTAAGCGAGGAAGCTTCTTTTTTTCTTTCTTGTTCGTTTTCAATGACTCATCAAGTGGAATCTTTTCTACTCAAACCCACATAACAGCGTCAAGAGTCCAAGAGCAAGCCCGAATGCTAACCCCACAAGAAGTCCGTACAGGTGCTTGAGCTGATGAGCACGTCTTCCGCCATGGCGGCGCCGGGAACCTTTTCCTTCCGAAATCGAGTTCTCACCGATTTCGGTGTCCGTGTTAACTTGAAGGCTACTGTTGGTGGCAATCCTTTTTTCTTATGAGGTTTTGGGGCAACTAGGCGAAGGTCTTCGTTTAGGACGACGCTTTGGACTTAATCAGGACGACTTGGGCTATGATGAACACCTCCTCAGCCCTTACAACATCATAGAACGTTTTGACCGCGTGAAAGCGAGCTTGTTCCTAGTTCGTGACGAAAATGAGCATGCATTTGGCAATTTTTTCGGAGACAGCATGCGTTCGCCTGACAACCGCTTCTGTGCAAGGTCTCTCTAAAGTGCTCTCTGAACACCGGGAATCGTTTCAGCAGGGGGACGGACAAGATGTCGCGGAAATAGCGGTTCTTGGTTTATATCGGCACTGCTCTAGGGCGCGCGACGGGGCGAGCTCTAGGAGAGAATTTCGTGTATAACGTCAGCATACCAATGAATCTCGCGGAGTGGATAGTCGCATCTCCGGAGCACGGTATTGTATGAGGCAATAACCTCGCATTTTCTCACACAATCTCACTCAATTCGCATAAGAAATGACATACAAATCGCATATAATTGCTTAAGATCTCATAGTTTCTTGTACATTATCATAAATTGTGCGAAATATTTCATAACAATGATGTCCACCGTATGAGAGTCTATGCGATTTGGTGAGATTTTGTGAGGTTATTTCATTTCCCGGTATAACTTTTGGTTTTTCAGTAGGGTTTTCTACCGCTGCAGCCGGGTGCTTGGTAATAATTGTTAAGTGGAGAAAATATGCGCCCTGAGAGGCCCACACGTCTGTCTACAGATCTCGACTGAACAATCTACCGATAATGGTGAACTGCGTGATTGTCGAAGGCAATGGGGAAACGAAAGTCGAGTAGCCGTAGCGGATGACCCGGCTGTGCCGAGTCCGTACTAGATGGTTTCGATGAAGTATATCTCCAAGGTTCTCAGGTCTTTATGCTTCAATTGAGCCGCGTCAAGCGTGCCAGTGGAATGAACACTTTGGTTTATGCGTCTAGACTTTTGAAACATCCAGTTGTGGACACAGTAGAGCGGCTTCTGGAATAATACTTTCAGAGATAGTCCTTGCGGTTCTAGACGTGTATTGCTGAAGTTCTTGACGGTTCCACGTTGTTCTCGTCGGCGTGTCTGCGACATGGTAAAGTTGCCTAGAGACGTGTCTTCGGAGGCTTTCTGCTGGACCAGAAAAATGGTCAACTCCACGGGAACAATTGCCTTACGTGCCTAAGGCGGCATAGGATAAATTGGCGGTCACAAAGACATCGTGGCAAACGACACTTTGAAGAGTCCTCGATAGGAATATATTCTTTGGGGCTTCTCTCGCCAATAATATCCAGCGTACACGTGAGAAAGGGAATGTCGCAGCTATGGGCAAACACGAGGTAGTGTCCGAAGGACAGCACCCATCAGGCGACCATGAAGTCGGCATTATGTCTTTGCAACGTGTTAACATCGTGTAGGCGCTGCTTCGTTTTGAATGAGTTCCGAATCTAGTAAGGGACAGATACTTGTCTGATTTCGTCGTGAGTAGAATGTTGATAGTTGAGGATCACGTTGAAGAGATAATTCGTTTCGGTCACGCCGCTCGTGGTTCGATATGTCTCCAGGAACCCCAGACAAGTGTCAGTAAGTCGCAAGAAATCATCAAGAGTGATGGCCTTCCGGTATTCATTTTCGTGCGGTGTTTTCAGCAGTGAACATCTCCCAACGCATTTATGGATTCCCGAGAAATCTATCACCGAGAGCGGTGTTGCTATGGTGATCGAGACCTCCGTAAACACGAGTAATGGCCAGGACATTGACAGAGCGACCTTGTGTCAATAGTGGACGGCGATTGTTCTAACAGGAAAGTACATTGTTCACTTCCGAGTGTCCTCTTTTCTTTTTTTGGCGTTACCGATCCCGGGTTCTCTTGAGTACCGATGAAGTTCATGGTAGCTTTTTGCTGTCGGAAATTTATATTTCGGAACAAGAGGGATGGAGCATTACGGATGCATGACCGGTGACATAAAGCTATTTAAGCGTAGTTCAATCGTTGTTTGCGTTCTATCTTGCATATGGCTATAGGTGAGCGGCGTGCTATTACAAGGAAAGAAAGACGATCTTTTGGACGAGTTGTTCTGAATTTTCGGCCAAGACTGCAGTTAGCGAGAATGTTCTTGCAAGCTAGTTGGCGCTAATCGTCTGGCAAATGCCAGACGATTAGCGCAGAAAGACAGGGGCAAACATACACACTGAAGACAGGACAAGGCGCTCTAATAATTGAAGTTTTATTGCAAGAAATATCAGCTTAAGTACAGCGGTTTTTACCAACAACAAAATAAAATGGAACAATAATGCCTATCATATCACCTAGTTACCTGCTCTGCCTAAGGGTGAAACTGCCCTTTTCAGTGATACAGTTTTCTTAGAAACTTGCTTACGCACGAAATACCAGACTTTTTTAATTTAAATATTCTCTACTATTTCCTTCCAAAGCTGGGAATGAGCCCTGCTCAAAACTGCAGTGCTTTTAAGCGCAGTACTTCAGCACTCACATTCGTTAATGTGATGAGTCGTATTACTTCCTCTGATTCTCTCAGCATCTGTGGCATGCCCCCTCAGCATCTCGTTAATGCATCTTTCAATTTGGCCTATTTATTTACCTTTTGCCTCAAGCCAGCGGTGTGGAATATATCACCGTTTGGTTGCATTCAACGAAGCGCTGTTGGTGTCGCTTTGAGCAGGCTTTTGTCGTGTTCTCAGCGTTTAACAGTGTTTACTTTCCTGCAGATTATGGATAGTGTCTCGGGAGCTGAGAAAAGAACTTTCAAGTCTACCCTGTTGCCGACTTTCTTTAGGCTGTGAGATAACCAGTGAAAATATGGGATAACAGCCACCTTCTGTCTCTGCCTTTTCAAGCAGCTTGTTTGTTGATCCGCTCGACGTTTTCAGGTAGCGTTTCGTATACTGACGCCAGCTGTGAAGGGTAATATGTTGCGCTTGAAAGGCGCTGAACCTAACAGGCGAAGCTGTCTGCTACCTTTATGCGGACAGGATTTTGTGAGCGCGCGCTTGAAACTCGACAACACAATGCCTCTTTTGACCAACTGTGAGTTCGCTGAGTGGAAAGGGAGCAAGGGTGTTCTGCCTCTGGCTTCAAAGATCCAGCTATAGCCTCCTTTATACTCCAGCAGGTGCGGTTGTCTGAAAAATGTAATCCTATAGATCTACAAACTTATTAAAATTATTCCCCGGCAATTCATGTGTCAGCACTAATGGGTCATGGTACTCAGAAAAGGTAAAAGATGCTCGTTTACACTAGCAAAAAAAAAAAAAAAAGATAGATTCCTTGACGCAATCAATAACTTCAGTTTTCAAAGCGGTCTCAGAGTACTTTGTCACCTGCACATGAGAAGATATCACTGAAAGCTGGTGATAGGCACGAGCAGTGCCTAGAACCAGCTCTGTAGTGCAAGGAAATAGTGTTCACAGCAAAGCGCGTACACATGGATGGACGCTGCTGGGCTGTTGCGTCGGCCCGGGTGTGCACGTCCCTTCTTGTTGAGGTTGTTTCCTTGGGCTGCAGTTTTATTGAAAATATGCTGCAGTGGATTTGTATGTGTTGTTGAGGCGCTTCATGTGATTTCCTCACTAGAGTAGCATGACATCATATGGTTATTTGTCACAGTGAACATTTCGGAAGTAAGCATATACACAGCGGCATATTTTGAATAGTGTTAAGCGCTGCATTCTGTGCTCTGGTCTGCGTCAGTATGTAATAAAATAGGCTAGTACCTCTTTCTCAGAAGGAATCCATGATAGAAATTTGGCGGACGGTCTAATGATGTAGTTTCGTGTTTATCGACATTAATACTAGACACGGTATGAGCATTAAAGATTAAATCATTATCTGACAGCCAATAAACATTGCTATCTTTCGGCAGCACCTAATGTGCCGTATGCATGCCGTGATAGGATTGCTGGACGGGACTCTCTTCGTTGAACTACGTATTCAGAAGCGGCACTGGGTAAAACACACTTCCTGTCGCTGAGTTCTCGGCAGTAAAGAGTAATTTCGGGATATACCAGGCCTGTTAATCACCCAAGAAATAACACATGCGAATGAAGCGTCGGTTTCATTCCGTTATGTCCTGGCGGGAATGGCAGCGGAGCACCAGAAGAAGCGGTTAGCGCGGCAGGCATATAGAACGGGACTCTTCACATGCCGTGCTTGCGCATATTGCACGCCCGGCTCAACTTTATTCTTATTTACTTCAGCCCGCATTAAGGCCTCGCCTGCAAGCGCCAGACTTAATAGGAGAGCGCTACACTGGCAATTGCAGGCCTATCTCGGTTTCGCTCATTTTAATGGAGATAATGACAAACTAGCTGTAGGCGCACAGAATAGCAGTGGCTGGCTGTCCGAGCGAACGTAGCGGTCACCAACGTTGTTTGGACTTTGCCTCGCTATGTATCGTGTTTAATTTAAGACACCAGAACGGTGGCTGTCGCAGGTTCGTCGTGAGCACACGTGGGTGATCTTGCTGGTGCGCATTGTGGCTAACATCGTGTGCGCCATGGTGCTGGAGAGCGCCTTCGTGGACCCGGACCTGCTGGACTCGGCGCAGATCCTCGCCGCTGCCATGGTGGTGTTCGCCGGTGCACTTACCACGCTGCACCTCCTCGTCGAAGGACAGGAGAACTCGCGCGTGGTCGCCTCGCACCGATTTCTGCAGCTGTTCACATAGTTGCCCTTCCGAATAGCATATTACGCATGTAGATAAACCCGACCACTTTTTAATGTTATGTTTTAATTTTAATTTAATTGTATGTTTATGCTCTTTTGTGTTCAGTCTTTTCAGCTGTTCCTACGGCACGCCGTCTGCACTGTGGTCAATTTTGGGGGCCAGCATCACCGACATGGCGGGTAACCACTATGTTTCGCCATGCAGAGCTCCATCATCAACCCGGCCTCTTAATCTAGTGACTGAGATCTGGGGTGGAAACTATTTTCCTTTCTTTTCCTACGTTTCATACAATGGTAGCAGTCTATAGCTCATTCCACCCGGAAATTTCGGTCAACAATCTCATTTTTTTTTTCGAAAAATTTCTCGTCTATTGTGACACTGTGCAGACGCTCTCTTAGCCGGTTTTGGAAATGATCACGTCGTAGCCAGGGTGAAAAACGTTGATATACACCACTGTTCTGGCAACCTAGGCTCAAGCGCCATTTCTGATAGTAGCGGTAGGAGGAAAGCCAATTGCAGCGTCGTATCATTGTCACAACAACGGCATACTGAAGCAAAGCATTTTTTTCAGACAGTCTGAAGACATGCGCGATCATATATAATGACTACATCATACGAACTAATTTCAGTATGGAAGAGCAATATAAGTATGAGGTAAATTTCAAACAATATTGAATTTGTTCACGCAACTATTTGTCCTTACTGCTTCCATTAGATCTGCGCTCCTATATTGTGCAGAAGATGCAGGAATTGATATTGTGTCTCGGACCACAAAAGACGGAGAACATATCAGAAATCCAACTCCAAACACAGAAAAAAGTGCCTTACGAAACTGAGTACAGACACGAAACTGATTTCATAAGCATGCTAAAAATTGATTGTAGCTACGCATCTGTACCGGTTTTAAGAAACCTTTACGTTTTCTCACGTTCCCCGCTCTTAATAAAAAGAGATTAAGAGTAAGTTTGCGGGTTTGTTTACTTTCGGAAACCATGAAGAGCATTAAGGAGCTAATAGCGATGTGACGGCCTTACACATAGACTAGATTTAGCAGCACACAAGCTTATAAACTGAGTAAGTCTAGGGACAATACGAGACTAATTCCCCTCATCTCCTTTGAAATTTAGAGCAAACGTACATTCACTTATTCGAAATTCGGAAGAAAAAATGACAAGGGTTCAACGCTGCTGAACCAAATATTGAGTGAAAGGGTAACCGAGCGTTCTTCTCTTTTTATTCTTTCTCAGCCCACATATAAAGCCCCGCTTTAACCAAGCCGTATGAATGTATCTTAGTGGCCTATAGGGGTAACGTGAATGCCAGGGTCCTGGCAGACTGATTCTGACATAACCGTCCCATGTGATAACCGTCCCATGTGAAACTAGAGACCCAAGTTGGCAGCTCCTGCCGACCGCTTCAGTTGGTAGCCCAGCCCTCACCCTAATGTCACGTGGGATGTGACGTCACAGCGTCACTTGTGTAAGACGTGGCTACCGGCTGCGCTACGCTGAAGGCTCGAAACCTAGAGTAGTACTGCTTTCGCTATAAAAAATTACAAGGGTTCAAAGCTGCTGAACCAAATATTGAGCGAAAGCATTAGCTGCTGTTGACCGAGCATTCTCCTTCTCTCTTTTTTCTTCCTGAGCCCACACATAAAGCCCAGCTTTAACCAAGCCGTATGAATGTGCCTTAGTGGCCTATAGGGGTAATGTGGTTGCCAGGGTCCTAGCAGGCCGATTCTGACGTAACCATCTCATGTGAAACGAGAGACCCAAGTTGGCAGCTCCTGCCAGCCCACACCCTAGTGTCACGTGAGTAAGACGTGGCTACCGGCCGCGCTACGCAGAAGGCTCGAAACCTAGATTAGTACTGCTTTCGCTATAAAAATACAGAAGGTATACACACGAGGAAGTTGTGATTGTCATCACAAATTTTTAGGAGACCTTTTTTAGTGACACGAAAACGCGGCGTTCTTTCGGCTTAATAATCTGGCCTAGGTTCTCTCTTCCGTGACAGCCAAATACAACAAGAGAAGTCGATTTGTCCGGCTTAATTACTTCGCCAAGCGAAGGCTTGTCATTTTCTCTGTTAGAGCAGTTTTCTGATGCTATTACGTTTCCTTTAGGAAGCCTCGTTCCGCAAACTGCTTTCCATGCCATTTCACAGAGGAGTACTATCAGTCCTAGCGTAAGACCGATCGCCCACACAACGAGAAGTCCGTACAAATCTTTGAGCTGAAGAGCGCGACAGCACACCTGTTGGCGCCGGTCAGGTATGGTATCGCGGAACTTATTTCTGTTCGCATTCTGCAGCCGTACGAGCTTCAGTGCGAAGACGGACACTCCGGTTTCCATCAGTCTCTGGGAGAGTTCGGCGAACGCCTTGGCGTAGGGAGAAGCCTTGGGAGCAATAAGGACAACGTGCACCAAGAAAAAATCTTCCTTGGCCCGCACAACACCATTGTATGCTTTGCCGGTGTGAAACCGCGCCTCTTCCCGGTTAGTGACGAAGACGTGGGTGCCCTTGGCGACCTTCTCTAAGCAACATATGGTAGTCTGGCATCCGCTTCTGAACAGCTTCTCTTCCAGGTGCTCCTTGAGTACGCTGGAGCGACTGAGAAGGTGGAAAGATAGGATATCGCGGTAGTAACGGTTGTTCTTGATGCAGAGCTTGACGCTCTTTCGCTCCAGGGCGTCGGACAGCTGTTTCAGTGTCTTGATTGGGCGCGTCCGTGGCGGGAAGTTTGTGTAAGACGTGAGCATGCCCATAAATCCGGCAGAGATGATAGTCGCGAAAATGAACCAGAATGCTACCAGAATTCTGGCACTGCTGTGTCTCGGGAGCCTTACGCACGGAGCGTGGTTGACTAGAGCAGAGGAGAAGTAGAAGAACAGTTCCACACATTCCTCTTGCACGTCAAGGGTCCTCTCTGCAGTACCGCTAGTGGAGTGCGTCGCGATAATCACCACTATCAGGAGGAGATATACGCCCAGTGATGCCCACACGGCCACCCACAGAGATAGCGTAAACGGCCTGCCTATGATGGTTAAGTCTGTGATTGCTTTCGGTAAAGGAGAAAGGAACGTTAAGGAATCGTAGCGCGCAACTCCGGCGATATCAAGGCCGTACCAAATCCTCTCAGTCAGGTATATTTCGAAGCTTCCCAAATCCTTCTGCTTTTTCTGAACCGCTCCGACTGCCCCAGTGAACAGGCAGTTGCTGTCGCCGCGTCCAAATTTGTCGAAAGATCCCGCTGTGGAAACAGGAGCGTTGCTCTTGCGAATAATACCCTCAACAATTGTTGTCTGTGGCTCCAGCCGCCGGTTCCTGAAGTCCTTGATGGTTGGCACGCTGTTCTCGTTGACGTGCCTGAGTATGGTTAGGTTGGCTACAGACCTGTCCTCGAAAGCCTGGTCACTGGGACCTAAGAAACGTCGGATTCCGTTAGAGCAGTTGGAGTACGTGTCTAATGCAACGTAAGATGAAGAGGCGGTCACAAATACGCCTCGACATCCGACACTTTGGAGCGTCTTCGACATGAACGTTTCCGTAAGGGCCTCTTCTTCCGTCAGAAATATCCACCGCACGTGTAGGACGGGCATGTCGTAGCTCTGGATGAACGTCAGCAAATGTCCCAAAGACGGCTCCCAACAGGCCACGAGGAAGTCTGATTTAAAGCCTTTCAATGTGTTCACGTTGTCCAGCAGCCTCTGCATTCCCGATGAACTCCAGGTCGAATAGGAGGTGGTGAT
This sequence comes from Amblyomma maculatum, assembly GCF_055883805.1. Taxonomy (NCBI): domain Eukaryota; kingdom Metazoa; phylum Arthropoda; class Arachnida; order Ixodida; family Ixodidae; genus Amblyomma; species Amblyomma maculatum. Next base: position 188,627,287 of record NC_139346.1, read on the forward strand.
CAGCTTTGTTACATCTAGCGGAAATCGTTTGCAGTTGTGAATGACGTAGACGCGATTACTGTTGTTTATAACGTTGTTCAAATTGTGCAACAACCGGCGCTCTTGAGTAGCACGTACTAGTTTAAAGAAGGGACAGCAAACTGCCGACAAGAGTAGGAACCACTGGGCGTGCATTTTCACTGGCTGCTTCATACACGGAGAAAAGGGAGTCTGCTGAGCGCTTACTTTTATTGTAATGTAGCATTACAAGAGGCCCGTTGCCATGGTGTCCAAGATATATGTGCACCTGTGATGCAAGAAGAGGACGGAAATCCTGCGAAATATCCTGTGTAAACTATGTCTGGCTTCGTTTCAGCAGGCATAGTTGCATGACGAAATTCTGTGCTGCCTCCAAAGTAGTAACCTTTTTCTATGTCGTGTGCAACAAACGCGGACGGCCAACTTTCTATATTCAGCGCCGATGTTCTAAAGAACATTTGTGATGGAAGATGACGGATCGGTGAGAGGTGAAGTGTTCGACCTGAATGCATTACAGATTGTCACGCGCGCTTTCGTTACTCCTCATGGCGTAAGCATTCTCGTGCGAATGCAGATCGATTTATGGCCTGTTTTAGTAAGTGTGACAACTCTATTTTTGTGTGCTACTCAAAAGAAGCTTGACGCTTCATGAAATGCGTTAAAAGTTGGCATAGTTTTGCCCTTCCTATGAGGATACATCCTTCTCTTTGTGAAGAGGAGTAATTAGAAAAGCACCAGCTCGTATGGAATCGTGTGCTTACACTTATGCTGCGTTTTATGTCAGAGTTCGGACTCATACAGTACGTGCTACTTCCTCCTTACGTTCAGCGACAAATTGCAGGAAGGAGAGTACTCCCTTTAGTGTGCTTTTGCTCCTTCGGCACCTTTAAGTCGGAAGTTTGATACGTAGGGCAAAAAGTGATAAGGTTTAAGCACAGCTTGAACCTAGTGATACGAGCGAACTCTGCTAAGCATGATGTTGCATGGTTTAGCAAGGGTAGAGCGAGAAAAAGAAGATGGCTACAAAGTTTGAAAGAGCACTGAACACGGATAGGGGGGACTCTATGTTCGCAAGCCGAGCCAGCGTTTCGACAAGCGTACTTGTCTTCATCTGGGCGCAGACGAAGACAAGCCCGCTTGTCGAAGCGCCGGCTCGGCTTGCAAACTGAGGATCCGCCCTCTACACTTTTTTAGTGCTCCTTCATAGATGGTTTAGCAAGAATATACACGGTAGGACGGCTTATATTAGGGGTGGGTACGCTCAAGCTTAGCATTAAGAGTAGACGCAGTAGCGCCTTAACCACCGTCTTTTTTTATTTCGCGATTTTTTATATTTTTGTTCTTGATTTTGGGGGAAAGGAAGGCGAAGTATCTGCTCCACTTTTAAGTGCATATCTGCACTTAATTAGGTCACAGGTATTCGATTCCAGAGAGTTCGGTCCCAGAGAGGAGAAATTCGAGGCTGTACCCAAAGTAGTAAAGTTACGATTTCAAATGGAGTGGAGGGACTTCAGTTACACCTTTAATGACATGATGCGACAGCTTTAATGGCTTCCGCCTTCGGTATCCCCTTGCGGATCCTCGTTCGAATATGTGCCTCTGTTTAATCGCTAATCCCTTAATTTGTGCCTGTGTCATCTGAGATCATTAGCATACAGATTAAGTTTCCATATAATGTAAAAGACCACCGGACATACGCATAACGTCCCGCTGTAAATAAGCCGTACGAACGTGTTTGCATTGCATAGAGTGGCTTGCGTGAGGAGGAGCCGAACGGTCTCATTGCTTTCGATTTCGATCTGTCCCCTTTTAAGGGTGAAGCACGAACGAGCAGGGTCTGCCAACTTGGCGATGTGGCTTCGTGACGTCACACAGCCCGCCTATCGATCAGCGCCAGGCCGTATCACCAGTCAACCATCCTCTGCCAGGGCCATGCTTGTGGTGAAGAGAGAGAGAAATAACATTAATTTGCACCTCTCAAAAGGTTGGCGAGGATCCGAGACGCAGCTCTGTCCCAGCTATGTCATCCCAGCAGCGGCCAGGGCGAGATGGATGACTTCACGTTGCCCTTTTCCTTTTTGTTTGAGAAGTAGTGCCTCTCAGGACTCATCTGTTCTGTCAGGTTCTCCAAATCTAGGACACTTACATATCATGTGGATCATATCCGCTATGCCATCGCAACGTTTGCACATGGGGCTGAAAATTTCCGGGTGCCACATGCTATAAAGTTGGGGGTTTGTGGGACTACTCCAGTTTGTAGCTTACGCCACATAACCTCCTCGCTTTTGGTGAGTTACTTACACGCTTTTGGAAATATTTATCTGCCTAATTTGTAATGATCTAGGACATCTTGGTATGCATTATGGTCATTATCGCATTGTATGGGCTCCTAACCACGCAAGAGGTACGGAGTTGCATATAAGGCATCACTAGGATCCCGGAATGTAGCTAATCCTCGGGCCAGTTCGCGCGCTGTCTCGTTCCCCCTCAACGCCTGGTGCGCCGATGTCCAAATGAGCACGACCTGCTCTGCTGGTGATGGACCACTGGCTAACATTATTGCTGCTATGACCGAAATGTGGCCCGCGTCAAAGTTTATAATCGCTGATTTTGAGTCTGTAACAATACTTTTTACTGTTGCTTTGTTACAGCTAGCGCAATAGCCACGTCTTCCGCCTTCGTTGTGGTCGGGTGTCGGGTGCTGCAGAAAACTATACCGAGGCCCGTTTTATTTAATTGTTACTTAAATGCGTCCCATACCATCCGCGAAATGTGCGGTATCTGTATATAAGACGTCCTTTTTGCCCTCAAAACTGGCTCGCAGCGCTGCTGCAAGCCCGAAATTTCGTTCCTAACTTTCGTTCCTAACGCTAATGCAAAACGCTTATGCCTGATTTTCTGGAGAACGGAGTCTTTAACGTCATCGCATTAAAGTATATCCTAGAAGGCAATACCTTGTTGGTCGCGTAACGTATGGCAGTACGAATCGACTGGGGCGCAAGCGGAAAAAAGTGAATGATAAAATATCAAATGCGAAAATTCAGTTGCAGAAAATATTTAGTGAGGTCTGCCGAGAGTTCTGTTCTAGCTATACCGTCGTACAGTTTCGCTGTAACAGAGTCTGTTACCACCCCCATTCAGGAGGAAGTAAGAGGATACAACGATACATCTAGGTCCCCAATGCCTAGGATGGCATACCGTCATACCATCACATAGAGGAGACGGTCCTGATAGAAACCAGCAGGATGCGACATGTGCCCTCCAGACACCGACGACTCTCGACAGAATCTGCACCCACCACCCGCGGCAGAGTGGAATGTACCTTCTCGAGACACTCAGCTACGATTCTAGCTAGTTCTTAATGGCGCGCTGGGATATATGTTTCTCCCTGTAAATTAAGTATTTTATTTATACTATTTCTTTTTCGGAAGCGCAGCGGTGGTGCTCGTGTGGACAGCGGCAGCTTCCGCACACAGCGCTTAGGCCGATTTTGGTGGAAAAATGACTGCCATATCGTTGCATGTGGATTACACAACCAACAAAGGAGAACCGAAACTCACGCACAGGTAAAAACGCTGAAGATGAATGACTGATCTCAGGTAGACAGTCCGCTAATTGTATTGTTCTCGAGTGTTGCATCAGTTACTTTGTTGTCTCTCCTTATACCCTTGTGTGTCACATTTAGATCTTCTGTACGAGGAACTTCGCCTCCAACTGACGCAGCAGTGCGTGTACCTTATTCTCTGTTTACATGTGAAGTGCTTGTCTTGAATTACGTACACTTTGCACAACCTTCAAAACTTCATCCGAAGGCTGGTCACAAGAGATGTTTACCCTCAGTTTAAGCGATCATCTAGTTAAGACTTCGGCAATATCGAGCAAAAGAGACGGCGAGCGTTTTCTTTCTACTGACACTATTTCCTGTCCTGGAAACACAGTGTTTTGCTAAACTGTTTCCAGACTTTTCCGCCTTCCTCAGAGACGGAAATGAGAAGAGATTGCATTCCTGAATGCTGCGTTTTTCCAGTAATCGTCGTCTCCATTGACGTGACGTTCTTGCAAACGGAAAATTATCGACGCACCACACAAGGGCCTGGCTTGAGCCGATTTGCAGAAGTTCCATGGAGCAAAGCCCTTTTCGTAACGTCGTCAGGCGGAGCCGCAGACACGAGCTGCTTGCACAATCCAGAGAGCTTTGAGCACCGTATTTTCCGATTTTCTAGTCTTCATTCCTTTGATTACTCAAATATATTGATATAATATTACGATTTCAATAACTCGCTATTGTCTGTCACATGCCAATCATTCATCAATCACTAGAATATTCTAGTTCACTATAACTAGAACCAAACATCACCATGATACGATTGTTTTTACGCTGCCCCCGATTATTTCCGACACGCGGTGTCGACTACTACGCCGACGGCTTTTCGACCGAACCTTGACTGTCTGGAATTTGATCTATTTGTTTAACCAACATTGCACAGTTAATATTACGAGACGAAAGAATAGCCTCTGAGCCATAAAGATTTGAAAAAGAAGTGTATGACATCGACAGTCGCAACTTCCGTTTGAGCTGAGGCCGCAAAACGAAGAAGCTGAAGTTCTCTGGGTCCTGTGAGTCAAAGGCTCTGCCCCGACTGCCAATCTGTCCACCACCATTAGAACGGAAGACGAAAGAGCAGCTACACGATGGAAGGTGAGCATGGCGGAGTAATGTCTCTGTGGATACAGCCGGTTAGGCTTGCGGGTACATTATTTTCAAAGGCCTCGCACATTGTTTTCTTCTCTGTACTCAGCAGCGTTCTGCTTCACAGTGCCGATTTTCACACACACTTAATCTGGTTCCACATACTAAGTGAACTTGAAGAAAACATCTCGAGCTAGTTGGTTCATCACAGAGCAAAACAGCGGACAAGTTTGCGCTGTTTTGCTCTGTAATACTAAGTGAAACTTAAAAAAACAAAAACAAAAAAAAACGTTCCACTTATAAGCGGAACAATTTTAAAAGTTTCATTTATAACTGGAACTTATGTGGAACCAGATTAAGAGTGTAGGTGTGTTTTTAAGGCGCAAACCTTTCTAGGATAATGGAACGAAATCCCGTGCGCGAGATCTGTGATATTCCGCGAGATTCCGCGAAATGTCTCCTTGCCTAGCGTTCCTGCCATCTGCAATCTCACACTTGAACGCGCGTCATGGAACGCCAGGCGATAGGAGCGATGGTGTGCCGTTCAGACTCGCACTTACCGGACAGTATGTGACAGATAATGCGCCTTTCCTTTCCTGTAAACCACTCATAATTATATGTAGCACGGCAACGAACGCCGATAAGAGGCAAACGATGAGAGGCAAATGATAGGATAAGAACGGTAAGCTTTCGCCATTCTCCTCTTAAGGGACATCTAAGAGACCCTCTAATTCTTTTTATTCGAGCTGGCGTTTGTTGTGATGTATGGATGCGAGAGTTGGACTCTGAAAAAGGCTGACCGCCGAAGAATTGACGCGTTTGAATTGTGGTGCTGGCGAAAACCCTTGAGAGTTCCTTGGACTGCCAGAAGATCAAATCAGTCGATATTGTCGACCATAAACCCTGACTGCTCAGTGGAGAGTCAAATTCTAAAGTTAAAGTTACTTTGGTCCTCTGATGAGAAGAGAGGAGTCGCTGGAGAAAGATTTGATGTTGGGAAAGGTTGAGGGTCGCCGGAGAAGGGGTAGGCAGCGAACGCGATGGTTAGATGGCATCCTCGAGGCACTGCAGATGAAGTTATGTGATGTTAGGAAGATAGTTAAGAGACCGGAAAGCATGGCGTGACATGGTCCATAGGGTCACGAAGAGTCGGACACGACTGAACGACTGAACTGAACTGAACTGGCGTTTGTTGTCTTAACAAGCTCTCAGGGAGAATGTTCTCACTGAGGAAACAAAATTTGTCGCCATTGACTACGGCAGTTACACAGTGATAATGTGTCATAATTATTTTATAATGTTATCAAAATAATAATATGTTCTTTAAGTCAGTTTGCGAATAAAGAAAAACCTTGTACTAATTGGTTAAAGGTGTTACACGCAAGTATACCCGCGAGGGCCTGCTAGAATTGCTAGAATTGCTGGGAAACGCTCGATGGTTAAAAGCAAAAATAGAATACGAATGAAAGCAACATCCGTTAATCCATATATTGCGCATCTGGTGCACATGGTGTCTATGAGAACCCCGACGCCGGATGTATAGTAACGTCGGCAGGTTAAATCAGCGCATTCTCACGAAGAAGCATGTGAACATGGATCCAGCGAAGAGTGACTGATGTGGGCTCAGGAGTGCGAGTGTGGCATCTAAGTCAGACCAAAGTAGGTGAAGGGAGGGGTAAGTCGTGAAGTGCACTTAGGCCTGCCTGCGGGTCTGTGCAGACTAGGTATGTAAAGGAAGTAAGGTGAGGAAGCGCTTGACAGTGGCCGCCGAGCTCTTCCTCTCACCTATATGCTACATCCCGTGCCACTATTCTCGCTAATTTCTACAGCAATTTGATCCCTCTCGAAACCAACATTCCCTCCTACCTCGTCGTTTCGACTTCCCCGCAGCCGTCACGTCCAAAGCTCCCAAAAATGTCCATGCTCCGACAACATGCAACGTTTCCTATCCCAATCCCAGCGTATACCTCGTGCCCCGCCACTTGCGTCTGCGGAAGCTAGAGAAACGTCTCCATAGCCCATTGGCTGCACAGCCACCCAATATATATATATATATCGGCGCGTTGTTCTTCCTTCCGCTTTGCATTTAATATTCTTTAACACTATCTCTTGTCAACATTAAAAAAATACATCCAGCGTTTGCCTTAGACTTGTAGGCTGTTGGCTCCATATATATATATATATATATATATATATATATATATATATATATATATATATATATATATATATACACGCTCATGCAAAGACATTACCTCTGACTGCAAGGGATTCGACAAAGAACATTGGTCACTGAAGTATGACCACAGGCAGTATTATACATCAAACCTTATTTTGGCCGCTCCCGATACTTTCTTGGATCCTCACTACTATTCCATACCATATCCGTTCTCGAACTCTTCTTCACTGCGGTTTTCGTCAAATTACAGAAACTGTACTTCCACCCTCGCAGTCGCATTTAAACTCACCCTACTACGACCCAACCTTGCCCGTAGTTGACGCCGCCATTACACACCGCGAATGCGACACAACGTTCGAAGTTGTGGAACACATGCATTGTACAACAAATAAGCGATGACATCACATACACTGCATTCTAAACGCAGGGGCTGCAAAAAGCACGCAAAAGGAAAGCGAGCTGCCCGCAACAAGGGAAGCCACGAATACTTCGAAGTAAGTCTAAAGATAAAACAAAAAAGATAAACATGAAAATAATTTTAAGTCGATTTTCCTGAGGAACTCTTTCAAGCGAGAGATATATCATTTTCCTTACGTGCGTATATTCAACGGAGCTGGCTTTGGCATAAAACCTTTCAGAGTGCGGGGGAACTGTCAGTTCTAGTGCATAACTAGTAACGCGACTCGACTTGTGCTGCTAAAAGCATAGTATAAAAGGTTGCTTAGTTTGTCCCAGGAGGAAGCTCATTCTAGGCTTACAAAAGACAGCATCTTAGCATTGCAATGCTCCGGCTTTATTACACAGGTTTTTAGCCGACGTAACTGCACTGTAAGTCTGTGTTTCTGGTCAGTACAAAAATACATTAACAGCTTAGTTAAAGAAGTAGTGCTGGTCAGACGAAAGGGCTCCTTCGAACTTGTTTCTGCACATCCTAAATATAAAAAAAGCAGAATACATAATATGGAGCAATTTCTGAAAAGATTACCGGTCCGTATCGCTGACGTGCCGCGAGCAGAAGTCGAGTACTGTAACCCAGTAATATGAAGTCACGTGACTGAGGTGTAATCGCGGTATCAAAGGAAAGTTTTCAGAGAAGTGGTTAGATATTCATTGCCCCTTTTGTATTTTAACGCAAAACAAAAGATGAGGTTGCAAGGTGAGGCAAGGTCCTCTTTAACGTAGTTGCGCTAAAGAGTACGTTACGGCATCGGTGTGGGCCTCGACGTTAGGAGTGAAAAACCACGGGCATGGCGCTGGCAGATGGTAATTTCATGGCAGATAACATGGCCTAGCGCTGATTCTTATATAGTTTGTGCAGCTTAATGAGACAACATGATATCAGAAAGGTGAGAGGAGTTGCCAAATCGGGTTGCTAATTTGAGGCGGGAAGGTGGAATAAGAATCAACCTTCCAGTGCTCTTGGATGCCGAGTCGGGCATGCTGCTCCTAGGTCACGTAGGCACTTTCATACGGATAGGTTAAGGTTGGGATCGCTTGAAGAGCATCTTTGTATAACGAAGCAGTCGTATTTCTTCTGGCGCTTCTAAAATTGGCGTCTATACTCCTTTACGTCTTTTCTCTTTCTCTCTTCGTCTCGTGTCTTTTAATCCTCGCTTTTACCTGTAACTTATTGTGCCTTGAATACTGCCTCTGTCTTCACTTTGAAGACTGTCACTTATAGTAACGATGAATAAACATAAATGTAGGATGGCGGTTTATTTGATAGTACTGGGACTGGGAATATCAGCGGCAAGCACAGCCCGTAGACAGTCAGGTCGAACACACGCAGCGATAGGAGTGCCACTGACTGAAATATTCCCCACGTGCTTCTTTCTCTTCACAATTACCCGCTGGACGAAGAGGAGCCATCCTGTCGACTTACGGCATTAGCAAAATAGGGCTTGATGCGCTGGACGTGAACAATCTGGCGTCAGCGCCGGTATAGATCATGAGACGGCGTAAGAGGTTCCACCACAAAATTAACCGGAGTGGTGCGCCCCAGTACACAGTATTGGTTATGGTATTTGGCAAGAAATTTCGAGGACAGTCCGGGAGTATTGAAGGGTATCCACAGCCACACAAGAGCTCCAGACGAGAAGTCCTTTGTCTAGTATTGGTTGTCATCGTGTGATTTATGGCGGTACTGGGTGTTAGCCGTGAATGCGCGGATAATTTGTCGACAGTCTTCCGCATGCTGGGCGGCTTGAGAAGCAGGAGTAAACTCAGATATGTCAGGTTGATACAGGAATATAGTGTCGATTGTAGAAGAGGGGTGACAGCCATAGAGGAGAAAAAAAGGAGAGAAGCAGTAGACGGCGTTGCGTATCGTAAGCGCAAGTGACATAAAGAAGGATAAGGTCCCTAGTTTGAGTGGTTCGAGGCGACGTACAACCAAGGGTACGATCGAAGCGCTCAATGAGGCCGTTTGTCTGGGGATGATAGGGGGAGATGGTTCTATGAATAATGTTTCACTTGGTGAGCAAGGCTTTCACGACGTCATGAAAGAAAACGCATTCTCTGTCACTGAGCAGCTCTAGAGGTGCGCCGTGGCGAGGAACAAATCGCTGCAAAATGAAGGAAGCTACTTCTGACGCTGTGGCAGATGGAAGGGCGGCGGTCTCTGCATAGCTCGTCAGATGATCAACGGCTACGATAGCCCAGCGGTGGCCGGCTTCAGTGTAGGGGAGCGGCCCACACAAATCGATGCCGACGCGGTCGAAAGGGCGTGGTGGGCAGGGTAACGCAGCAACTCTCCAGCAGAATATTGAGGACAGGGCTTGCAACGTTGACAGGTGAGGCATGAGCGAACGAGCACGAAGGTGTACATGCACCACCAGTAGTAACGCAGCCGGAGGCGATTGTGTGTTTTAAAGACGCCCGCGTGACCGGATTGTGGGTCAGCGTGGAAATAGTCACTGATTTGGGAGCGTACTTGCCGGAGAATAGCGAGCAACCACTTGGTACCACATTATGGGCTTTTTGCCGCGCGAGGTTGTCCGATGGCGGAACGAATCACTGCCACATCGGAGCAACTATTTGAAACCTATGACCCCTTTCCCAAACATTTCATCTCAAAGAGCCGAGCAACAGGCCGGGGGAAAGTTTGTACCCATTGAAAAACCGGTGGGTGCCCGGCGGCACCAGGGATCGAACCTGGTACCTCCCGAACACGAGGCGGATGCTCTACCACAAGGCCACGCTTCGGTTAAACCACCTGCGCAGTAGCTTCGGCGGTAGAGGAGGTCATCACGAATGGCGAAGTTTAAAGCATGGCGGTGGAGAGCACGCGATGGAGATGCAGCTGTAGGATTGGAAAGAAAATCGAGAAGTTATCCCAGGATCTTTACGCTGCGCTGACTGCATGTCATTGATGTGAAGCGATGGCGGGGAATCGTCGGAAGAGGAAAGGCTCGCGACCTCAGCTGTAAGGGGGCAGCGGGAAAGGGCATCGGCGTTGTGATGCTTGCGGCCGGAGCGGTAAACAACGCGGACATCATATATTCCTGTAGGCGAAGAGCCCATTTTGTCAGTATGCCGGGCGGGTCTCTCAGTGAGGAAAGCCAGCAAAGCGCATGGTGGTCCGTCACTACCTCAAGAGGGCGGCAATAGAGGTAAGGGCGGAATTAGTAAGAGCCCAAATAATGGCTAAGCACTCTTTTTCAGTAACAGAGTAGTTGAATTCAGCCTTCGTGAGTGTACGGCTAGCATAGGCGACCACATATTCAGCATAGCCTGATTTGCAATGAGCGAGCACAGCGCCGAGAGCAACACCACTGACGTCAATGTGGACCCTGGTAGGCGCTGTGGGGTCGAAGGGACGCAGGACAGGCAGTGCTCTGCCAAAGGAGCAGCGATTGAAGCAAAATTTCTAATAAAGCAACGAAAGTAAGAGCACAACCCGAGGAAGCTACGTAGATCTTTGATGGTAGTCGGTTTGGGAAAGGCTGCTACAGCACTACGTTTGGCAGGGTCTGGAGATACATCTTATTTGGAGACAACGTGGTGGCCGAAAATGGTGAGCTGGCGGGAGGCGAAACGACATTTTGTTTTCAAATTCAGCTGTAGTCTGGCATCAGAGAGGCAGGTAAAAACGTGCTTCAGATGGTAGAGATGGGCGCCAAAGTCAGGAGAAAAGACGACGATGTAGTAGAGGTAGCATAGGCATGTCTTCCACTTTAGGCCATGCAAAATGGTGTCCATCATTCGCTGAAATGTTACAGGAGCATTGCAAAGGCCAAACGGCATAACTGTAAATTAGTACAAGCTATCGGGAGTGACGAAGGCGGTTTTGGAGTGATCAGCCGCTTCCATGGGAACCTGCCAGTACCCGGAACGTAAATCTAGGGAACACAAGAGCTCGGCGCCCTGCAAACAGTCGAGAGCGTCGTCTATGCGCGGGAGAGGGTAGACGTCCTTCCGCGTAATCTTATTAGGGTGGTGATAATCGACACAGAAGCATACAGAGCCATCTTTATGTTTCACGAGGACAACAGGTGACGCTCAAGGGCTGCTTGAGGACTGAATCACGTCGTTCTGGAGCATTAAGTCGACTTGCTCTTCAAAAGGCTGGTGTTCGGTTGCAGACACACGATAGGGGCACTATCGCAGTGGTGAGTGAGTGCCGGTGTCGATACGATGAGTGACTGCAGAAGTTTGATCCAAAGAGCTGATGAGAGGCGAAGGAGGAACGAAAGTATTGTAGTAGGTTCAAAAGCTGCCTGCGCTGCGCTTGAGGAAGATCGGCGTCGATATAACGGAGGAACAGGTCTTTAGAGGAGGGAGCGGGCGCAGATGAAGAGGGCTGAGCGCTATCACGGAAGATTGCGTCGCGTCGCCGAGCTCCTCAGAGATCAGAAGAGATACGATTGGCTGGGTACTACTGATGCATTCACCACAGCGCAAAGCAGTAAGGGAGTTAAACGAGTTCGAGACCCATAACGTGTAAAGGCCAGCGGAAATAGCGAGCACAGCGTAGGGCAATGCACTTGCGGCAAAGGAAAGTATGGGCTGGTGTGAAGAGAACAGTGTCATCGCTAACAGAGTCATAAGCGACACGAACAAGCACAGCAGAGCAAGAAGGAATTGTCTATATCTTCGGCGACGAGGGCTTTAGCGCAGTAATTCGACGGAGCAGTGTCTAGAAAGATATCGGGCAAAGTTGAGAACCCCACTTCAGCGCGAGAACAATCGATGACAGCAACGTGACGTGACAAATCCCAGCCTAAGATGAGTACATGTGAGCGAGAAGGCAGCACGACAAACTATTGTATACAATGACTCCTGGATCGTGTCTCGAGCGGTGCATGCTGCTAACGGCGTAACGTGTTCAGCGGTGGCCGTGCGCATAGAGAGTCCTGAAACTGGCGTCTTCACTTTCTTTACCGAGCGATAAAGATTAGTGTCCAATCCTGAAATCGCAGCGCCGGTGCCGATAAGAGCCATGACAGAAATGCCCTCGACCGAAACTTCTATGAGAGCGGCAGGTGAACGACGAGGTCTTTGAAAGTTTGATGGAGACCATGCCCCAGGAACTGCGACACCTAATTTTCCTCTTTATTATTCTGGCGACATCGAATTGGAGAGGTGGAGCGGTGTCGGGCGAAGGGCGACGGGGGCTCAAAAGGGCGGAGCGTTCTAGAGAAAAATGACGTCTTGATGCTTGCTCGTCACATGCGGAGTAGTCACGCGATGGAGGCCAGTATCTGGAAGCTGGACCAGGTGGTGCTCGCACTGAGTAACAGCGATGGCGATAGCGGGCAATATGGCCAGGAAGTCCGAAAAAGTAGCAAATCGGACGGTTATCATTTGTGCGCCATGGGTTGATTACTCGTGGAATCGGTCGACGATATGATGATGCCGGCGTTTGTACAGGCACTGACATTGCAGGAAAGGTAGGCGGTCGAGGTCTTGCGGCGATTTCGGCGTAAGTTGATGGAACGGCGACAGGTCGTGGGGCGACGTCGACGTAAGTCATGGGAGCGGTAACAAGTCGCGGGAGGTCGGCGTAAGTCAGCGGAGTGGCGACTGGTGGTGGCGGATGGGAGGACGGGACTTCATCAGCTACCTGCTCTTGAATGGTAGGACGGAGAGCAGAGGCCAAATGCGGTGGCTGTTCTTGTGGGCTAGGGAGAAGTGAAAGCTAACGCGCCACCTCTTCAGGGACGAAATCTGTTATCTGCTGCAGCAGGGAGGGGCTTTCGGTGGCAGGCGTCAGTCCGGCAAGCGATTCCACTTGGCTTGGGTGCTGACGAGTCAGCGCACTTTGCTTGCGCAACTCCTCGAAGCTCTGGCAGAGCGTGAAGACTTCTGAAATGGTTCACAAGTCACGGGCTAGCAACATATGATAAGCGTCGTCGTCTATGCCTTTCAAGATATGCTTGATCCTTTCAACTTCTTACATGTTGGGGCTCACCCGCTTGCATAAGTCAACGACATCTTCTATGTAGCCCGTAAAGCTTTCGCCCATCTGCTGCGACCGCTCACGCAAGCGCTGTTCAGCACGGAGTTTTCTGACTTCTGGACGGCCAAACACTTCTGAGGACGTCGTTTTGAAGGTGGCCCAACTTCGGATACCCCCCTCGTGGTTCCGGTACCACAAGTTAGCCACGCCAGTAAGGTAAAACATTACGTTGTTAAGCTTTTGTGTCGTCGTCCCACTTGTCGTAAAGGCTCACCCATTCGTAGGAGCTGAGCCAATCTTCTACGTCATGTTCTCGGTCCTACTGAAAATAGCTGGGTACCGCTAGCAAAGGGAGCCAGCACAGATGACAGCCGGGCCCACCTGCATGACTTCGTGTCTAACGTCCTCAGGCATCGTGGGTGTCAGAAGAGTGTGGTTACGGAGTTCCAGGATCGATGGAGCCAGCGACACTCCACCAAATGTAGGATGGGGGTTTATTTGATGGTACTAGGACTGGGAAGATCATCGACGAACACAGCCTGTAGACAGTCAGGTCGAACACGCGCAGCGATAGCAGTGTCACTGACTAAAATGCTCCCCACGTACTTCTTTCTCTTCGCAGTTTACAGTGACGTAGAAATGTCCTTCTTATGTATTAGTTCTTATGTATTAGTGGTAGGTATGTTTTTGTTTGCATAAAAGCTTTCCTCCTTACGGCGCTGACGCGTCAAGCGAATAAGTTCTCCCTTCGATATTTCAGCAGTACTGAAAGCGGTTTGTTTGTATCATGACAACATAACTGTTTCCCTTTTGTAGGGAAGAAAAGTTGGAATCCACGTCGTAAGTTTCGCTTTCACCTTTCTGAGCCACTGGGAACGATATGCATATACACTCTACGCTAACTCACTCACTGACCATGTGTACGTTTTTTCTTCGCAGTGACAGAGGAAATGCAATCAACTCGTAAGTATTACCTTCATCACTTCAACAGTGCTGTGAATTGGCCATACGTTTTTATGACTTGACCTGACTGGCTACTGAAATACAATTACGATCAAAGAGCTGTTCATAATGCCAAACCTTTTTTTTTCTTAAAGCAGGCCAGGAAAAAAGCTTGGAGAGTACCAAATTAAAAAACAACTGTGTTTTGCTTCAGTCGCAAGGGATCCAATTATTTCCCCGCAAGCGTTTCCTTCCTGCCCGCTCCTTGCAACGAAGTTACGGGGCTAGAAACATGACGTTTGACACTGGATTTTCGCAACACTATAGGTGCCTTACCTAGTCAACCATACCTCCTAATATGAATAAGAACAATTGGATCACACAAAGAGCGATATTTTTTTTTTTTTTTTGTGGGAAATAGATTTCGGATCTTATAACGCTAGGAGGAAATCTATTTGAAAACTATAAGCACTATGCTTTTTACGCATAAATCTAGAGTTATCATTGACTAACTGCTCAAACATTATTCCCATTCATACTCGAGGGACATGTATGTTACGCTGCAATAGGAAGAGCAGATAACGCCAGAAATGTGTCCAGTGGAAAAGTTGTCGATAGGATGGACGATAGGTGAGTTATTAAAGGTCGGCAAATATCCAAATATTCGAGATGCACCACGCCTTGGATACAAGTCTTGAGACGAAAAAATTTGAATGCCATTTATATCTTACGGCTTCCCGCATGCTCCGATTGGCTGTGAATAGTGCTGTACTGTGTTTAAATTAGTGTTTTAATAGTGCTGTTTTAATAGTGAATAGTGTTGTTGTATGATAAGGTAGCTGTTAAGAGACCGCTTTCGTCGGAAATCTACCCAGGCATGAACTGAGTTAAATGGGCCTTAGGAGTAAAGACGAATCAAGTTTTGCGACTAGTTTCGACGTTCTATACGGAACAGGTTTGATCCCCATTCGCATTTGTAGGAGTTTCAGAGACGGTCTGCACACTTACATTGACCTTGCCCAGCCGGAACTTCTAGCCAAAGCAGTATTGTTCTCCTAGTTACGATAGCGCGAGCCCCCCCCCCCTCCCCCCCCCTCCCCCCCCCCCTCCCCCCCCCATCCCGATGAAAGAAGCTATTTTCCTAAAGAGTCTATCTTAAATTACACAACGAATTTCTTCGACATTTTTATCCTTGTTTTTCTAGCTTAATTAAGGCGTCACCGTCTAGATAAGATCACTTTCTCTTGTGTTGCGGGCTTTTCCCGCGAATCTGCCGCAGTTTAAGCAGGGCGCAAGTATCACTGAGCAAAAAAAAAAAAAAAAGGTTTGCTTCATTCGAAGCTGCTCAAAAATAAATATGCGCTGAGACACTGATCTGTACCACATTTTGAATCGCATGCTGATCTCCTTCGGTACACAAAACTGGAGTGATGCTGTTGACGTAATTGCGAGGGGTAGCTGCTTTGGTGTTAGAGCTCTTTCGGGTGCAATAATGCAGGTATTGCTGCGAATGAAGTCTCATCTTTCTGCGGCGAAATACCCGCAGAGATCTTAACAGTTTGTTGTTCCCTCGCAGGACCGCGGTGAACACGATGAAGCTGGCCGTCATGATGGTACTTCTGTCGATTGTTTGCGGTTGTGGGGCTTACTTTTTGGCACTCAGTACGTACTATCTTTCACCTTTGTGCAGCGGTATTGCAAATAGAGCTTCTGTATGAACGCGAGAAAAAGCTCAAAAAGATTACTCTAAAATAACTCTAAAATGCTCCATTACTCTAAAATAACGATGGCACGATTTGTGCAGAGGTGTGTGTGTGACACACACACACACACACACACACACACGCGCACGCACGCACGCACGCACGCACGCACGCACGCACGCACACACACACACACACACACACACACACACACACACACACACACACACACACACACACACACACACACACACACACACACACACACACACACACACACACACACACACACACACACACACACACACACACACACACACACACACACACACACACACACACACACACACACACACACACACACACACACACACACACACACACACACACACACACACACACACACACACACACACACACACACACACACACACACACACACACACACACACACACACACACACACACACACACACACACACACACACACACACACACACACACACACACACACACACACACACACACACACACACACACAATCTTATCAACAAAAAAAGAGGTCCTATGGAGATATATTTGGAAAAAGTTGCGACGACTGCTAGGATCTGCATTCTACAGGCTCTCCTGCACCATCAGCGTAGTAATGAACCCTTACGGTCGTGTACACACACACACACACACACACACACACACACACACACACACACACACACACACACACACACACACACACACACACACACACACACACACACACACACACACACACACACACACACACACACACACACACACACACACACACACACACACACACACACACACACACACACACACACACACACACACACACACACACACACACACACACACACACACACACACACACACACACACACACACACACACACATACACACACGCACACACACACACACACACACACACACACACACACACACACACGCACACGCACACGCACACGCACACGCGCACACACACACACACACACACACACACACACACACACATATTCACCTTTGGTGGTGAGCGAAGGCTGTTATATTCTCTGCTGGCCTTATTTTGGTGCCCATAGTGACTAGGCAAAGCGTTAAAAACATTCAGAATGAAACCCAGCAATACTTTTTCAAGGAATGGGAACATAAAGCAGCGAAATTATTCACCCTGTTTAGTTGAGAGACCCTACAGGCGGTGGTTCTGTAGTTAGGGACTACAGATCGCGATGGGTCGAGCCCAGTTCTGACCGCGGCTGCCGCTTTATGGTGGAGGCAAATAGGAAGGCGGCCATATTTACTGTGCGACGTCAGTGCACGTTAATAGTCAAAGGTGGTCTAAATTTTTGAAGCGCATTACTGAGGCGTTCATTATTGCTGATGTCACTTTAGAAAGTTAAGCCTCAGCACAATAACCACATTAATTAATATTGAATAATCTTATATTAATTTATATTTCTTATATTTCGTGTTATAATACACTGCGGGCTACCTCTATCGTAGGTGACAATGTTAGTTAAGAAACTAGTGACTTACATGATGGCACTGCAGAGGGCTTAGCGTATTGCATGCTTTGTCATGGCGTGCTAATTTAATTTTACCAAGTACTTAACTAAAATAAAAAAGTCGTGGTTGACTTTTCTTCATAAGTCGAAGCTGACCTGTGTTTTTTGCTCTATCCTATATTAGAGCATATGTTTGTCATTTATCAACGGCTTTCCTGCTTATGCACAGTCAAGATAAAATAGTTCGTGTTTAGTGTTATACAGGGGCTTTCCACATGAGCACAGTGCGCCCTCCTCGATGCCTTATATACGCTCGAACCGGTAATTTTAGCCTTGCCGGAGCGCGCCTGTTTTTTCCACAGCGTCTTGGAAGCACTTAGAAAGCGGGCTTTGGGGGAATATTTCGCGGATTACAGGAAGAGATTTATGGAGACTGCGTTATCATGTGTTCCAGGTTCTGAAGCTAATGTAGGTGCTTGTTAGCGACTTTAGCAGGCGCTTCTCTTGGTAGGCTTCGCTTCACTTTGGCTCACAGCTCACATGCCCGTGCCTTACAACACTTCACCGCCTAATAGGATTATGTTAAAAAAATGCATACGTCAGACCGAAGGACTTAATTATGGCCGCATTCGCGTGAACATAAATTGTTAGGATTTTTTAACGTAACTTGGCCATATGAAATCAGCGCAAAGTGGACACCGCAAGGAATCTCCATGTGCACTGACAAGCAGCTTCAGCCATGCGACCATGCTGCAAAAACGTAAACTAAACTGCTCGTGGAATCAGATGACCAGAGCTCCCTCGATAGGAAATACGGAGGCTCCGTCTGAGTTTCCAAGAAAACGGCTGTTTCTTCGTCAAATCCATTGGTTTATTATAACTGGTTTTGGCAGAGCGAATGCCAGCTCTAAAACCTGGCGGTGCACATCCTTAAGATGACTTTTCACAGGGACATTCTTGCGTCACTAAATTTAACACCTCAGTAAGGTTAGTACGCATCAGAGCGGAACGGTTACTAAGCTTGAAGGAATTGTGCTCTATTTCTGATTAGCAGGTAAACGGAAGTACTCAACGAGAAAGGTTCATGTGACTGTTCAGCTGGATCAGAAGCCTTGAAGGCAACGGGGTGCTCAGTTGCAGCCGCATAAGCAAACGCGTCAGCGCAAGGGTGCAGCTGCAGTAAATTCCTGATGTCGTGACCTGTTCTAGAGTCATTATTCCAATTTTTAACCTGTTCAGACATTCTTAGAGGTGGCGATTGGTCCTCCTCCAAGACAGAATGGATATCCTTACGCATATTACTTGAACGAGCGGCTCAAATGTCATTCTAAACGGTGATTGAGACGATATGTGTAATAGGGAGTTTGACAAATATTACCCATGCCAAAGCTAGAATCGCACCGTTCTTGGTTCAGTGCTCTTTGTCGATTGGACCTCGCTCAACCAGCCAAGAGCCAATTCGTTCCGAGATGTTTTGGGTAAGCGAACGGAAAGTAGTTTACGACCGCAATTTTTTAGATGTAGTAAACAAACAACAGATCGTTAGATGTAGTAAACAAACAAAATATTTGCTAGCCATCTCTCGGGTGCTTGTAGCTTTTGCTATTTATTTTTAAAAACTCATTCATTGGTTTTCTGTGCTAGTCTTAACTATACAGTACGGTAAGTTTTCTACGAATCGGAAGGTTAGGTCATCATCAAGAACATGTACATAACAGCAACCTATAATATTCCGTTGTTGCATCGTTGTTAAAAGTGATGTCAGAAAAAGATGGACAGAAAGAGGGTTAGCATAGTTGATGCACTGCTCCCCTGGATCGGCGATGGTCACGTGTTAAATACCCTAAATAGGAAAAAAAAAATGTTTTTCAAACCCGAAACCTCTAAGGAGTCTGCGTAGCTTTCCGTTGCAGCCCTATGGTTGCGTGCGCTCGTACGGACGCTACTAAGTAATTGCGTCTGACATATTTGTCTTAATTGAACTATACACGAAAGGAAACTGTCATTGAATGCTTAAATTTACGCTTAAGGATATAAAGAGAGAAGGAAGTTGATTACACAATATGAGAGAGCACTGAACAAAGCTTGAGGGAGAGCCTCAGTTCACGAGCCGAGCCAACGTTTCGACAAAGAGACTTGCCTTCGTCTGGGAGAAAAAAAGAAACACTTCAGCATCGAACCTGCTTTAGGTGCTGACTCATCATCTATCTCACATTGTTGTTTTTCCCGTTGCTGCCGCATTTTTTTTTTTCAGGTCACGGGATTACCGGCTTTAGGCTCATAGAAATTCGTAACCCAAGGAGACATTTTTTTTTCACTGCTTGCCCTGCTTCTTTCTTCCCTCTTCGTCTCCCTTCTCTGACTTTTCTTCTTCGGAAGCAAAACCGCATTTAAACCCCACCAGTGATGATAACACTGCCCAGAGCATAAGTCCCTTTGTCGAAACGTTGGCTCGGCTTACGAAGTGAAGCTCTCCTTCGATGCACTGTTCATTGCTCTCTCATTCTTTTACGCTTATACCTCATGAACACTACGGTTCATTACGTATACTGTAACCTGACCGATATATCGTACGCGTTCTCGCAGAAAGCCGAGACGACGACTCGCATCCTGACATCAAATACGAAGATACCAGCATTAACCTTGGCATCGTTCGTAAGTGTTAAAAAACAAAACAAAAGAACTTTACTCTTGCCCGGGATGCACAGTACATGTTTCCCAATTTTCGAAAGAAATTAAGGAAATGCACTCCAGTAGCAGCTTCAGCAACCCCATCAACGAGTGGATACGTATTAAGCCGTATGGCCGATATTGGTTCGGTTCAATATGCCTACCAGGCCGCTCTATCGACTGGCGTATTGTCACTTATACATGCCGGCCGACCATCAAGCGATGTCGCAACATCGACTGATCGTCGCGAGTACTGGAGTAGATGTCCCACTTAGTGTTCTTTTGGAGCCTGTGACACTAGATTAATGGTAAAAAAGGGAGTAAGGATAAGGGATTGCAATGAAAATGATTCTGAATGTCATTTTTCTAGGGCAGGTTGCTATCGTGTCCGTAGCCGGCAGTAGAGCTTGTGTGTATATATATATAGTATGAAGTGGCCAGCGGAAAGATCTGAGCATTTTACTGGTTTTTCTGCAATTGAATGAGTGAACACAGTACGGCTGTCACAATTGTAAAAGGTACTGCGAGTCAAAGACATCAAAACAAAATATGATTCCGAAAATATGACACACTATAGTACCTGTGTGACATTTTCCCGTTGGCTTGCGAGAATGCGATTAATTTTTAACTGTAATGCGACGACGTATTTCGCACTTTACACACCTTGCGTCATCTAACAGCATTAGCTGCATGGTCATTTTTGCTCCGGCTAACATCATAGTCCTAGTATAGCGTAAGCTGAAATCCTTGCGCCTACACACTAGCCAACAAACCTTAGTAAACTCCCAGGGCTACCAACTACGGCGCAGCATAACCACTAGTCGTCAATGCACATGCACAGTGGGCCCAAGGAGCCAAGCGCTCGGAAATAACGGCTGCGTCTGGCGTATCGGGACTATCTGCGCATGCGCATTTGCAGCTTGTAGCCTGTTGCTCGTGGTAGCGATAGCACTAGAAGTTATCTGTTGAGCTGAAACCCTCTATAAGCGAACCGTTATATTATTGCATTTACCACTACCATTCGCGCAAAACACGTGCCACTAGTGTATGCTGCGTGGCCAAGAACAGCGCTATATTGTTGTGGGAAATGGCAGAAAGATGGAACGTTTTAAAAAGGCTGTCGAGTTGACCCTATGGCCCATGTTGGCGACGAGGGAGGAGAACGGCTGATTTGAATAATGGGCGTTTCGTGGCCATACGTGACTGGTAGTTGGCGCACATGCAAAATGGTGCAGGATAGAGTTACGGTACGCCCATGGCCGTCCCTTTTCCCTCCTGCCGGAAGAGGGGAAATGGATGATTTAGTAGCGTATAGCGCACCCCCGCTAATCTCCGATTATATGAACGCCGGTTCTGCCTTCTGTTTTTGCACTCTCATTTCAGCCCATCTGATCTGCGTCACCATCGTAAAGCCGGCTTACGACTTATATGTAGACGACGTTCCTTACACAGCTTGCGATTACCTCGTGTACTACCCTGACCCTGAAGACTTGGATGACCGTACGTACTGTCGCGGTCCTTGGGGGCGATGGGGCTGGTCTTCAAGCCAGAAGAGCCATTGTGAAGCATCTGAGTGTTCTTTTCTGTCGTGTCCTCGCCTGTGGTTGTCTTTTCTTTACGCTGTTTTCTTACCAAGGCTGAAACGGGTACTAGCGTCAAATTATCTCGACGGAAGTGCGCGCCTTCCATATGCGAAAAGAGGAAAGGCCTGCTGCGGCTGTTCAGCATATGGGGCCACTGCACATAAATACATAGGAATTTCCGGCCATAAATAATGATAACAGCTTGCCTAGGTCATTATTCAACGCCTCGCTACGAAACGCTAGTGACGCTAGCACATAGTCACGCCATCCAAACTACGCCACAAAGCTGACTGCTGATGCGGTCATTAACCTTAATACCGAGGAATAATAGTACTTGCCTGGAATTAATGTTCGCTCTGGCCATTAAAGACAATGCACACTAAATCAGAAACAAAGAAATAAAAGGCATATGAATGGCGAATTCGCGTTATCCGTAGCGAGCGCGCTTGAAGCCATACTTGGCTCCGAAGTCGGGCGTCCCTTGTAGATTTTAGTACAAATAGAGGTTTCTGTCTGCAGTTTGCTACAATACCTCAGAGCGGTACCTCAAAAGCGCAAATTTTCATTTCCGCGACCGAACCTCGCCTCCGTAATGCAGGGAATGAACTAGTGCCGCAAGTCCAAGTGCCGAAATCCTTAACTTTAGTCCATTCGAACGAAATCAAAGCATTTCGAGCGAATAAGCATGCTTCCACCCAACGCCGTTGAATATATCTCCCTTCAGTAATGATTTCAAACTTCAGGGTTCAGTAATTAATTAAATAAATATAGAACCCTTGATGCCTTATGAAGGAAGTGTCTACAGTTTGCAAAAAAAGACATATCCGACCAGCATCATGTGTCTGTTTTTTATTTTTCCTTATAATCGATGAGCCATAGAAAGCAGTAGTAATTTATCATCAAGGCAGTGCCCCGCCGCGGTGGTTCAGCGCTTAAGCATTCGACTACTGAGCCCAACGACACGGGAATTGAATCTGGGCCACGGCGGCCGCTTTTCGATGGAGATGAAAATCGAGATGTCCGTGTGCTGTGCGATTCAGTGTACGCTAAAGAACCCCGGGCGGTCGAAATTGCCGGAGTCCTACACTACGGCGGGCCTAACCAATAGTCTGAATTGGCTTGGGACATTGAACCTTAAAAACCAACCCAAGTCATTAACGGCAACAATAAAAGTTTCGAAGGGACAGCAGAATCTGCAGTGGAGAAATGCGAAAGCTTGAGCGTTCCTGCTGCATACGGTACATCGCGCGCTGTTGTTGTTGTTGTGGCTGTAGGAAGAAGGAAAAGAAAATGCACGGGCCTTCTACTGGCTCTGTAGCTGAGCCACCTCCGCTGCCTCGCGCAGATAGAAGAGAATATAGAGAAGAAAGAAAAGGAAGAGGGAAAGAAAGACGCGCGCCGCAACAACAGCCGTCGTTCACCACCAGCGGTGGCGTGTGCAATGACGGCCTAGAAAAAAACAGATAAAAATTCGGCGCCAGGCTAGCCCCCGCCGCAAGCGGCGGTGACCCACCTGTACCAATTGTCGAACGCAACCAGCGTTAACGCAACAAAGTTCACTGGCGTTCCATAATTGGTTTACAGGGAAGGAAAGGAAAGGCGCACTATCTGTCACTCACGGAATCTTGCTGACGCATCTCGCGGACGCCGAAGCGAGATTTTCACCGTGAGCCTAGAAAGGCTAATCGGTTCACAGGAAGGAGAATGGGCTGTATCTGTCATACTTGTTTCTGTTGGCACCAGGGCAGAAGAAGAGCCCGTATTCCGAGTTTGCGTCGATTGATTGATTTATAGGAAGGGAAAGACGCGGTGTCTCACTTGTTTTCTGTGGACGCCTCAACCGCGCCTTAAGGGAAGGGAGGAAGGTGGGAGATAAACAGCAGATAAAAAATTTGATGGCCGGATAGCACCTGCCGCAAGCGTCAGTGACCTACCAGTCCCAGCCCCGTAGGTCAGGAGTATAGTGAACTAGAATACTGCCAGGAGCAACCCTACCCGCGGACAAAATTTGTACCGCTTTTGTGGCGGCTCTGATAGGCCGAGGCGGGATGACGTCATAGAAGTCTCAAGCAATCGCACAACACCACCATGCATAGACTAATTGATGGCTGACCGCTTACCTAATACCTAATTAATAACTCATTAATTGATCAGTTACTAATACTGACAGTTGCGTAGCAAATTGCAACATTCAGGCTATCTATCGCCTTTCTCTACTTTAGTCGCGAAAGTCCCTCGTAATGTTTTCTTTTATTTTTTCAGATGTTTCTTTGGAAATACGTGGCGTGAAAATTATCGTCGGATTCAACATGGAAACTGCCACGGCCGCCTATTTCGCTAATCTGAGCTCGTGGGTCGGGTCCAAGTACGCAATTTTAGACGTCGACGTTAAGGGCGACTTCTCCGATGTCACAACCAAAACGATGCAAATCAAGGTTCGTGCGAGTTTTTCCTATTACAAAAAAAAAGACACAAAAAGTTGATTAAGGCAGGCATCTATTTCAAACGAATTGACAAGCGCCCATTTTCGACGTGGTGTATTTTCCTACGTTCCGAAACAGTAACGAGCCAACTATCACAACAACGAGACTATGTGAATCCGGGTTATCATATTATTAACGCTGTATATTTTTTATCATATGCTTCCCGGTTATAGCTAAAATTATGTCCACCATGACATAAGAAGCACCCTGAGATATTGCGGGAATTTTTAAGTCAGACACTGGAAGCATTACGAGTAATGCTAGAAATCCGGAAAGGTGGGCTTTGTGAGTATTCGAGCCAAACGTGAAAGCTTTGCGGGGACCCGATAATATGCAAAGCCTTTCCTTTCCTGTGAACCAATAATAATAATAATAATAATAATAATAATAATAATAATAATAATAATAATAATAATAATAATAATAATAATAATAATAATAATAATAATAATAATAATAATAATAATAATAATAATAATAATAATAATAATAATAATAATAATAATAATAATAATTATTATTATTATTATTATTATTATTATTATTATTATTATTATTATTATTATTATTATTATTATTATTATTATTATTATTATTATTATTATTATTATTATTATTATTATTATTATTATTATTAAGTGCTCTTGGCGACCGCTCGTAACCGATTTGGGCAGCACATTCCCTAATGACGTCTCTGAGGCATGGTGGCGCGTGCGCTCATTGGACGCTCCAAAGTTACACAAGTTTTTGCGACTTGTTTTCTTCTTTTTTTTTTTCTTGCACATCGGCATGAATTGAGTTCAATGGTGAGAGGCGAGGTGAATAATTTTAGTTCATTCATTTGTTCGGTGCTAATGAAACTAGCGTAACTTTTTTTTTGCGTTGCGAAGAGGATTCATGAGGCGTCCATTGCTCGTGCGCGTTTTCTAGGTTTAGTAAATTGATTTTCGTGAGCCCTCTAAACCTTAGTCGATGGCAAGCGCTATTGGAATTATGCCTGTCTGAGTCAAAGCATGGGTGCGCAGTCGTAAAGTACGACGCCTTTACAAGCTGACCGCAAAAGTCATAAAGACATGCGCATGACACCTGAAGCTGTTGTACCCTGCTGTGTTTGGTGTCGCTCTCGAGCTGCGCGGAGAGAAGTCGTAAATAAACGAAGAGAATGAAACTTCTTTCGTAGCATGGCGCGCGCGTAACCGTTTTACTTGATTGTTTTAGAACGTCGAGACATAAGGTAACAAAGCCACCATGAGTGTTCCGCCGACGGTGTTAAACGAGACGTAAATCTCACACTCTTAAACACAAAACACCTTATCGGGGATTAAAAACGGAGTAACGTGGTTTCTAGCGCATTGCTGGGCATACAGCCCATGCCCTGAGGCAGATTTTGAAGCGATAGTATCACTCATCTAGGTAAAGCCGGGTATCGCCGTGTGTATCGTGTGTGTTCCGTCAACTTGAGAGCGCGCGCGACCTGCTGTGGAGAAGGAGTGCACAGGGTATGTCACGAACGCCGTGCACGCAGCTGAGTGTAAATTGTGTATAGACAGTGTTACAGCGAGAGCCAGTTAGTCTTCAATGCGTGTGACCAAGTTCGAGACCAAGAGTAACTTCTGCAGCGACCATAGAAGACTCTTCATAGCAGTTTCTCAATTGATGGAATAAAATACAGCCGCTTCTGGTATCACGTGTCTTCATAGCAATAATCAAGGAATACACATTAGTTTAAAAAAATCTTTGCCAAGCATAACCACATAGCATTACTCAATGCTCTGCTGGCGGAGCCGCGAGAAGCTATCGCAACTACTCAGTTTAACCGAAACTACTGGTTTTTGTTAATAAGATTGTTGAATAACTGCGGTCGGCAGCATATATTAATGGTGTGCCCAGTGTATGCGCGCGAAATGATAACGGCGGCCACTTCCATGAAGCGTTTGGACAGCAGGCCTCTCTCAGGATTTACTTCTAGGCGCTTGGCTGGACATAGGAAGATCTGTATAGGCAATGCGGTGTTTTTGCCGTTTCTTGAGCGACAAGGAACTGTACTCGCGCTTGTGAGACAAATTGCTGTGCCTTTGCATTTTTTTTCATGCTTATTCTCATAATGTCGTCGCTCATCACTGCCCTCTTCTTCTTTTCCCCTTCTGTGGTGCAGAGTAGCTGGCCATACACAGCTTTCCGGCCGACCACTCTGCATTTCAGTTCAATAAACACACCTACCTATCTATCTATCGTGGGCCACTGAAGCAGAGTCGCACTTGAAAATATGCGAAGATCTCACCTTTATCAAGATTCTAACCCAGGTTGCAATCTCCTCTGAATGCTAACTTCCAAATGGCTGGTGCCCGGTTAAATGTCTTATGCTATTGATAATTGCATGAAATAAATGTTGTTTAGGTGGATATATGCCTGCGTTGGCAGGTTGGCAGCAGTATAACATTCCGTTTATTCAATGGCGAAAACCAACTCCGGGTTTTGATAATGATAATCTGCTCTTCTAGGAAATGTCCTAGAGGACATGTTACTCCACTTTTAGTCCCTTGAACGTTAATTCCTGTTTAGAGTATATTACGTGGTACCTTTACTGGTCTTCGTGCGTCAGTTGGCAACGTGTCTTTGGCTTGTTCTGATTTTCAAAAATGAAAGCAGACACTTTTTACAAATTTTTGTTCATCTTTCTAGAACGCCTTCAGTAGGATCAAGAAGAGGTACCCCCAGCCTGAACTGGCCATTATTGGGGTCAAGATACAGCCTAAGGATGCCGATGCTACGAAGGAGAACGGAGAGAAACTGGGAAACATGTGGAAGTGGGTTCTCTAAGATTTTTTTTCCTTTTTTCGTAGAGATGACTACGCTCTCTGCTGCTTGTGAGCGCGCCACTTTCGAAACGATATTCAAACTTTTCTCTATTAAATGTAGCAGCAGAAGAACCCCTAGTTTGTTGACAAGGCTAATACTTTCTGGGAACTGCAGCAGGCGATTACGCATGCCAAGTTAAACAGCGCGGCGGAGAAAACTTAGTCCTGCGGTCTTCCCTTCCCTTAGAGACGGATGGAGTCAAATTGAATCTCCTGCTCCGAGTATGGTTGTTCTATTGTGGTGAACGGCTCTCAGGCAATTTTCGGCACATAAGCCATATTTGGTGTACGCTAGGTTGTCTAAAAGTGGTCATGGCCTAGAGCGTCGAAGGCCCATTGCAGACGTAAAACAGGGCTTTTCTTTCCCCGCCACATTTCGGACATTATATGCGGGGACGCGCGCGCCTGCTTCTCCACATGCCGATGCTGTCTGGCATAGATAACGTGCACGAAGGGTTTTTCACATACGATGTGAGGGAGATGTACTATCTCCGGTTTATGCGGCTGTTTGCCCGGTTCAGTACTATCAGGGTTCTCTGCGCGTTTCCAGTTTTGTGGACCTGTTGCCTGCTGCAAACGGCCAGTAAATAAGATCGCTACCTTATTCAGGGGCTTATCATCGAGGTTTCCATTTAGTTGGTTAATTTGGATAGCCTGTCGTTGTGAAACGCTGCGCGTCATGTTGTGCAGTACTCCGTAGACTTCATCCATACCGAGATGTTCTTTGTCGAGATCTATGGTTCCCTCAATTTAGTAGTCATGGGTGGCTAAGCTTTCCGTGCTTACAAAGCATGCTTTATCTATGACTATCAGCAGGTTTTAGCATGCCAGCGTTAAAGCTCCGTCGTCCAGGAATATGTGGCGTCGGCAATGTCAGCGTCGGCGTTGCGGGCGAAAACCCATGGGAAACGCTCAGCAGCGTAGTTCACAGCTGGCATTCTCGCGCTCTGATTGTTCGTATGGCTATTTGATGTCACGTGACCACATGACGTGTATGATTTGGCCGGAGCAGCTAACTCGGGCTTTTCATTACAGACGGGAGGGTGCATCAGGATCCGTATCAGGCCTCGCAGCCTTTATCTATATGCCATCTCATGGTTTTGCATAACAAATGGTAGTTAAGACTACATGCTGAAGGGTATGTATGAGAGAATAGAGGCATATTAAGAGCCTCATAATTAGGCGAGTAGCAAGTGCATGCCAGTGAACCAGGATCCACAAAGAGAGCCGGCAAACAGCAGCCATTAAAGCGTTCGCGTTATAACCTTTAAAGGTGGAGATTAAATGGTCCCCGGAAAAAAATATATATATATATATATATATATATATATATATATATATATATATATATATATATATATATATATATATATATATATATATATATATATATATATATATATATATATATATCCACCGGGGTGGCGCAGTGGTTACGGCGCTCGACTACTGCGCCCAAGGAAGCGGGATCGAATCCCGGCCTCGGCGGCTGCGTTTCGATGGAGGCGAACCGGAGAGGCGTCCGTGTACTGTGCGATGTCAGTGCACGTTAAAGAACCCCAGGTGGTTGAAATTTCCGAAGCCCTCCACTACGGCGTCTCTCATAGCCTGGGTCGCTTTGGGACGTTCAACGCCAAAAACTAAAACAAATCAAAAAACACTTTTCATTGTTTCGAGTATGGCTCCACCATACCCTGGAAGTTATTATCTTGTCAGTCCTTCAAGCTCTTAATTGTCATGAAAGAGAGAAGCAAAGAACTGTGACGTCGAATTCTATTTGACTGGCGAAGTGATGAAGAGAGCACGGCACAAAACCTCTATACAGCTTAAAATTTTTGATGTCCTTCAAGCTCTTAATTGTCATGAAAGAGAGAAGCAAAGAACTGTGACGTCGAATTCTATTTGACTGGCGAAGTGATGAAGAGAGCACGGCACGAAACCTCTATACAGCTTAAAATTTCTGATGTCCTTCAAGCTCTTAATTGTCATGAAAGAGAGAAGCAAAGAACTGTGACGTCGAATTCTATTTGACTGGCGAAGTGATGAAGAGAGCACGGCACGAAACCTCTATACAGCTTAAAATTTCTGATTGTTTCCACAGAGGCGCCCTGATCATATTTCAGTCTCATGCGCCACCGGATAGTAAGTGCGTGATCGGCGTAAACGAGCTTATGATTACGAAGGTAAGCACCGTAGGTATATACTAATTTATCGATTTATTAAATTTTATTGTGATGACTCCGTTGTTCCTTAGACAGAGTATAGATTGTTATGAATTTATTACTATCATGTGCAAAAGCTACAAACGAAAACGTATTGGACATAGATCTCAGGTTAAGTAAGGTATATCTGCAGTGCATGAATGACACTTTCTGCTTAATGTATTTTTCTCAAATTTTTTGTAGTTAGTTTCTCCGCTTGCATTTGGACTCAAGGTCGATTGTTGACTTTTTGTAAATGGGCCCTCCGATGTGTTTTTAATTTTTAAACAATAGCGTTTTTTGCTCTCTTGGTCAAAACATTTAGCTTTATTCTTCCTTTTTATGTTTTTTTCATCGCTTGTACACAACGATGCTCTTAATATTGCAATATTGCATAATAGATCTGTTGCTTTGTACTCTAGTTGCTATACCTAGCTCATGATTCAGAATTTATACTTGCAATTCTGAATTAAACATAAATAAAATCAAGATACCAGCATTCCGTTAGCAAATGCAGAATGCTTTCAATACACGCCACGAGAATGAATGTAAATATTGCAGTGAAAACAGTGTATATGTATACGAATATCGAGACACACACTGTTATTTTCTAGTTTTTCACGTACACACTAAGATTCCACACTTGACGAGGTACGACCCGCAGTGTGAAACGCGCGTGTGCGTCATTAAGAGGTGAGGGAGGTCTTTAGTAGATTTTAGTGTTGCTCTACGCGGCATCCTTGGGTCAGCATTCCATATTTCATGCGTTTTGAAGGGGTCCAGATGATCCGTACGCTGCGTATGATAACCTTAGACGGCTACCATATCCTATCTGAGCCTAAAGGGTGTGTAATTAAGTTTTTTTTTTGCGTAATCAAGCGTAGTAATATATATCTCAGGGCTTTATGTCATGAAAGTGCTCCCGATAGCACACCAGAAAGTTAACCGTTTAGCTTCAAATAGTGCGGGTCATTTCTCAATTTTTGTACTTAGTTGCTGGGTGATCACCGGTATTAAGTTAAATTTCTAAATTGCCTTTGCACGCTATCTGCAAATTGTTTGTGTTTAAAAGGAAATGTGTTTACGTTATGCTGATAATATAAGGGAGTTTTGTAGCATGGATCATTTGTTCGAACTTTGGAGCAGTTTTGTATGAAGATGAGGTTAGCACACTCTTCTATTATACTACGAGTTAAGATGATTATTCGAGCAAATTTTAATGTGTGCATTATTTTATCTTGGTTTCCAGAAAAATTACGAAAACCTTGCTGCTGGCATAAACAGCTCTGTGGCAATATCCACGACCATCGGCGTCGTGAAGTTTGCGGCCGAGAACAAGGACAAAATGAACATCGGAGACCCTTGCACAAGCTGGGAAGTGTTACCCCGCTCAGACAATGTGCGTATGACACAGGGCACTTAAATGAATGGTCGAGAGAGATGTTATTCCTTTTAAATAGGCTGTAAACAACCGTAGTTAGTCTTTTTCGATGCGGGTACCCGTTCTAATCGCTAAGAGACTGGTTTCACCAAAAACAGAGCTGTTATAAACTAGTAGGGTTCGCACTGGTAACCTCCTACAACGCACAACCGCACCAGAAAAGAAATATTCCTGTGTAGCATAGTACTGCCACCACCTTCTATATTGAAAATATTACGACGTTTATACCGGTTAGATCTAGTTATGCGAGCGTAAACTGTGTTAAGCGTGGCTGCACACTGACGCCTGCTTTTAAGCGTTAACGCTCTGGGACCGGCAGGCGCCTCAATCAAGGCGAGGCTGAGCAACCAAGCGCCTGCGAAGCAGTTGTTAAACACTCCGTCTAGTCACGTGGTATCACAGCAGGGAGCCTTCGAGTAAGTGCCGCTGCTGCGCCTTCCCCCTGCGGGTCACGTGAAGTAACGTCACTGACCTCGCCTCCACTCCGGCGAATCAAGGTCTAAGGTGCGAGTGAATGGTCTGCGGAGTTGCAATGAGAAGACTAGCGCTCACTTTCTATACACTAATTCGCCCCTGGCTGTCGGTCCCCGGGCCTGCTGAGAAACTAACCAAGTGGCGAATTCAACGAAAACGATTGCTATTAAGGTCAGTATCTAACGTCCATTTGCTCCTGTGCATTACATCCAACAGGGATACAGCGATGGCACTGCAGCTGTCTGCAAACGAATTCCTTTATTGATGCCATAGAGTTTCTTACTCTTACCTAGAGGGAAAGCTGTGCTGCCGTCTATGGGCGTTTACATGGAGTTTCCAGACGGCCAGTTCAGCCACCATAGGCGCTCAAAGCATCATGGGCCGGTGAGCTACTGAGTGCAGAATTACAACTTTTGGCCAAAACTAATGCAAAGATAAACGTTGTTCTACCGTAAATAATGCCCTAAGATTGAATATTGTGACTATAAATTGTAAAGAGAGAGAGAAACAGCATGTCAGTGTGAGATTTATCCATTAGAAGCGATGGCTCTTTCTCCTATTGGCTTAGTTTTGAGCAGCACAAATACCAATATTTCGCACTTAATAGGCAAACTTTGAAATAAAAAAACGTTATAAAAATATTTATGGTTGCGCAATCACTTCAGGAAGTTTTTAGTGGCATTTCGGGAAGCAGAAACCATTTATTGGCGACGTCTGCTTTTGAGCCTTCGTTACTATGGCTTCTCGGTCTATGTACGCACCTTCAAATGATGATGATGACGAAAAAGAAACATCGCAGTAACGCCACTCCACGTACCCGAGAAAAACCGACTGTCCCGCAACAAGTAGCACACCGGCCCATGATTCTTAGCGCGCCCATGGTGGCTGAAGTGCAGCGCCCTCAGCTTTCCCTCTAGTTAGTGTAAGGAACTCTATGATAGATGCCTCTTGACTATGACCTTGCAAAATGCTAGAAATCGCTTCGTTTAAGTTACGAATCTTTCACTGCAGATTCCGGATGTATTTGCACAATACGTTAACTTCGTCAATTGTCCTCGCACGTTTTTGTTTTCATTGCGCGGACAGACCTGCCAGAACTTGTCATTCATCGGTGATAAAGGTGTCGCTGTGAAGGACGGCGCTGTCTACGTGTGCAACACAAATGCCACGGCTCAGGCGCTGGTAAGTGAAGACACTTTGCAGCTGGCTTTCAATGGAAAGCTAGTTTCATTCCCTGGTGTGTCGGAACACAATGACTAACGACATATAGAAGCTGCAAGTACATCTCGTGAAATCTAGTTTAGTGCCGTCGTGAAGCAGTTTGAAACTCAGAGAAGGTTTCGTGTATTTGGGCACGACGATATCTGTGGCAGGCATTCACCAAACTGTTCAGTTTGGTGAATGCTGTAAAGGCTGATATCTTTTATGCCTGTGCAGGAGTAACGAATTAATATTTTTTTTGCGCATTCTTTTTTTTTTGTGTGTTCTGCTAAACTCCTATATGCAACTTCAGAATCAATATTCTAATGAAAGAAATTTTATTTTCGTTACGTGCAGTTTGTGGGGGCCAGCAACGAGTCCTCCTCGGCTTCGTGGAAATTTAACATTGCCTTCTTCGACATCGACCTATACAGACCACACAACGACAGCACTTGTCCCATGTTTCATTTGACGAATTTCTACAGGAAAGGCCCCAGGACAATTCAGGGCAGAGCCTAAGTATGGCAACCGAAGCAATAAATATTTAATGATTCTGACCATAGCATACGCACAGGGCATGGGCCACGAAGGGAGATAGGAGCTCTACAGGGAACGCCTTCGATGGTTTTTGCTTGCAGACGTACGTCGTCCCGCGCGAGTGATATCTACCCATACCAAACTGAACTAATAAAGATAACAGCACTACACATAGCAGCGTTGACCTTAGATGCATAAATAAGTCATATCGTCTTGCTCCATTGTGCGTCTTACGGGAGTTCATTTGTTACGCTGGACGCTTGGTGGTTTATTCAATCAGCCCCACTGCACGGACATGTGTTGACGGGAAGGACGTATAGTGCGGCGGGAATCAATGTGGGATTAATGTTGCGAAAGCATATGTCCCAGTTCGGCGTTCGTGCCCGAGAGATGGCAAAGTCGATGGCGTGCGTGAATGCGAGGTGGCTTGAAAAATACACCAGCAACTGCACAGCAAGACAAATGATGCAAGCTGCAATATGACACTACGATGCATCACCTTTTGATCGAGACCCGTGCTTGACCGATGCCACCGTCACTTCAGATAATCTTCTACATACCATTCATTCTTATGTATTCGCCACTGGTCGACCTCATATGACGAGAGTTATTCCAGAATTCTATTAAAATTGTGATGCAGTTGTTTTTCGTATAGCATTCATGGATTGCAGTGCGCTCCAGCTAAATCCGAACTCCTGCATATCCGAATCTCTCTCTCTCTCTCTCTCTCTCTCTCTCTCTCTCACACACACACACACACACACACACACACACACACACACACACACACACACACACACACACACACACACACACACACACACACACACACACACACACACACACACACACACACACACACACACACACACACACACACACACACACACACACACACACACACACACACACACACACACACACACACACACACACACACACACACACACACACACACACACACACACACACACACACACACACACACACACACACACACACACACACACGCTGTGTATGTGGGCTTCTTATGCTTTGTGTTGCTACCTGCTCTGCTGCCTTCTTCCAAGAGATGTGCGACCAACTAGCTCAGCGTTCGACTCTATTATTAATAGAACCTATAACGAAACCATGTTCGGTCCTATAACGAAACCACGTTTCACTCCGCCGGGGTGGTGCAGTGGTTAGGGCGCTCGACTACTGTGCCAAAGGATGCGAGATCCAATTCCGGCCTCGGCGGCCGCTTTTCGGCGGCGGCGAAAAGCTAGGCGCCCGTGTGCTGTGCGATGTCAGTGCACGTTAAAGAACACCAGGTGGTCAAAATTTCCGGAGCCGTCCACTACGACTTCTCATAGCCTTAGTCGCTTTGGGACGGTAAACCCCCAAAACCAAACCAAAACAAAACCAAAACCACGTTTGATAAGATATGGAAAGTTTAAGAACAGGTGGGACAGATGACCCACTGAGTCTCAAACAAAACGCAGGGGATTAAAAATGTGTAAAAGTATAGGCACTCGCTTCAGCTCGCCCACGCCTTTCTAATTAGCAGGATTCCTTACTCTACTCCATATTTAAGAGTGACAAGAACGAGAACACCTAGCTACGCTTGATGCAATTCTCTTAAAGGTAACAAGGAGCGCCTTAGACCTGCATACCAGTCCTTCAGATCAGAAACTCTCTGCCTAGGGGGCCCTTAGCTATATTCGAGTTCTGAGGGAGGCGCACCTTACAAATCAATACTCACCGCTTATGCAGACAACCAGTGGCCGTCGCCTGCTTAGCCGCCTGTGCATTCAACACGATTACGAACCTAACAAATTCTGGGTGGCCCCTCTCCATCGTAATATGACGAAGGAAACACACGAAGGAAGAAGCCATGCGCGTGTTAAAGCGCAAGAGAGAGAACTCTACGTTGACGTAGGCGGAGCATCGTCCAGGGAATATTACACGGCGGCTGTTGTACATTAGGGAATTCAGGCGGACGGGGTCTTTAGAGCCGCAAATCCAAACGGGAACCTCTTTCTCTGAGCAACCTGAATGTCCTAGCCACCACCTACTACGGTTCAAGCAATCCGAGGTTACTATACTACGAGCAGCTCGGGGTGTGCCCCTCCATCGAAAGACCTATTCATTACGGAAGGATGCGTCCTACGGTGCCTTCAAATCAATATATAGCTCTGGCGTGCTATAGTAAAACATTTTGATCAAAAATTCAATGAGTCATGAGCAGCGTTAAAAATTCCGAGAGCACTGTGGAACCTACACTGCATAATGCGAAAGCTAAAGTAAGCGTTGCTGGTGCACACGGTGCATTACGTGTGCTCTCATTATCATTGCTAATGTCATTGTCATTATCACTAAGACGAAAGACGCTATTTCAAGCGGTCGCGTTCCTCGATGTTCTCCGCACCAAGGCTTCAATCGGCCTCTGGCCGGGATACTTCTCAGGCTAACACCAGCAGTGATGATTACCGTATTGTTTTGCGCCGTCTCCCAACTGGTAAGCTGGTCCCTGACTCCGTTTTCTTGCATGCGGACCTTGCTGGGCGCCCATACCAGACACAGGACTTGAAAGAATTCCCTCAGAATGTTGTGGACCACAAGGAAATTAGTTAGATTGGCCTATTTAAAATGTTCCATTTATGGATGGTACCTGCGAATCGGCGCAATCGAAAGGGAAGCTAGTGACATGCGGTGATCTCAAAATGGAAGAGTTGAGAACGCTGAACCGGGAACAATCTCTCGCTGAAGGAGTCGGCATTCGCGATGTCTCACATCTGTTGACTATTTGCAGCAGACCACCGCTGTGCTTTAGATGCAGTCGTGCTGGCCACATTCGTAGGCACTGCTTTACGCCATGCTGGGAGAAGGACTGCGACGCTTATGTAGATAAACTGCGGCATCATGTTCGCCCCCCCCCCCCCCCCCCTTCCCCATAGAGGAATCCCCTAAGGTGGAGTAGATTTGTAATAAAGGAGTAATTACTTATTGACATCCACCCAAGCACAGCCATACGGCCACAAAGGAGAGCTACGCAGCTTTCTCAGAAACTTCATAGTTGCAGAAAAATTTGTCCTGGTCCGGGGATCGAACCCGGGACTATCGCCTTTCCGTGGCGGTGGTCCTGGAATACTATTCTAATCTGGGGAATTCCCCTAAATATTTGACCAACAACATTCCCAGTGATTGATCAGTTCGCTCTCGCCCTACCATCTGATCTGCTGACCGTCCTGGTTAGCTCAGTTGGTAGAGTTGGCTGCGCTTGGGTGGATGTCAATGAGTAATTACTCCCTTATAACAAGCTGTTGTATGAGTAGAAAAAAAGCCCGGATGAAAACGAATGTTCTCTTTAGCAATGTTATGAGAACGGCATGTGCGCACCTAAAACGTGTACTTTTCGCACTTATTTGTTGCTTGGTAAGTGGGCTTCAGTGTATTTTCTTAGTGCAGTTGGGAGAATAGATATGCGGGGCTTCCAATAGCTGCCGCGGTGGCTCAGTGCGAGCTCTGCTTCCGGATATTAAATACCAAATATTTACAACTAATAAAAGGGACAGTGTAGAATGCTGCCTATACCTGAAATACTTTATAAGACTATTTGTTTACTTTCTTGAGGTTCTCCAGCACATCTTCAGATTTTTTCGTCATTTTTATGTGCTTGAAGGACCGTCTAAAACGATACATTTTAGTGCATTTTGGAGCAGAATGATGCAAATATTTGTTTTATTAAAATTTTGCTTCCAAGACTCTTCAGAGCCTGCAAGACTTAACTTCAATGGAGGATAACATACACAAGTATAATATAGAAGTAAGAAATGAAGCATAATGATCTTGTATTTTGCGAAGTCCTGTTATTACCGTTTCTTAATTTTGTATGCACGACTTTCAACATTTCGTAATTGTTTTCCTTAACTGAACTGAGACTATTTATGGTATGTAGAGCGCTTAAGTAAATGTTATTCATGTGCATGGAAGATAATTTAAA
The DNA here is from genome assembly GCF_055883805.1 of Amblyomma maculatum. Lineage (NCBI taxonomy): Eukaryota > Metazoa > Arthropoda > Arachnida > Ixodida > Ixodidae > Amblyomma > Amblyomma maculatum. The sequence goes on from NC_139346.1 coordinate 188,664,172, forward strand.
TATTCGGTTTGATAAATAATGTTCCGCCTTGTCTGACGCAGCAAGACGGGAAAACAAGGTTGCACAAATTTCTTAAACTATTGTTTTCTCTCGAAAATATCACGCTACACGTTCCTAATACCAATTAGCGGACACGTTTTGTAGTCTTCCTGTTTAAGGAGAAAGAAAGAAAAATGCTAACAAGGGTAAGTAGCCATCGAAGGTGATATGGCAAACATGCGAACTAAACGTGTTCAAAGCGAACCTAAATATTCGCTGTCAAAATATACCTCCATACTGTGGTTTCTACGTGGGCATAGGCCACCAACCACCGCGGGTTCGAGCGTCGCGCGAGCCGAAGCCCCGATCAGCCGTCACCACGCGCACACTGAAACACCGCAGCGCGCACTCAACCTCCATCGGGAGGAGAGCACTTCGCTGCAAGGACACAAACCTCCAAGTTCACAAAGGAGACGTTTATTGAAACGCCATCCTCCAGCGGCACACACACACACACGCACAGACATACACATATTTACAAACGCACATACACATACGCAGTCACCGTGTTCCGGGAGCGCGCGAGGAGCAAGGCTCCCCTGCGCGCACGAAGTGACACGGAGTGCGCGCCGCAAGCACGCAAGGGCGTGCTGTGATCTCTCTCTCGTAGTGACCAGAGGGTTCCTTTGAGTGAGAGTGGGCAACCACCGCAAGGTACGCCTGTCGCGGATCGTTGGATCACGATCGACAGGCTCGAGCTGCGCTCTCAGGTACGACCCGGAGCAGACGAACTCGAGTACACACTGGTCTGCGCGGACAAAGGCCGGCAGACAAGAACAGTTGCTTACGCACCTTGCGATGTCTCGGAGGGGTCTCTCCTTGGGCCCCGCTCGGAGGGTCGCGCGAGCGCGGCCGTCGAAGCGGTTCCGTGTTCCCGCCAAAAGGCGCCAATGGGAACAGCCACTGGGACGCCAGGGCGGAGCTGTGGCCCGAACGACAGTGACAAGTCGTCCGAGCCTCTCTCCGCCGCCTCAGGCGGGAGAAAGGGAACGAGGAGAACAACATGGCACGTCGGCGGCCGCTCAAAGGGCAGCCGCGGCAAGCCCGAATCCCACAATACCCAAATCATGCAAACTTAGTTTATAACTTTTCTGCTCCATTTTCAGTTACAGAGTCACCATAAAAGCGCCGTCAAACCACTGACCAAATTTATTTACAAATACCACAGTCAAGAAGACCAAGCATGTGGGAACACATAAAAACAATCGATATAAACACCAGCTTAGCAAATCCATTACTGGGCAACAATCAAAGTAAACAGAAAAGGAGGGCCAACTACAATACTTGATACTTATGGCAAAACACATTTTTCAAAAGCAGTGCTGTCACGAGCCGCAAAGATACAGGCATGCTGTGATAGTGCACGGCACTGTGAATGCAATGGAATTGCTTGAAAGCAGAGCTGATCGTATCACCGATACAAAAGGAAGAAGGCTGTATATTCATCAGCTTCATCCATGATCTTGTGGCATATGTAGCCAATGAATTACATGCTGTGGTAGTGGGCGGAAACAATGAATGCTTGAACGTGTTGGTACGGGTAAAGTATGGGCAAATGCTATGGTTGTGAGCATGACGAGTGTCGTGTGGACCGGGAGCTTATATATAGAAAAGGATTCATATCGAGTTGTCTGAAATACAGTGAACAAAGAAGTTTAGTTTTGCAGGTGCTCTCTTGTCCGCTAATGTTGATATATTATTGCTAGTTATCAGAAAGGAAGGTGATATGGTGCTTCGATATGCGTTAAATATGAAGCGGGCGGCTTTTCTTTGGACCATTGTGTATGTCTTTTTTCAAGAACGGATCCCACGCAATACAAGTATACTCGAGTTTCGGACGAATTAGAGAGTTGAAACCAAGTAACAGCCTCAGATGGGGCATGTTTTAATTTGTGCTTCAGAAGGCCAAGACTTCTCGCTGCCGACGAGCAAATATTGTTAATGTGGCTGGACCATGAAAGGCGATCTGTAAAGGTGACACTCAGATACTTATAATCACTCACCTGCACTAATGGGTGGCTATTAATTGTGTAAATAAAACTGTGGAAACTTTTATTTGTAGCCTGAAGAAGAACAGATTTGGCGATATTAATTTCCATTGACTAGAAATTGCGCCACCCTTGAAATAGCATTCAGGTTTGATTGTAAGCATTCTTGATCTGATGAGCTGGTAATGTTACTGAAAAGTATGAAGTCATCTGCAAATAGTCTATTATTAATTTCAGATGTATTTACGGAGGGAACTAAATATTCAATCAAGATTAGAAATAAGACGGGTCCAAGAACGCTACCCTGGAGCACTCCAGAGGTAACAGGTAAAATTCCAGAACGAGATTTTTTTGATATCAACAAACTGTTTCCTGTTCGAAAGATAAGCGTGAATTCATTTGGCAAGTGCTGTAGGAAGACCAAATCCTGTAGTTTAAGGATGAGCTTACTGTAAATGACACGATCGAAGGAAAGTTAAAAAAAAAATGACGTCAACCTGTCCACAGTTATCAATCGAGGTAGCAAGTTCATGAATGGTTGTGAATGGCGCTACGTAATAACTTTCCTAAAAACATGTTCAAATGGCGAAATAATGAGTTGTTTCCAGAAATGACATAATAAGGTCCACAATTATCAATCGAGGTAGCAAGTTCATGAATGGTTGTGAATGGCGCTACGTAATAACTTTCCTAAAAACATGTTCAAAGGGCGAAATAATGAGTTGTTTCCAGAAATGACATAATAAGGTCCACAATTATCAATCGAGGTAGCAAGTTCATGAATGGTTGTGAATGGCGCTACGTAATAACTTTCCTAAAAACATGTTCAAAGGGCGAAATAATGAGTTGTTTCCAGAAATGACATAATAAGTTTAGATATTATATGATTCATGAGCTGGCCAGTGCGTGAAGTAAGGGAGGCAGGACGATAATTGTTGACCTTCAATCGGCCGCCTTTTTTTTTTTTTTAAACCGAAACTACGCGAGCTAGGCGCCATGTCATCGCGGATAACACAATCTTGTATCGAAAGTTCGAAGAGGTGAGTTAAGATGTGGGCTAATGGCTCAGAATAACGACGCAAAAACTCATTAGGGATTTCATAAGGTCCTACAGACGATTTCATTTTAAGCTTTAGTAGCATGTTTATTACGCCTTCATACGTTATGAAGTGGCCTGATATAGTTTCAACGATGTTCCATATTGATGTTGCGTTATCAGGCAGGTTGTGACACAAATTCCAGAGTTTGTCTAGAACTGCATGGTCATCAGTTTGTGAAAAGTTCTTTTACGGTGATAATGTTCGTTTTTTTTTTTGTCGTTATTTTGTACATCAAGCAGCAAAGTTATGCGAGCACTCTTGTGGTCAGATATACCTGTACCAACATGCACACTGTAACCTGTCAAACAAGCGCTTATAGATAACAAATCAAGAATTGAGTGGGCGTTTTCTACTTATCTAGTGAATTGAGACACAGTCCACATTAGGTCATTCATAAGCATAATATCCAGGAGGGGACTGATTGACGAGTCGAAAACCGAATCGTGATTAGCCCAGTCTGCAATACGAAGGCTGAAATCGCTTGCGAGAATGATACAGTCGTCCCTGAACAAGGACATATGATCATACAATTTAACGAAGTAATCGGATGATGCAGGTGGGGGTCTGTACACTGTGTAGACTGTAATAAAAATTACCCCAGTAGTTCACCCTAACAAACAAGCTCTCATGATCATATACCACTAAGAACAGTACTACTCAAACAGTTTATTATGGCGGCAACACCGCCACGACGGGAGGGTCGGTCTCTGCGGAAGATTTTATTCGTAGCGGGGATAAAAACACTGTCCATTATTCAAGCATGCAATCGAGTCTCTATAATAATTATTATGTGAGTCATGGACTAGAATCAAATACTCAAGCTAATCGACTTTGTTAACTATGCTTTGAGCATTCAAGTTTACTATCAATTATTTGGGCGTAGGGGAAGCATCGCCTCTTCTCCCGCGTTGGAAGCCCCACACGTTAGCTCTTTACTCCATCCCAGAGAGAATAAGCAAGAACTGAAGTTCATTGTCTCCTCTTCCACTGTCCGTCAATGACATACCAGAAAAGCGAAGAGCAAAGGAAAACAAGTGCATAAGCAAACTAGTCCACAAATACGAGCTTAGCTTAAGTCTCAAGAGTTAAGATAAATCTGAACTATACCATGCGCGACAAACACGGTGTCTCTAACAGATTGTAGGAAAATGTATAAACCAAACTTTGCGCTACAGCATCGGCCCGTTATACCGTATGTCCGTAGCACAATATCAGTTTTTCGTGGTATCTAGCGCTCGCCGACAGGCGTACAGCGAACCCTTGTAAATAGCAGCAGTCCGGTACCGCTGTTCCTTTTGGTCATGAGCAGGTTAGGTCGTTGGCTGAGACGTTCGCCACACTGGAAAAGTAAGTGGTGATTTTCTGAAACCTCTCCGTGCCCGCCAGGGCCATGGTTTGGTTGGTGCACATATTGCTCCAGTCTTCGCACTCCACCTCGAACAAAGCCAGACCGATGTCTTCGTATTGCTCTTTGATCAAGCAGTACTAGAGAATGAGACAGAAAAATGCGCCTAAGATTACGGCAGTGTCATGCTTCCATATGTTGATTTTAGGAACGCATCCTGGCGTTCTGTTTGAGATTCTGTTGTAAAAGAAGCGAGGGTTGGCAAGGGTTCTATGCGGGGGCGCATAAATATGCGAGTAAATATTCAACAACGAAGAATATTTTAAATAATGTAACCTAAAAGGACACTGAACGACAACTGTATCAAAATTTGGTTCCCAGTAAAAATTTCTTGCGTGGTTTTTTCTGGGTACGTTGATACTTGCGTAGCAGCAAAAGGTGCTTTACCCTGAATAATAAATAGAAATATTTATTAGATATTTCATTAAAACTCTTGACGACTTCACTGAAAAGGGCTCCGTTGTCATCGCTTAAAATAAATACTGGTCCTCAGAGATTCGGATCAAAATGATGCGTACACATGCAGCAATTTACTTGTGAAATTGGATGGCGACACCTGGTACATTTTTATTTTGCCCGTTCTTTGCGAAACTCGAGTTTATCTTTAGAATTAAGTGTTTTCTCGATACAGAGCAACTTCAGTTTGTGTTCGGCGTCTCTAAGAGTGCTATAAGCATACAGTGTTCGCTGTGTGTGGCTTAGACGTAGGTACATAGTATATGATTATGGGCAAATACCCACCAGGTCAAACCCAATTAGAGTCATTTCAAGCGAACGTCCTTGACCCCAAAGGCGACCATCGTCAATTCATCGGAAAAAAGAGATTGTGCTTCTTGAAAATTGTGTTAAAGGCTCTTCGTCAAAGTAATTTCACCGAGAAAAAAAAATTTCGGTGACGTAAGCATTATTTGAGGCTTTCGCGAAGAAGCAAAAGCTGGTCTGAGGAAGCAATCATGCATCAAGCAAAATACAATTATAGACATTATTAAAGAATGTATCCCTTCATTGTTCTTTCAGTGAGTTAATGAACAGAGCATTATGTGAATCTCGCACAGTTGTTACTAAAATTCCAAAGAATGCGGTGCATTACGCAGTTTTTTACATTAACTTCGATTAAGTGTAAGCTGAAACAATATTTCTTTTTCATCTTGTTCTGTATCTGTAGTTAATGTTCAAGGTAATCGCCGAACGGTGATTTTTTTATATCCACTTCGATAAAGTGTAAGCTAAAACAATATATATATTTTTGTCAGCTTGCTTTGTAGCTGTAGTTTATGTTCAAAGCAATTCAAGTGTGAAACAAATAAGTTTTTAAACAGTTGGTCGCAAACTTAGCAAAAAAATGTTTTTTTTTTATCCATAGCTTTATTGGGAATCAAGGTCCTCCAGGCGAAAACACTTTACATGGCCCATTATACGTATCAACGTCCTAGCTTTTATTTAAGAAGATTTTATGTGAGTAAATGTCCTTTGATAGGAGAAATCATTTTGCGAAGTTCATAACCATCTACAGCTGCAGGCACTGCCGAATTGTGACTTCACTGCAAACCATGTACGGTCACTAACTAATGCTATAGTTCGCACATTCACATGGGAGTCAGTTTGAAAGTCATGAGTCGGCAGATACGAATGTAGAAAAGGCTACTTTCGCGTTTTTTACATCATTTTGTATGATCGGAACGATAAAATTTCAGGAAGTAGTAGCCGTGGAATTAAAAAAAAAGAGATCAGACCTGAAGTAATAATAATTTCGCTGGCGGAAGTTCATAAATATAAAGGACGAAAATAACTATTGAAAGGTATGGAAACAAGAGCAAGTTTGTAGAGATAATGTCACGACGTCAATGAATCACAAGGCAGAAATAACACAAATAGAAACTAAGTAGTCTGTCTACAAAGTTTAAATAAATTATGGACACTTAAGCTACGCCTTTGAGAGTATGACGCGATGTGTAGCTTACCACCGCACATATAAAGTCCCCCTTTAACCAAGCTGTATGAAATGAGAGGGCCAGGTTGGCAGCTCCTGCAAAACGTTATAGACATTTAGTTTGCCGCGGCCGTCTAAAGATACCGCACGCCGCCTGCATAACATGCGCTGATTGGTTCCAGCATGTTACTCCGCCGGCATTTTACGGAAACGTGACGACATCTGTTATCATCGGGGTGATCTGCGCATGCGCACTGACGCTCGCGCGGTAGCGGTAGGCGGCGGCACCTACGCCTATCAGCGCCAAGCTCGTGACTGTTAGACACACGGCGATAACTGGCCATATTTCATATTTCATCACTAATATTCCATCACGGTTCCTCCGCTTCAGACCGGCTACGATTTCAGTACTTCATGCTGAAATTTAATAGTATTCAGAAACTCAAGAAACTCAAGTAAAGAAACAGACATGATAGCTCAAGTGGCCTTACTTCGTCTGATACTAACGATTCAAGCGATGTTCTGCTTCCATATCAGAGAGAAATAAGGAAATCTGGCCGCTGACTGCCGCTGCAAAATGCTCACCTATGCTGTTTGCGCTGGTTTCACTGAGAGCCCCGAGCACCAAAAAGAGATGTGGTGAACTGACGGAAATCTACATGACTATAAAACGGCACAGCCACACTCCCTTCGTGAAGGGCACGAGTGCATATGTGCTGCAAAATGCTCACCTATGCTGTTTGCGCTGGTTTCACTGAGAGCCCTGAGCACCAAAAAGAGATCTGGTGAACTGACGAAAATCTACATGACTATAAAACGGCACAGCCACACGTTCCCTTCGTGAAGGGCACGAGTGCATATGTGCTGCAAAATGTTCACCTATGCTGTTTAGGCTGGTTTCGCTGAGAGCCCTGAGCACCAAAAAGAGATCTGGTGACCTGACGAAAATCTACATGACTATAAAACAGCACAGCCACACGTTCCCTTCGTGAAGGGCACGAGTGCATATGTGCTGCAAAATGTTCACCTATGCTGTTTAGGCTGGTTTCGCTGAGAGCCCTGAGCACCAAAAAGAGATCTGGTGAACTGACGAAAATCTACATGACTATAAAACAGCACAGCCACACGTTCCCTTCGTGAAGGGCACGAGTGCATACGTGCTGCAAAATGTTCACCTATGCTGTTTAGGCTGGTTTCGCTGAGAGCCCTGAGCACCAAAAAGAGATCTGGTGAACTGACGAAAATCTACATGACTATAAAACAGCACAGCCACACGTTCCCTTCGTGAAGGGCACGAGTGCATATGTGCTGCAAAATGTTCACCTATGCTGTTTAGGCTGGTTTCGCTGAGAGCCCTGAGCACCAAAAAGAGATCTGGTAAACTGACGAAAATCTACATGACTATAAAACAGCACAGCCACACGTTCCCTTCGTGAAGGGCACGAGTGCATATGTGCTGCAAAATGTTCACCTATGCTGTTTAGGCTGGTTTCGCTGAGAGCCCTGAGCACCAAAAAGAGATCTGGTGAACTGACGAAAATCTACATGACTATAAAACAGCACAGCCACACGTTCCCTTCGTGAAGGGCACGAGTGCATATGTGCTGCAAAATGTTCACCTATGCTGTTTAGGCTGGTTTCGCTGAGAGCCCTGAGCACCAAAAAGAGATCTGGTGAACTGACGAAAATCTACATGACTATAAAACAGCACAGCCACACGTTCCCTTCGTGAAGGGCACGAGTGCATATGTGCTGCAAAATGTTCACCTATGCTGTTTAGGCTGGTTTCGCTGAGAGCCCTGAGTACCAAAAAGAGATCTGGTGAACTGACGAAAATCTACATGACTATAAAACAGCACAGCCACACGTTCCCTTCGTGAAGGGCACGAGTGCATATGTGCTGCAAAATGTTCACCTATGCTGTTTAGGCTGGTTTCGCTGAGAGCCCTGAGCACCAAAAGAGATCTGGTGAACTGACGAAAATCTACATGACTATAAAACAGCACAGCCACACGTTCCCTTCGTGAAGGGCACGAGTGCATATGTGCTGCAAAATGCTCACCTATGCTGTTTGCGCTGGTTTCACTGAGAGCCCTGAGCACCAAAAAGAGATCTGGTGAACTGACGAAAATCTACATGACTATAAAACAGCACAGCCACACGTTCCCTTCGTGAAGGGCACGAGTGCATATGTGCTGCAAAATGCTCACCTATGCTGTTTGCGCTGGTTTCACTGAGAGCCCTGAGCACCAAAAAGAGATCTGGTGAACTGACGAAAATCTACATGACTATAAAACAGCACAGCCACATGTTCCCTTCGTAAAGGGCACGAGTGCATATGTGCTGCAAAATGCCCACCTATGGTGTTTGCGCTGGTTTCACTGAGAGCCCTGATCATCAAAAAGAGATGGGGTGAACTGATGAAAAACTACATGACTATAAAACAGCACAGCCACACGTTCCCTTCGTGAAGGGCACGAGTGCATATGTGCTGCAAAATGCTCACCTGTGCTGTTTGCGCTGGTTTAACTGAGAGCCCCGAGCACCAAAAAAGAGATGTGGCGAACTGACGAAAATATACATGACTATAAAACAGCACAGCCACACGTTCCCTTTGTGAAGGGCACGAGTGCATATGTGACCAATAATAGGGCCATTTTTTTAACCTACACCACCTACACTAGTGTAGCAAATCTTCTATACCTCGAATAGTTTTTTGCTACACAAGTGTAGCTGATGTAGGTTAAAAAAATGGCCCTAGTATTATGAAGTGACACGTGAGTGTTTTGCAGCGAAGGCACAGCTTGGTAGTGCGCGCCGTTGTTGCTGGTTACGGACTTCAGAAGCGTTCTCCCCTAAAACATAATTACTCAGATAAAATTTTATAGAAAACCAAGGCCTTGATATGTATAATGAGCAATCGCGGGGTTTTTTGCTCGTGGGTCTTGATTTTTCCAATAGAAGCATGGATATCAGGACAAAAATCACTTTCTACAAAGTGTGGAACAAATTAAAAAAAAACGCTTTGTTCCAAAAGCTCTAAATAATTTTCTATATTAACTGAAATAGCCTAGAAAAGAATAAGAAATCCTTTCACTGAAACATTGTTGATGTTAATATAAAAATATTTCTAAACGCCACACTCTTTGCCTAAAAAGTCAGAGTGTGACGAAAATTCGAGAAATTCTTAGTTTGTTCAATCCATGAACGCACATGAAAGAACAACGGAAATGAAATATTCTAAAATAATGTCTGTCATTGCAACTTATTTCACAAATGATTTACATGTTTTATTAAACCAAATTTTTCTTCGTGGAAAATTCAAATAGCGCTTACGCGAGCAAGAGATTTTCTCGAAAAAAATACTTTGACGAAAGGATTTCTCCACAATCAACACGCTCCAGTATTTTTCAGAGGAAATGGCGCTGGTCGCTTTTGGGGCCTGGAACAAGTCACGGGGTATAACCCGTTTATAAAATTAATCATGAGCCGTTTCAAATGCAGTCTCACAATGGCTCTACGCACGCGAGCTGGCTAGTTACATTCAAATGTGTCTAGATCACGGTTCCAGTCCCTCCACCCCATAGTATTTATTTAGCATTGGGAAATATTTCGGACCTTGAAATGTGACACCAAGGCGAATAAGTTAGCGCATATAGCCCCGTTAGCTCTGATACGAGACGCCGCGCAGGTCTCTCGTATTGCCGCATGGCGCATGGATATCGCCATCGCACTCCATATCACTCAGTTTTTACGGCATTGGGTGGCGCATTAGAATTGGCCTTTAGGCTCTAAGCATTATTCGGTAGCTTTTCGCATTGAATTTGTTTGCATGTCGTCCAGTTTAAAACGCACATTCACATGTGCTTTACCTTGGCGGCGATGGTTTCGTTAGTATCAAAGGTCGTCACCAGTCTCGGAGATCCTCGCGAAATGGCAACCGCCACACGATCCTGTCTCCGAATAGTCGGCATACTGTACAGCGACATGGGATCATTGCAGAACTGGAAGGAAACAAAAAAAAAAATATCTTACGACCGCACATTCTCATACTCCAGTGCTGATGCACAAAGGGCCATTTCGTCAGCTCTTCTGAGGGCCAACGTACTTCGTAGTGTTCAATATTTGCTCGCTTGATATACATGGCGGAAGTACACGGCGACGGATGAGCCAAAAAGCGGTTTAACGCGACTGCAGCGATGCCACAGGCAGGGAAAGGGGCAGGGGGCAAGCACTCAAATAAAGAAACGATAAAACTACAAATAAAAAAGCCATGTACCAACCCAAAGGTAATAAATATTTTTTCCTTATTGGCTCATGATGTCGTGGACAACATGTGTCCCGCTTTTGCAGCGCCTCTGATTGGCCGAGGTGGGATGACGTCATAGAGATGTCAACAAATCAGAGCACCCCCACAATATGCGCGAATGCGTGCCTTACATGGCCATATGTCAATCAATGATCAATTACTAATTAACTAATTAATTACTAGTTTATGAATAATTAATTACTAATTGATGACTAATTAAGTAATTTGATCATCATTAATTATGACTAATTGATAAATTATTACCTGACTTAGTGATTACGAATTAATGCTAGATGCGTTGCAGAATACGGCACTTTCGCTACTTAAAGTCCCTCGTAATTTATTACCTTGTTTTGACAAAGAGGTGAGCTATTTTAACAGAATACTTTTTTAAATTTTGCAGCACCCTTGTTGCGCCCCCTTTTAGTGTTGCATCGGCATCGGAGAGACTTTTCAGGCATAGCTACATGCTTGCGAAGGAGGCAACGAGGCAGTTTCTTATCGCTGCCGTCACGCTGTCTGCTCTGGTGCTCCTGAGAATGATACGAAGTTAGCTCCCTTGTCTCAAAATTTACCGGTTCCGAAGTTTTCGTCTTGTATGCAATTTGCTTCTCAGTCATTGCTATTTTGGTAGGATGCTTCCCAGTTTTGCAAGTCCGTCGTTTTCTCGTTCTACGTCCTGCCAGAGTCAAGTCTTGCTGCACCGTTGTGGCGTGGTTTTCGTTTCCTTCAAAATGCTTTGCGCTTACAGAACTGAGCTCACGGCATGAGAACTGACGCACTGCGCAAGAGCGAGTACTCTACAGTTTGTATTAAACATTTTTTCCCGCGGGACTTTCACACGTGAGGCCCCTTCTGCATGTGTAGTCTGCCTTACATTTCAGCAGTGCTAACATATATGTTGTCGATGCTGGAGTTGTGCTTTTTGGTGGTGTGCTTTATTATTGTATTTGTGGGCTTGATATAACAAAGCACGAATATTTTCGAGCAATACTTGTTCGACACTCTATTGCGAAATGTCCGGTTTCGCCAAGGCATTACAGGTAATGATGTAATAAGTATGTCCTTAAAAAGGGGTGCTGGTTTGCTCCCTTCCTGTGTCCGCTTCTAGCTGCCAGGTTTAATTGTCAACGGCATCCAAACAGCAAGAATCGAGCATTTGTTAAACGACAAAGGTTGACGAGCGCTGAAAGGCGGCCTTCAAAAGGACGGCCCCAAAAATATGGCAGGGTGCATGTAGAAAAATTCCACTTTACAAATCGCGCCAATGTTTTAGACCGGAACACGGAGGCCAAATTGAACGCCGCCATTTTGAGAGTGCTGAAGCACCACCTATGGGCGCCGCGGCGAAACAACGGCTCTGAACTGCCAGAAGAGGAAACAACGGATATACGAAGCGCTGGCGATTTTACATTTCTTTTCAGTTTTAGTGACTGGATGTTCGTAAAATCACCGAAAGTGAATTTCATATTCACGACAAGACTGTTCCGACGTCTCGCGATGGCAGGGGCAAGCACGTACAGCGTCCACAAGTGGAGCGAATGGTTCGGGTAACTTCATAGTGTCTTTGTAACAAAGATGCTGCCGCTGTGACGTTTTCAGATTGATTTGCACGTCCAATAATATGCTATACACTAGAAAATTTCTTGCAGTAAGAAATATATTTTACCTTCACGTGGTGTCGGCAAGAATCACGCAGATATTCTTGACTGATTAGCGTCAATTACTTAAAATCAGAAAACAGCATGGAATGACAAGCTGGAGACGACTGTCAAAAAAGATTTCCTCGTAGTTCCAAATCGGTTGATCTAATGCTAATTCATTTTGCCCTGCTGAAACAAAAATGAAGACTCCTGCTTGCTGCATTGCGCTTGTTCGTGAGGTGGGATCTGCGACAGATTTTTGCAGACACTACGCGAAGCTAAAAAATATATTTTGTACTGCAAAAGCTAGGGCATGACATAGTATTTGGAGTGCAAATTAAATCGAAAAAGTGAAATCCACAGTACCTTTGCATACTGAGGTACCATGCACGTACACCCTAACCACTCGCTCCATTTGTGGATGCTGTGCTCGCTCCATGTCATCGCGAGGTGTGCAGAACATCTTTGTTGTAAGACTGAAATTTACTTTCGTCAATTTTACGGGCAGCCGGGGGAGAAAACGTCAAAGAAACTAAAAGCACAAGCACTACGGCTGTCCAAATCCGTCGTTTCGTCGCAGCACCTATAGATGGCGCTTTCGCTCCAAAAATTAAAGCCCCTACTTAAAATGCCGGCTTTCAATTTACACTCCGTGTTCTGGTCTATACGTAATCCTGACGTCATTCAACGTTATAACTTTAGCTGGCCCCCCAGTTTTCAGGGAACGCTGGAGTGACCGTGAGCCGCCATGTTTTGAATGTATGGGAGTCTATGGAGCCTCCGCTACCAGTGTGCAGTGCATCAGTGAACCTTGTGACATATGCACAATGGTGGACACAGTGCCGCCTTCCCAACGTAGACGACCGCGCTTGTTGGCTCAATTATGTGAGACGTCGCTGGACATAGGGATGAAAGTGAACGCGAGACACATGCCCTGTTTCTGTCTCGTTTCGGCCTTCGTTCCCGTGCTCAGCGCTGTTCCGAAGGACGAAATGCACCTGACTCACTGAATCAGCGTGATATGGTAATAATAGTTCAAACGGAGCATGACAACAGCAACAAGATCCCTTATATCATTAAGCAAATGACATAATTATCGTGCATCTTCGGAGAATCAGTGCGACTTACGGCAGCGCCAAACCGGCTGAGATGCCCGCAAATCGCTTTGCAAAATGTAGAAGCCAACTGGTAAACGTTGCCGTTTACATTTATCTGACGTCGCAGATCAGCTGTTTTAGATGTGCTGTTGTTTATTGCTGCTTTTAGTTAAACTGTTTTAATGATGCTGCCTTGGTCAGTTTTAAAACTTTAAGTCAAAACTTTATTGCTGTAAAAGCCATGCAAAAAGCCGCGCAGCAGCCACTGGGGCTCTATACAATTACATACTAATTTTTAGGTTGAGCTTAAAAGCTATAACTAGCAAAAGAGCTGGTTTTCCATGTAAAACTCAGTTGATAGTTCGGAGCCCTGCTGCGTGTCTTTTCTTGTGTGTCGCCTTTGTGTGACGGTCCTTTGCAGTAACGAGGAACATAGTAGGACCTAGATTGTAGTTTTTTTACCATAGTTAACGAGCACTCCGAGGACAGCATGACAAAAAATATCTCAATGATACATCCTTTACATTCCAGGCGTATTACAAAATATTAGGAACACAAGCTCTGGTTGAATAAGTTGCATAAGAAGACAAACCTGCTGCTTTAATATACTGCCAGGTGCTTTTCATGGGATATGTAAAGAGCACCCCTTCCATGTCCTTGAAAATATTATTTGACCATGGTTTTATTCGTAAGAGACGTCAAAAGCAACTCATTCTTTATTTTAATATATCTCAAAGCATTGACTATTATTTTTTGAACAGAGAAGGGTAAAATAGTTTAAAAAGAGTACTCGTGCAATTCTTCCAAGCCTTTTACTGACGTGTGCCATACGAGCTTTCCGTAACAAATAGTATTAAACATGCAAGCCAAGATGCTTGACTGACAACACGTTGGCTATAGACACGCGAGATCATGACGTACAGATTTAGAGATACAGCCCATTCCAAATGAAAAATTTCCGGAAATTTCGACCACCTGGGGTTCTTTAACGTGCACTGACATTGCTGTGCGATGTCAGTGCACGTTAAAGAACCCCAGGTGGTCGAAATTTCCGGAGTCCTCCACTACGGCGTCTCTCATAGCCTGAGTTGCTTTGGGACGTTATACCCCACAAACCAAACCGAAAAATTTCCTAGCTGTGCAAATGTTAATTACGTTACACCCTACTCACAGCAGCCGTGGTGTTCGGTCTCCGCATATGGCTTGCACAAGGCGCGTCCAGTGCCGGAGTTCGTACAGGCATGTACAGACGCGTGCACAGCGAAACGGTCACGGCCAGAGAAGGTTTATCGAGTGCGGTGCGCAAGCTTATGTCTCTTATGATCTGCTCCTGAAAATAAAAGCAGCAAATAAGTGAAGTTGGCAGAAAGCAATGTAGCGATTGCTCGATTGTGAGCTGCTAGTCGTCATGACATTTGCGCGAGATGAATCAGAGATGGTGGCGAGAACAATTAGGAGGATGATGTTGATTCTGATAGAATTCCGTTTTTATGCAGTCCGATGTTGAGAAAGAGGAAAGTATACAACAGTTGCATCTTACCTGTACTCACCTATGGGGCTGAAACGTGGAGGCTAACCAAGAGAGTTCTACTTAAGTTGAGGACAACACAGATGGCTATGGAACGAAAAATGGTACGGGTAACATTAAGAGATAGAAAGCGTGCTGAGTGGGTCAGAGAAATAACTCAAGTTACCGACATTCTAGTGGAAATTAAGAAGAAGAAATGGACATATGGGCAGGACATGCAGTGCAAAGAGCGGATAACCGATGGCCGCTTAGGGTAACAAACTGGATTCCAAGGGAAGGAAAGCGTAGCAGGGGGCGGTAGAAAGTTAGGTGGGCGGATGAGATTAAGAAGTTCGCAGGGGTCAAGTGGATGCAGCTAGCACAGAACCAGGTTAAGTGGAAAAATATGGGAGAGGCCTTCGCCCTGCAGTGGGTATAGTCAGGCTGATGATGATGATGATGGGAAACTATGAATAGCGACCGCGATGGCTATTGCGCGTTGGCAAAAGTGATGTATTGAAAACATAATTTCATCCGCCAAAAGTTCTAAACACTGTGGCGCCATCTAGTAAAAAAACACTAAAAAGAAATCATACGTGATGCGAAAGGAGGCTGGTTTTTGGTGACGGGGCGGTGAAATTCGGTGTTGGAAAAAAATATTTTCGTTGCTTAATTCCGACCTATCCCGAAACTTCTTTCCACTCACTATTTATCATCGAGTTAAACGATGATTGTCACTTGAAATTTTGTTTGAACGGAAGCTAAAGGTAGCACACACCCACGGAAGAGGGAAATTGATTATGATGCAGATAATTTCATTGAGTGATCGCTGGCATACCCCACTCCTTGCCGTCGTCTCCCGGCTCTGTTCATGGCTGGTTTTACGGCTATTTAATTAAAACCATCGCATAATGCAACGTTTATGAAACACACCACCAGGAAAAATGTTAGGAATTTATGTACATGTTGTAAATTATAACAAGAGAGCTTCGAGCCCATACTTTGGCGATGTAAATATGTGGCGTTACAGCATTGAGCCACAGAAGTGATTAGAATGGTGGGCTTTAATTGCGTTTTTGTTCGTGTTAACAAATATTTGTGCTATTTGTCGCCATGAGACGTTGCTCAGGACACCATACCTCTGAGAGATCTGAAGAATGCGTTTTTCGCCCGCCCGTCGGCTAAGACTTGCGGTTTTGATGACATCAATGCATCGTGCACTGAGTGATCACAGTCAAGAAGATACGAGCAGTGGCATCTACAGGCGGAAAGATGCGCGTTGAACTGCACTTTATGGCCCCTCTGTTTGCCTGCGCAAGCGGGCCGGAACGTCCACAGGCGTCTCATTTCTTGCGTCTATTCTAGTTGACAGAATCTGTTTTTTCAGACTCACGGACACTTTACACTCTACTGCATAAAAAGGGACGGTTCGCAAGCAGAAAAGTCATTATAGTTATTATGCGGCAGCCTCTGCAAAATTTATCGCTGCTCACATTACATCAGAGAGGCAGGCGGCTGACACGGTTGGAGGGCTGAAATTTTGGGGATTTGCTTTTTCTTTTGCTTGTAATTTTCAGAGAATCGAACCAAAATAATTATTCAAGGCGGTTGCAGATTTACAATAGATTTCGCTCACCATGCCCACCAGATTGACACTATCTCTGACACTGAACGGAGCGCCGCCTGTGATGCTGCAATTGAGGCCCACTTGGTACTCGTCCACTGGAAGGTGAGTGTAAGGGAGCAGGCCGTCCACCTTGAAGTTTCTGAAAAAGCAACCAATGTATGGGTAATATCTGGTAATAATAATAAATGGTTCACAGGAAGGGAAAGGCGCAGTATCTGTCACACTTGCGCTGTGGATATCTGAACCGCGCCTTAAGGGAAGGGAGGAAGGTGGGTACGAAAGTGAAAAGAGAGAAAGGGGAGTCGCAGTGGAGAGCTTAGGAGTAATTTCGACCACCTGGGGATCTGTAACGTGCGCTGACATCGCACAGCACACGGACGCCACTTCGTTTCGCCTAATTTCTAATAAGGCCCTCCGTAACCTGGACACATCATCCCTAGAGGCCATTACGGACCTCTTTAACAAACATTGGCACGAAGGCACCCTGCCTTCTGAGTGGACCCACGCTAAGGTGACCTTCATCCCCAAGCCCGGCAAACCCATAGACATTCAAAATCTCCGTCCTATTTCCCTCACCTCTTGTCTCGGTAAGCTCTTTGAGCACGTCGTTCTAGACCGCTTACAGAGCTTCCTCGAGGACAACCATCTCTTCCCCGATTCGATGTTCGGCTTTCGCCCATCCCTCTCTACACAGGATGTCATGCTCCAGCTCTCCGAAGAGGTCCTTCACCCTCTTCACGCCAAGCGCACTCGCGCGATCATGGCACTGGACTTGACAAAAGCATTTGATAATGTCTTCCATACCGCCATCCTAGACGCCCTTTCTACCCTTAACGTGGGCTCCCGAATCCATAGTTACATCAAGGCTTTTCTTGCCCATCGCACGGCTGAGATCTCATTCGGCACCCTCTCCTCTCCTACTTTCCCTCTTGGAAATCGAGGTACCCCCCAGGGTTCTGTTCTCTCTCCCCTTCTCTTCAACATCACCCTTTTTCCGATGGCACGTGCTCTAGCTAGCATTCCTAACCTCTCCCATGCTTTCTACGCTGATGATATCACCCTCTGGGTGACTACCGGCAATCTTGGTGAGATGGAAGCAGCTCTCCAGGCAGGCGCTAAAACGGTCGCCGATTATGCTCGCACGGTCGGGCTAGCTTGTTCCCCGTCCAAGTCGGAGCTCCTGCTCCTCCTGGCTCGAGGCATAGCTCCAACCTCATCTCCTAACCTTAACGTCACTATCGACGGACATCCCATCCCTTCTGTCTCTTGCATCCGTATTCTCGGTCTCTTTCTCCAATCCAATGGCAAACACACTACTGTCCTTTCCCGCCTTACTACCACCGTCCAGCAGACGGTACGGCTAATCCGACGGGTCGCTAACCGACACTACGGCATGCGCGAGCACGACCTCCGTCGTCTTGTTCAGGCCTTTGTGCTAAGCCGCCTTGTCTACTCCCTCCCCTACCTCTTTCTGTCTCGTACCGAGGAAGACAAGGTCAACTGTCTCATCCGCCAAACTTATAAGTCGGCTCTCGGGCTTCCCACTTCCACCCCCACTTCTCGTCTACTGGCGATGGGCGTCCACAATACTCTTTCAGAACTTGTGGATGCCCATCGCGTGGCACAACTCGATCGTTTATCTCGCACCACCCCTGGTAGAGCCCTTCTTACTTCCCTTCGCTTGACCCCTGTCTCCCCTATCTCTGTCACCCATCCCTTGCCCAGCTCCCTCTTCTCCATGCTCACTGTCAAGCCCCTTCCCAAGAACATGCACCCTGAGCATCATGCCGCTCGCCGATCTGCCCGCGCTTCCACCCTCTGGTGCCAGTACGGTACACGGTCTGACGCTGTGTATGTTGATGCGGCACCCTACCTCTCGCATCCCGCCTATGCCTTGGCCACTGTCTCTAATACACGAGCCCCCCTCTCCGTCGCCACTATCCATGCTCTCACTTCTACTGCCGCAGAGGAAGCAGCCATCGCCCTCGCCATTGCCAGCACACCAGCCCTTTTCATATTTAGCGACTCTAAGACCGCAGTCCGCAACTTTGCAAAGGGTAGAATCTCTTCCTCTGCGCTCAATATCCTTAAGCACTCCTCCCCCCCTTCCCGATCTATCCAACTATTTTGGGTTCCGGCTCACGCGGGGCACCCTGGAAATGAGGCGGCAAATTCTATCGCTCGCGAAATGACCGACCGAGCTGGCCCCCTCCACCCCGGGATGGACACGCGTGACTCCCTCCTCACCTTCCATGACATCACCCTCCACTACCGCAACTCCCGATTATCCCTCCCTCCCCCTCACAAGTCCCTATCTAAAATCGAACAGAATACGTGGCGCCATTTACAGGCCCACACTTTCCTCTCCCCTGCACGCCTTGCCCTTATTCACCCCGGTGCCTTCTCGCCCCAATGCACGCTTTGCAGCTCTCCCCGAGCAGACTATGCTCACATTCTTTACTCTTGTCCGGCGCACTTTCCCCCCGTCTCCTGGCAAATAAACAGCCCGCAGCTGTGGGAGGCTGCTTTGGCCAGCTCGGAGCCGCATATACAACAGCGGCTTACGACCTGGGCAGCGGAAGTCGCCGCCAGGCGTGACCTGGAGGCCACGACCAGCAGCCGGAAGGCCACCCACGGAACGGCGGCAACATAATTTTACTTTTTTTAATTTTTTGGCCTTCAATGAATAAAGTTTGTACCACCACCACCGTTTCGCCTCCATCTAAACGCAGCCGTCGTGGTCGGGTTCGAGCCGGGAACTCCGGACACCTGAACCGTGCCGTAAGGGAAGGGATGAAGGTGGGAGTGAAAGTGGAAAGAGAGAAAGGGGGGCCCTAGTGGAGGGCTACGAAGTAATTTCGACCACTTGGTGATCTTTAACGTGCGCTGACATCGCACAGCACACGGACGCCACTTCGATGCCTAAATTCGTTTCTACGACTCGACCCCCTATGACGCTGGTCGCCATACTTTAGCCGCAGGCGCTCTCGTGAACAGTTGTATACGGCACTAGTGTAAGCTACAGTGCCATGCTGCACGCTGCAGTCACTTGCAGTTTCCGCAGTGCATCGCCAGTGAGCAAGCACGAAAAGGTTTGAAGGGACGTACTCGTAATTGAATCTGTACTGGATGACAAAATGTGGACCAATTGTGTGTTCGGGCGACATGGATGACGCGAACACGGCAGAATGTTTGATATGTGGAGGGGTTCAGTTGATTTCGAAACAAATGTTGTTAGTTATACTTCGCTGGCCGAGAGAATGTTGGCACTGTAAACAATCGGTTACAATCTAACTTCACCTTATGGACATCAGATTTTCTTGTACTACTATTTACTAACAGAATGCAACTCGTTATAGAAAAGAAAAACTCAGTAGACAAGCAATATGGTTGAATAATTAACCGTCAACCATCTATGCGTGTAGTTTAGGTCAACGCGAACGCTAAGTCTCGTCATTATTTCCGTCACAGGTTACGTTCGCATGTAAGCCTAACAAGAAGTAACAATGAAGCCGAACCCACCTATGTGAAGGAAATTACGATGCAGACCAAGGCGCGTTAATACATTCTTGCTAATTCCGAGTAACATGCTTCACGTCCGACCACACCAGTTTCGAAGCATTGGGAAAGGATTGAGACCATTATATTACTGCATTAACTTATGAACCTCCGTCAAGCCTAAGACCTCTGAGCTAAGTGTGGAACGAGGAGTCGGTGACGAACTGTGTATCTATTGCAGGTACCAATTAATATGCGGACTAGGTTAACCTCCACGAAGATGAATGCTGTCTGTCTGCACGTCATCAGCAAGTCCCGCTATGAAACCTACGGGGACGCAATATTCATGACGAGTAAGAAGGAAGAGGCGTGGTGGGGGGGTGACTACTTTCTCGATATCTCCCCTTGTGTAACTTGTTCCTAAAATCCTGACTGCGAAAGGACACCAACAAAGACTCCCGTAGCCAAAGACAGCATGATTTGGTGTAAGTGATGCTTAAAGTCCCAAATCTGGTTTGGTTGGATTTTGCGGGGTTTAAAGTCCCAAAGCGACTCAGGCTATGAGAGACGCATTAGTGTGCTATCAACTGGCTGCGTATAGTGGACGGCTCCAGAATAATACTGACTGCCCCGTGGCGTTAACGTGCACTGACATCGCACATGAGTGTCCTTTGAATTTCGCCTTTATTTTAGTGCGGCCGCCGTGGCCGGGATTAGATCTCGGTACCTCAGGCTGACCGTGCAGACGTCGTATAGCACAGAGTATTCCAAAAATATATCGAGCAAAAATAGGAATGCTGGACATTGTAAACGCCTTTTGATTGACTGGTACGTGACCTAAAACAAGTATTCAATTATAAAAACACGACTTTCTCTAATGAAACTTCAAATAAGTGATTGGCTAATTGTTATGAGCGCTGATCTACAAACCACTGCCTGAAATGCGTTTCTTAATTTAATCCGTCCGCAGTGGGGAGCAGCCTGGCGGTTTCAGTGAAGGCGATATGCATAGGTGCCAGCGCACAAAGCGATGTCAGTGCATGTGAAATAGCAGGCGGTTGAAATTAACCCGCAGTCTGGCAGCTCTCTATCTGCTCTCGTCCACTCATCTGTCATTTCCCTCACAGCACGGTTTGGCAACACCCCTTCGTGTTCAGGCCATCACCGAGAGTGCGCTCTATCTCTGCTCATCATGGAACACGCACATATTTCCCTTTTATAGACAGTGTTTTAGAAGACGCTTCCAAGATATTGTTCATGCATCAGCCAACCCAAAATTTCCGAGAACACTGTGGAATCTACTCCATAAAAAATGCGAACGCATAAGCGTAAATGGTTCACACGGTGCATCACGTTTTCTCTCATCATTGTCAACTACATGCACCGTCATTATCAATGCTAATATCATCATTGTCATCATCACTAATTGCAGCTTCAATGTCATCGCCACTATCTTACTCACGATAGACTGGACGTTCACGTAACCAGGTGATGACGTCACAATCTCGCGGTATCCCGCGGAATCTCGCGAAGAAGTGTGACAGTTCTCGTGGCCTGACAGACAGGGTCATATGGCCACGAATATGAGCCATTAAAGCCTTTCGCCTTATTATGAACCTTTCAGTTCATAGCATTACCATGGATAATCAGGCATTCCAATCAAACGTCGTTGACAGTGGCGGCGCAGAACATTGTTGGGACGCTGTGCAAGTGGAAATTTATCAAAGGCTGCTTTGAAGAAAACCCGTCCGCTGCCACTTACCGGAGCTCATTTTCGAACACCCTGAGGACTGCTCTATAGTTGATCGGATGAAAATAGATCCCCGCAACAACGAAACCACGCTCGGGAGCGCCCTGGAGACCCGGGTTATTTGCCTTGAGATCCGTCTGCACTGTCCGGAATTCCTGCGAGAACATCAAGAAATGAACAGGCTAAGCCAGATATAGAAAGCAAAAGAAATAGTTACGTGTAGTGTATCTCCGTATGATATACGCGTAGTTGAGGTTGTTGATCTTTTCTCGCCAACACATGCCAAAGCCGCAGCCGGGAGGAGGGTAGTGATGCGCGCTGCCCAAGTTACCCGGAGTGACAAAGTTCCGTTTTGGTCACGCCGCTGAAGACCACTTGCGTGGCCTTGTGAGTCTGACTTGTGATACAAGGGCCCCGGAAGACCGGATTCTAATCGCCTCCTTCCATCATAAAGAATCAATTTAGAATTGCAGGAAACGTTCTGAGGGGGTTGGAAATATTAGCAATTTGTGCGCTTTTATCGTATCTCTGTTTATGCATAACCGAGAAAAGCTTCTTTGGCATGAGGATACGGACTTAAAATGCAGCAGGTGAGGAATAAGGTGACCATCGTGCCTTGTTCGTAACCTAAACATTTGTATGAAAGGATTTATTTAGCTATCAATAAAAACGCTTTGTGGAAATGACGAAAAAGGCATTGCTGCGAAAATACCTTAGCGTTTTTATGAAGGGATTTATTTAGTTATCAATGAAAACGCTTTGTGGAAATGACGAAAAAGCCATTGCTGCGAAAATACCTTAGCGTTTTTATGAATACCAAGAAAAAAGTTCGTACTATTCCGGCCTTCTCGACTAAAGTTCTGTAAAGGTCGCAGAATGTATTGCCGATAACGGGAGTCTCAAAGAGAGGGCATCAGACTATACTGCTATACCTAGCACAAATATTAAGCGATAGCCTTACAGGCCCCGTTCTGCCCAAAGCGAGGCGTCGTACGCGTTGTCAGCGAAAATATGACGGGCATGACCTGACAGGTAGTATGGTTGGCAGGTGACTTTACCAAGCATCGATTCTACGATGGTCTGTGTGTCTTAAAGACACCACATGATATCACACAATTTTGAAGAGCTGCCAACTTGAATTGCTCATCTCAGCTGGTAGGGAGGTATTAGAATCAACCTTCCAGGACTTTTGGATTCCGTGTCAGGCACGCTGCCTTTTTGCCATGCAGGTACATTACGGTCCACTGTTAAAGGGAACATGAGGCCGCGTCGCTGCCGCGCTTTACAAAGCGCTCCCGAGAGAGCCAGCGACAAACGACCGCACAAGGCTCATGCGCAGTATGCACGGCCGACTACTCTTCCCGAGCATGCACTTTGCACCGTCCATTTTCGCAAATGGTCGGCGGCAGAGCTTTGCAAAGTGTTTCGGCCACGCAATCTCATGTTTCCTTTTACAGTGGACCGTAAGTTCGTAAGACTTGATGAAGCGGGGCTTTATATATATATATATATATATATATATATATATATATATATATATATATATATATATATATTGTGAGCCTTCCGTGGATGTTCTTTAATTTGTACATGCCATGATCTTCCTCTTTCATTTGTACATACCATCATCATCGTCCCGCGGCGCCGGTTCCGGCACGCGCCTGGGTTTTATCATCGGATTAAAACGCTAGACAAGGCATCGCTGGCCTTGCCGTCACGACCTTGCCGTCTCAACCTAGCCTTCTTTCACAATATATATATATATATATATATATATAAGCAGGTCAATTAAGGGGAAATGAGGGTGCTCGTTATAATACATGAAAGAAAGAAGCCAACAGCCGGCGAGGCCAAGGAGAGCGTTGGGGTTGGTACTTTATGTCTTTTTTTATGTTTAGTTAGATAATCACAGAAATTAGTAATGTAATCTGTTTAGGGGAAATATAATTAAACACAAAGTAGAAGAAAAAACAACGTGCCGATGGATATATATATATATATATAGGTGGGAACAGGCGACCAGAACCTGGATAATGCGGTAGCTAAATTACAAATATATACTAATAAGAACGTGCGGATATTAAGGGAACAAATTAAGGGATTGGTAATTAAGCGAGCAGAGAGTACATGTGCCCGAATGATGAACCGCGAGGAGAGCCGCAGACAGAATCCTTTAATGGTATCGCGTCATACATTTAAAGGCGAAGCTTAGGTGTCCCGCCCCCTCTCCCAATTTTTTCGCACCAATATTGCCTCACCTTGAGCAGGTCGAATGCTCCTTTGAGTCCAGCATTCGGGTCTGCGCCACCTGGCAAGAAGTATATGTCGAAGACAGCGTAGTGGTATATCTTCTTTGTCGTCCAGTATTGCTCTACCTTGGTGCGACCCATGGGACTCTTCACGTCGCTAAGTGCCGCTGAATAGTTTCTGTAAAACAGCAGCAAATAATTAATTCGGCGAGAGCAAATCTTTCTGATGTAGGCAGCTCCTGCAATGAGACACAGTTTAAACGAAAAGAGGAGGCAAGATTTCGCTCTCCAATGTAACGGTCACTGGGCAGTTATCCCTTTTCTTGGTGTGCAAAGTTATTCGCTCTTGTATGCCATGCAGATTAAAAAAAAATCATCATTTATTATTTTTTTTTTGAAGGAATTCTGCGTGGGACACGATTCTTGAAATTTTGAATTCTCATTCCCCCCCCCCCCCCCCCCCCCCACCTTCCCTTTTGGGTGTTGATCTGTCTCGAACATTAGAGCAATGTTAAGAATCAATTTAGAAAATGCCAAATAGCTTATTAGTTATTGCTGAAATTTTTTGTTGCACTTCTGGCGCTCCGTACACATCTAGAATTCCGTGGACCTCCAGCATAGGCTACCATCATTTTGGTAACACTACAAGTAAACTCGCAAACTCTGGACATCCATCAGCTGCAGTGGCAATAAAAGCAATGAGTCACTTATCTGACCAAAAAGAAATGTATACGAGGAGATCTATTAGCCAATTATTTTTATCATTTTTTATCTTTTTTGCCACTTCTATCAGTCACTTCTTAGGTTTTTCGCAAATGATTATGTAGCGTGGCTGTTTTTCGAGAATTTTTATGAAGCAAAATAAAACTACTTCGTTTATGTACACGTTAGTAATTATTCGAAGTTATTTTGAAGAAGCGCTTTTGTGCAAGTACATATGCATGCTGGAGTTTACGTCTGTACTACTCGGCATCCAGAAATGGGTTGAAAAGTTATACTGCACTTAGTAGGCCTTTGTGTATGCACTGACGTAAATAATTGTCAGCTTTCTACTTCATTATTTAAAACCCCCGGGGGCGAACTTCCGAGAGCGTGGTCACAAATAACGAGTGTGCCAACCAGAAAAAGAAAACTGCAGTTGGGAAACCAGTCTATAAAGTTAGATAACTTGCAAAAAATTTCGTTCGAGCTCATGTCTGAATAACGAGAATTGTTTTCATTGCCGCGACACCACAAAAAGTTTCTTTCCCGTTTAACCATGCAATAGGGTTACTGTTACCTGCAACTAGCAGAAGGCCTAGCAATTTTATTTCGTTATACATTCAGAGGATTACATTACAACGTATTTGTACACGGTTTAAACTAGTTAAAAATCTGAACGGCTGCAATTTGTGGGTTATTAGCCTGCGGGCACAATTGACAAAATAATACTGTGTTGAGCGTATGTTGGAATTGGGGCAATAATGCATTTAAGAAATTGTTCTGCGTATATAAATTGATTACTGATGCCGGCCGACACAGATGATAGGTGGAGTGCAAGGAAGTTGATAATTCTTAAACTGTACAGCCACACATGCCCTGCAATTCAGCAACACCATTCTCCTTTAGGTAACGTACTATATGAAATAGATCATATAGGATATGGCATGATACAACTCCTTAGCGTCTACAGAAAATACAGATTTGGATTTTGCATACTCATGGAGAGTAATGTACACTTCAAATGTATTTACTTCGTATGTAGTACATGCGCTGACTTTTGCGCAGTAAGTCACGATCACTCATATTCCCTATCGATGGAGGGGCTAAGAGCGCCTGGATCACGAGAACCTGACAGTCGATTAGGATAGGTTATGTGAAGTTTGGTTGGTTTGGGTTGGCTGCTTTGCATACTAAGTCAAGGCAGGTGTGTGCGGTCGGAGCTTTTTTTTTTTTTTTTTTTTTTTTTTAACCTTGGGTGGTCGCTCAGATTGAGATATGTCTATGCAGCTATTATTTGCTGTGGGCTGAATTGGAAACGCAGCGTGCTAGCACACGAAAACTTTTCAGGGCAGAATTCCAGCAGCAGAGAACAACCCTGTGAGCAATTTGATAAATGTTCACACTTATGCATTCACCGGTCCAGCTCGTCTCGTACAGTAGCACAGTTACGCGAGGAAGCCCTAAATTCATAAATTCTTATACAGATCGAGATTCTGAGGCTGCAGCAAAATATATATTCGAGGCGATTTGCATTGATGACACAAACGTTCCACACACGCATGCGAAAAAAACCAGCTGCAGAGTATGCGTAGTGGTGCATTTGTAGACGTATTTGGCGTGAGACACACCATTGGCTCCCAAGCTGCGTTGCTTAGAGTTTGAGTTCCAGTCTTCATTCCCTTTACATGTTTGCTGTGAATGAAGTCATATTGGCAATGTGAAGGTTGCATTAAAACAAAAACAAAAAAACCTCCGCGGTACCTGCGTAATAGGGCAGTACCTTTCTGGGGATTCACAACTCCCGCATTAAAAAGTTGCCCCTTTATGTAATGTGGTTGTCTATCAAATGTCACGGAGAAAAACCTTCGGGACAAGGATTTCGCTTCTAAAAGTCGTGTAACGGAATCTTGTAGCATAAATGGAAGTCACATAACTTTCGAAATAGAATGAGAGTAAAAATATTTGAGGTTTTTACCACTGCTAAAGCTTAAAAGGAATGCAACTTCATCCAGGTTTTATTCGCAATAAAACTAGCTTTACGACTCTTTCTGGCTCTGTTGACAGCTGCAAAAAATGCATTTATGGCTGAGTGAATTGAATCTAAACATTTTGCTGGAACACGACCAAATTTCGTGACACCTACGCCGTAAGGACTGGTTGTCATCAATATGAAGTTTAGTGAGATGCAGTATATCTTCCGAAATTCGTCGATGTACACATTTTACTTGCGAAATTGCCTGAACCTTGGCTTTGTTACAAATTTGTGTTGGTTTACAAAACCGTTTCCATAGATATGATGTGTAATTAAAACGATTGAATCTGTCGATAGAGGCAAGATTCAATGCGTGCTCGATTTTCCCTAACTTCCGGTCTACATCTGGCGATACACATTGGGTGCCTTATGGCGTCCGGCAACTAAGGTGGCATTGAGATGTAGACAGGAGACATGCGTCTGGTCATACTGCGCAAGTGAATTGAAGTGAGGTGCGATAGAGCTTCTCACGACAAAACTTCCGAATGTTTTGTTCCAAAACGCACTTTATTTAGGTTCTTTTTGAATACATAGATGTGCGAGAGAGATTTTCAATAAGTTTTACGATGCCCGTTTGGCAGTAGTTGCTCCCGAGGTAACACTAACAAGCCCGCATTAGGTACCAAGATGGCCTTATAGGCGAGCTCATCCGTCAGCAACGTAGGCTTTGTCGGGAGTGGCCACTCTCGGGTGGATTGCTGCATACCTGCTAAATCTGGGAGCAATTCCTTTCTTTGTGAAGCGGTAGAGAGGATTTGATTTCAATGAGTGGAGGTAGCAAGATGAGTGAAACATCACGTTTGTGCCTTGCGTTCTGTTTGCTTTCTTTCCTGACGCTGACGTATGCTGCTCGCATAGAAGATTGGAATAACAAGGCGTTAATATCACAGATTTGTCTCTTTTGCGGAAGCCGACAAATTGCGCACAGAGTATTTTTCTTGTTTTAAATTCGTTGGCTTCATAGCTCAGCAGCTTGAATATATCAAACATGCTACTGCATAATTGCAGTTAAACGGTCCGCTGGCGGCACGTGATAACACATAGAAGAGATGGAGACGCGTGGAGTACAAGTTCCAACTAATTTTAATCTCACAGCGCGTCATTAAAGCTGTCTAACAATCGCTCGGTGCAGGTGTAGTGCGAGTGCAATGAGACTTGCCCGAAGGCAACGCTGATTGCGTAGGCGGTCCTTGTCGACGCCACCGCCTTGGCGATCAGCTTCTGCGTGAAAGCGCTGCTGTCGTCGACGAACGTGTCTCCGCCCTGCACGTAGAAGGGCACGAACGCGTAGTCGCAGGCGTCGATGCTGATCGCGTCGTAGTTCTGCTGGTGGACGCCGTATGTGCAGAACAGCGGAGCCTTGCCCATCGGATTCCCGCTGGTAGCCCCCGCTGTGAAAAGAAGGAACAAGAGGAAAGCAGTAGTTCAGCGTTGGCCTCTTTACATTTGGTGTACACTCCAAAAAGTGGTACTTGGTTCCACAGCACACCACCACAGTTATAACTCCTATGGGCGACACAAGGTACGAAATGGGCTACAGTGTTGTAGTCCAGTAATAATAATAGTTGGTTCACAGGAAGGGAAAGGCGCAGTATCTGTCACACTTGCTTAGTGGACACCTGAATTGAGCCGTAAGAGAAGGGAGGAAGGTGGGAATTAAAGTGGAAAGAGAGAAAGGGGGGCATAGTGGAGGGCTATGGGGTAATTTCGACCACCTGGGGAATCTTTAACGTGTGCTGACATCGCATAGCACACGGACGCCACTTCGTTTTGCCTCCATCGAAACGAAGTGGCGTAGTCCAGAGAAGGCACAATTAACCACCAAGCCGTTGCATATCTTGGGAACTGGTATCATAAGATCGAGTATACTCACTCGTGTGTTCTATCTGGCAGCTGTTACCTCAGGCCGAATTGCATAGAGAGAGAAATGTCTCCTTCATTTGAGTTAAACATTACATTAAACCCGCTCGATATTGAGGTTCATCAGCATAGAACCACTATCTTTATTTATTTCTTTTTACTAAGGCAGCTGTATACGATTGGCGTAAAAGAGAAACCCTCTAAAAGGACGACCACACAACGAAAAATTACAGGGCTGGAATAATGTCTCCTTAAGTGCGGAAATGTGAAAGCATTGCAAGTTTCGTATATACCTAGTTATTCCGGCGTCGACAACCTCTTGTCCAGAAACGATTTTCTGATTCTAGTGCCACATATATCGTCTATCTTGATCATGTGACTCGTTTGACCCGATTACGGGATTAAAAATGACATTTCCTATTACTATCGCCGCTACCACAATCTAATCTGATGACGTCATATGTTTACCGTTAATCGTGACCTAACTTCGCACTGCGGTGAGTTACCAGTCTCGTCGGTCTTATCCCTTTTTTTCATTATCATGACTAACTAGTAATCTGTACACAACGTTGGCATGACTTATCTCATTATCATTAATTCTTTCTTAATTGGCTGGTTATCATTAGTTGTACTTTTTATCGTCATTATCTCTATTGCGCTTCTGGTGGTCAAATATCCTGACTGCGCCCCCATGAGTCAATAGTTTCGCATTAAGATGCGCCCTAAACTCGTGAATCTGATCTCCACAGCTGGTTGCTACACTGACTTCACCCTGTCTTTCTTTTTTTGCTGGGCACCGCAAGGCATCAACATTGTCGGCAGTTTAGCGGGCGGTGCCTATATTGACCTTAGAGTAAAGAGAGTTCAGACAATCTAAATAACCATGCTAAATAAACTCTTATAGTCTGCATGGCTGCCATCACGTGTCGTGTGGTGCTGAACGCTCAAATAACCTCGGCAGTTTAGGATGGTTAGCACATATCCCATTCATTTCTCATGATCGTTGGAAACATTGTGAGCCTAGCTAGCCCTTTTTAGGCGAGATTTTGGAGAGAGCAGGAAATGCGGATCACGGTTAAGACCATGCATGCTCACGCAGAATCTTTAAACGTTCGCTAGTTTTCTCAAGGTTGCACGTTTAAAATTTTCCTTTTTACTTTCTGGCAGCCAACAGATGCCACGAAATGCTCAATGCTCTGCACGACTACTCCAGAACATCGACGTGCGCTCCATGTGTCGGCATCGCGAAGAGGGCTGCGGGGCGGTTATCAAATGTCGAAAACATGAAGGAAATAAAAAAAAGAGGCCAGTAGATTTTGTTGAATATAATGTAATTATAAACGAGATAACATCATTATTTCTCATGATATGCAACGTATATTAACAATGAACTAAATGTTGTCGATATCAAGAAATCACATGTGAACGTTCAGTCCTTGGCTAAGAAAATAACGATACTGACCACTGTTCCGTAAGAACAGATTCCTGCGTCTGTTGTTTTCTTTTCCCGACCTCTGCGATATGGTAGTGCCGATAAATGAAATCCTTTCCATTCCGCACTAGCAGCTAATCGTTATGAACGTACGTCTTCTGGTTGATGAGGCGGGTGTTCTTCCAGCCGGAGCAGTTGATGCGCTAGCGGTTGAGGCATTAGTCATGAGGGCAGTGCTAGAGGCTGCATTAGTCGTTGGAGCCGTAATCGCGTCAGTAGACGTTGGTATAACCACCGTAGGGACACTGCTTGGAATGCTCGATGGAGCCGTAACCGCGCCAGTAGACGTTGGTATAGCCATGGTAGGGGCACTGGTTGGAAGGCTCGATGGAGCCGTAATCGTGCCAGTAGACGTTGGCATAGCCATGGTAGGGGCACTGGTTGGAAGGCTCGATGGAGCCGTAATCGTGCCAGTAGACGTTGGCATAGCCATGGTAGGGGCACTGGTTGGAATGCTCGATGGAGCCGTAATCGCGCCAGTAGACGTTGGTATAGCCACCGTAGGGACACTTGTTGGGATGCTGGTTGCGACACTGGCTGTGCTTCCGACTGTGGCCGTGGATCCCATAGTTACTGGGCTGACGGTCGAGGGCGCGGCGGTTGCCGGAGGTGCAGGCGTCGGCGCTGGTGCCGCAGTCGGTGGAGCTGCAGTCGGCTGTGTACTCGGAGAAGAAGGTGCCCCAGTGGCTCCTGTCGGTACGGAGGGCATTATCGGGCTCGGAACCGTCACACTCATCATAGGCGGGATCGACATCGTCATAGGCGTGCGAACTGGTGGGCGCGGTGTGGGAACCCTCGTCCTTATCGTGGGAGGCTCAGGGAACATGGTGGTGCTCTCAGTGCTGGTGGATTCAGAGGTGGCTGTTGAAACCCCGTGCGTTGGCGTTTGTGGCGCTGTTAATAAAAAGGTTATAAACGTCAAGGGCTAATTTATTAAATGTTTACTAGTAAATGAAAACCGCTTACCACGAAACACACAGCATTTATTTTAATATCAATCTCGACCCAAAATAGGATGTGTCCGAGAATCACGCTTCTCCAAACGTTAGCGAGAAATTTCATTGAGGCGAAGGAATGGATATCTAGCGCAATAAATTATGACCAGCGTGTGAGGAATATTTCAATCGTGGAGCGCTCCGTAGAATGTTCTGCACGAGAGGAAACGATCAAGATAAGGCTCTCCCCTTCCCTAGTTGTCCCCTTCCCTAGTTCTTCCTAGTTCTTCCCTCGCATTTAAGTTTTCTGTACATCTGAACGCGTGTAGTGCTCGTGAAGCATTAAGAAACCACAGGAAATGGAAGCGATTCTTCCGGGTTTCAACTTCGCGGTTGTTGTTGCTTTTGGAGTTGGCTTCACTTTATGGTATTGCTATTCTGTTCTACACTTAATGAACGCATACGCAGTGGTAGGAGGAGCACTTTTAGAGCGTGCTCCATTTTACTGCTCTTTCTATTATTCGGAAATTAAGTTTATTCTTTAGGGTCAAATGACCATCTCGTTGTCTCCTCACTGACGTTCGATTTCTGTGCGACTGCCTGCATTACGATGACTCCCTTCAGTTGAAGCTGGGTGCCTTCTTCTTTCCGTTTTAAAACAGTCAGGAGAGACTATATGATTATCCCTATGAGACCTGAGAACATGCTTCGTATCCTTCGGGCATACCGAAAGGGCTTTTCGCACTCACCCGTGAGGAAACTGAACAGGGCGTAGCTCAGCGCAACCAACAGAGCGATGAGGAAGCCGAACAGGAGGCACAGGACGCCTTTGACTTGCCTGCGAGACAAATGGAGAATGTCGCGCGAAGCCAGGGGAATTAAGCGCGTTTTTGGTTAATACTAAGAGTGACATAACTGTGACCCCATTTTCCTTCGACCCCAAGTGAGCACGTACTGGTCAGGGTCGTCCGATTGTGTGACCTATAATTTGTTGTCCAGCTGCATGGTTAAGGCGAAAGTTGCGCGGTATACAACGCTGTACAGTGAAGCCTATGCAGTCCGAAACGAACATGTTACCACAAGTTCTTAAAAGTAGCATCTTCTTGAAGCACTGATGTCAGCGAAGGAGCAAGAAAGCAGTCCGTTGATACGTGGTTTTCTCCTGTGCGGTGTGCATGTGAACAGTTCTATTGCTGCCCGCCTTTTGTGCTGTTTTATGGTAATGATTTCAAACATGAGGTGCCCACTATCATCAGTCGTTGCTCT
Organism: Amblyomma maculatum; assembly: GCF_055883805.1. NCBI lineage: Eukaryota > Metazoa > Arthropoda > Arachnida > Ixodida > Ixodidae > Amblyomma > Amblyomma maculatum. Next base: position 188,696,601 of record NC_139346.1, read on the forward strand.
TACGGTGCTCAAATTCTCCTCTCTCGTTTGATCTGAAGCTAGTTAAATCATCCGACTTTACATTTAACGTAGTGCGCTTGCGAGTGTAGTCTCAAAAGGTCGTCGACGAAGCTTCCGAAATATCAATAAAGCACTGCGCCTATATGGCTGATGACATCACCCGCTAAATGCACCTTTTATTGCTTCAAGAACCCTAAATAAGACGTCATGTCAGAAAAAAAAAGAACCTCTAGACACTAAGGACGGCCTACGTGTATGAAGGCGAAATAGCGCTCTCGGAGCGACGCCCGGTTTGCACGTTTTTCCTGCTGTGGTGCGCACCATCAAGCGGCCGGTAGCGTGATGCTCTCTGCACTCTTCGTTTCTCCCACAGCGCCCTCTTCAGTCATCCTTCTCCTCCTAACTAACGATCAGATGGAGACGAATTAGGCAGCGGAATGTTATGATACGCCACGATGGTGAATGGTTGCGTTACAATTTTACACTACAAAAATAATATGTAGCACCCCATGAAGGTCCATTAGCAATACTTTAGGAGAAAATGGCTCGCCAAAGGAGGCGACGAGGCGAAGCGGGGGAGGAGGAGCCTTCGGCGGCCTTAGTAAGGCTTGTTTCTGGGCAACTCACCCTTGAACATAATGCCTGCACAGCATAGCCATCGTAGGTACCCGAGTGTGTGACAACATATAAAATTGAGAAAAAAGCAATAAACGACAACCGAGGGGCACGTGAAGTGGCAGTGTGACAAAAGCGCATGACGTCGAGCACTATCTTTCTAAGTAAACAAAAGCATAGCGGCATGATTCAGTTACCTCCAAGAAGACGTGGCTGAAAAGCGTTTGCGCTAACTCTGTCAGGACCGGCTGCCTATAGTTAACCCTTGTGCATTCGTCAGTTTTTTTTTGTTTTTTTTTTTTTTGCGTCACTTAGCTCTTCATGCGTGCTTCGCACAAGGCCTTTGCTTTCCCATTTTAGCAAATCAATAGCCAGTCTCCTCTTACAAGAAGAAGCGACTGTCTTCTTTTTATATTGGAAAAACGCCCGATCAGATAAAAAAGATTCGCTCACCATGAGACATAATCTGCCGGTTGTTGGACGACCAGTGTTGCAGGGCTGAAATAATAAAAAAATTGTTTCTCAGAGTACCACAGCGCAACTTATCAGCTATGCTATAATGCTAATCCAAGCCAAGCACTCCAAAATTTGTGTTAGTTATTCGGCGGTGGTAGAACATACTCGACTTCCACCAGTCGAATTCTAGTACCAAAGACCTCATTAAAGGCAATTAAAGGAAGGGCACGTCAGCAACGTCAGAATGCGGTAACTCTAATCCGATAATCTTTTCAGCTGGGAATTCGCACCCATGCTAAAATTAGCCTGCCTTACAGCGATGCAATGCTATCTTCAACGTGTCGTACACAACGCCGACACTGAGTGGCTGTGGCTTTGGAAATCAGCACCTGGGTACAGGAACGTTGTATGCGGACGCTGTACTCAGTGACCCCTTGGCGTATAAAATTGGACAGAGATCGGTGACAGACCGAGGGGCACGGTAGCAACGTTGGAATGCGGAACTAATCCGATCAACTTTTTTTGTGCACGTGAGGCAGCGTTATGACAAATGTTTTCGGTCAAATAACGCTTTCCTTGTATAGTGCTGATCGATGCATGCACGTCCAGCACATTGTAGCAAAACGTCTGTACCGAAACCGGCGTATTTAACCCTTTGTTAAATATGGATTCGAAAAAGAACGCGGGACAAGATAACGTCCCCAATGCTTTTCTTAAGAGATATGCCGAGCGGACTGCGAAATACTTCTGCCTGATTTTTTAAAAAAATCTTTAGCAACAGGCATAGTTCCAGCAGAGTGTAAAATAGCTAAAATCATTTCTATACACAAAGCTGGCAGTAAATCTCAACCTTCAAACTATAGGCCCATTTTATTAACCTGTACTACTTGGAAACTTCTTGAACACATAAACCTTAAATACTTAACAGTTTACCTGGAACAAGAAAATGTCATATCCATTCAGCAGGGCTTCCGCAGAGGGCTATCACCTATTACCCAGCTTCTTGAGATAAAACGTGACATATCGTTAAGCACGGATAACCGTAAACAGACAGACATGATATTTCTAGATTTTCCCAAGGCCTTTCACAGCGTATCACACCCAAAACTTATTACAAAAGCTTCAATGGTCATTAGGTGATAGTCATCTCATTAGCTGGATTACTAACTATCTCACCGACCAGTCACAATTTGTCTAAATTCACCACGATGCATCTGCATTAGTGCCTGTCACCTCCGGGGTACCGCAGGGGAGTGTCTTAGGGCCCACTTACTCTTGATATCCACGAATGACGTGCACACCAACTGTCTTGTAAATATTCGGCTTTTGTCAACGATTCTGCTCTATACACACGAAATTAACTTCCCTAAAGACCACGATACATTAAACGCCTCATTACAGTTGCTTTGCAGGTGGTGCGAGTATTTTCAGATGGTTCTCAATATTACAAATATGCAATATTGATTATAACGAGACAAAAACAAATATCTAGCTTTGATAACTCCGTCCTCGATACACCCCTAATTCGCTTTTCTGAGGATAACTATCTCGGTCTAATGATACATCGTGACCTCCGATGGGATACTCATATTAATAAAACATTACTTCAAAAGCACTGAAACGATCATACTTTCTTAAGAGACACTTGCGACTAGCATCCCCTGCAACAAAACTGACTTATAATACGCTCATAAGATCAATACTAGAATATGGTAATATTGTTCGGTTCCCCCATACTAAACAACTCATAAAACAAATTGAGGCTGTACAGCGTAGGGCTATCAGGTTTACCTTTAACGAATACAGAGTAACTGAGTCACCTTCAGAATTGCTAAATGATGCTGGAATGCTAACTCTATAAAACCGAGCCAAGCTAGCGCGATTAAACTTCTGTATCAACTGATCCACGGTCAAATAAAAACTGACTCTTCAAAGTACATCTCCTTTACAAACACTAGACAAACACACCATAAGCGTCAGCACATATATTATTTCAAGTATTCCTATTTTCTATAAGTAACTAGAGAATGGAACAAACGCTGTCCTTCAATTACAAGCGCTAATTCACTAAGCAACTCATAACGCTTGCAGAAAATGAATTACTAGCATCGCAGTTGTCGTGCTTATTAACTATATTTTTATACTGTGTAGCGTTTGTAATAAGAAAAACTTCCATGATTTGTTCCACATTTTGTATTGTATTGAAATTAAAGTCTTTGGCATGTTCTTAGCTTATAAGGGTTTCTAGTGGCGAGTGTATAATGTTCGCTAACCGTTTGCCTTTTGCTTTACTTCGTTCTAACCTTTATAAATTAAATCATGCATTACTTTCCGTCCTGTCTAATAGCTTAAAGTTGTTGAATTTTTCTCATTCTATGTTACTTGGCTTTGGCACTTAGTTTATACGTGTAATGGACATCATTCGCTCTTCATGTTCATATTGAAGTGCTATGAATAACGCGGCTTTGTATCCTGTATTTGGTTATTTTTTCTTCAACCTTTTCGTTACAGTTTGTATGTATTACTTGTGTGTGTCCTTCCTGTTATAATATTCCGTGAGACTGGTAGTATCGTTAAATAAAAAATTAATAAATAAATAGATAAATAAATAAATTTAATTATTATACACATTCGTGCTTAGTAACTATATTTAACACCAATTTTCATTTGTTTCTTCTCTCAGCACACTTGAAATATATTTTATATACAGCGAATCACTTCTAATTTTCCTCCACAACAGAATATATATTATACTGCCATATGCAAAGATTGAAACTTGCATAAAAAAGGTAAAATGCTTACACTGGCGCTGAAAAGAAGAGAGGCAGCATATAAAGGCTAACGTTGTTTCACTTGTAAGTCGATGAAAACGTTTTTGTATAAGCACTTAGAAACGTTGGAATGCCCTATGTGGGGCAAAAAGCTTTATTAATATTCAATGTCCCACCCAACTCCCCCTCTGATTCACAGTGAACCGAAAAAAATTAACGAATGTTGTGCTGAGGACAGCTTGTTCTTTTTTAACCATGACATAAGCTTCCTGAATTGAAGCACTATAGAAAAGTGAGAATTACAACGCCAGATTGGTTGGTGTGTAGTATTATGAATTTTGCGGCTGGGAAAATACCGCGCAGCCCTTCGATGGGAGAGTTTTTTTGCTCGCGCCGCGGTAAGTTTATGCGATTGCAAAGATACGGGCAACGTTGGAAACTTCCACATTAACAGATAATTGCAACGTGCTGTAAATCAATTTTCTTGCTAATTTGCAGTATTGAAGCCCTCATAAAGAAGAGCATATGGAAGCTGCTGCAGACGTAACAGCGCCTCCGTCTCACCTTCATTTTCCTTGCCTAACGACTGGCGCTCCGCAGCTTCCACCGATGAGGCATCTGCGTGGATACGTGTGAGGAATTTTAAGACATTTGAGTTTTCAGTACCGTATCGACTTCTCAGAGAGCACAGGAGCTTTAAGCATGGTTCGGAATGTCCCGAATGCTCTTCATTTTTGAGAGGTTATGTGAACAACGCTGTGTACGGCCCCTGAAGAGCGCCTTGCTGCCTGCTCTTTAAGCGATAGACGAATATAACATTTTCTTCAGGAAGGAGAAGCATGTTGTAAAGGAAAGCTGTCACTCGTCTTGAATTTGACGGGAATATTACCTATAGGGATCTGGGAATCATTTGCATGTTACATAAATAACCGTTGCATATATTATACGTATGCGTGGCAAATGATTGGTCCTCCATCTGCAGTGATCAATCTTGTAAGCACACTTCGGCATGTTTGACCATCCATTTTTCATCGGACGGAATGGTCCCCGGTATTATGCGTACAAGAGCAACAGCAACTCACGCGTAACGCTGCTCTGTTCCTTCGTCAGCACTGTCGAACTCCCGGCCGTGGCGGATGACATCGCCGTGCTGCCTTCGGTCGTCGGCATGCTGGTGCTGGAAATCGCAGTCGTGCGCGTGCCATCGGCTGCAGTGGCAAAAGAAACGCGAAATCTGAGAAATCAGGAGACAAGCTTAGGCCAACTTGATCGAAAAGTGGCATTCTCTTTTAGGAGAATGCCACTTTTCTCAGGAAAAATGACGAGGAATAGAGAAAAAAAAAAAGCTTACGGCAACTTGATCAAAAAGTGGCATTCTCTTTTAGGAGAATGTCACTTTTCTCAGGAAAAAGGACGAGGAATAGAGAAAGAAAATCTGGGGAACATTTAAGTTCTTTTTTTAAAGGTACGAAGCAATAACATTAATGGCTCCCGTCTACAGCACCCCCTGCAGTTCTTTATTGTCGTGCATGTACATAGTCTGGGATCACTTCACTACCATTGCCTTACTGTATGCTTCTAATTATAAAACTAACACGTTACCCAGCTATGGGTAATAAGCGAACGACGGACATAGATACAACAACCCGCTTTAATCAAGCCGCACCAACGTGCTTGCGTGGCTTAGCAGTGCGTGCTTGATACGGCATCTATAAGAACCCCTGCAGGTTGACTCTTATGCGCAGGGTAACTCAAGAGAAACTAAAGAGAAACTCAAGAGACACTCAATAGACACTCAAGATACACTAAAATCAAGTTGAATAGTAGGATAACTGCACAGTACGCCTACGTCCTTTATTCTCTGATATATTAGCAAATAATGCAAAAGGACCCACGAAAATCTACTTTCTAAAATTGTAAAACACGCACAAGGGATAGTATCCCATTAATCCACTTCAAAACGCAGAAATGTTTAGGCTAGTTTCATTAGCACCGAACCTGTGGGCGGTTGAAAATCATGCTCCTCCTCTCCCCCGTCAACTCAAACTAGGCCGGCGCGGAAGAAAGGAAGAAAACGAGTCGAGCGGACGCGCCCGCCAGACCCACTGACGTCAGTGTGAGGTTTACGCACGGAGATGTGTCGTCCTAATCGGTTGCGTGCGGTCGCAAGGAGAACTATTTTGAAATTATTTGTAAGTTAACGGCTACACGTAAAGCTTTTAAACTTGACTCGAATACTTACCAAAATCATCTTATGGATTTCGTGCATTAGAACTTAATCATAAGCAGTTTTTGACGGGCCCTTAAAGACAAAGCCAACGGTGGTGCGCTCCGTCCGCCGGCACTGGTTGTGAAAGTAAGCTTAACTCTGGAGTGATGCTTCGGGCTTCTGTTGCTGCCCCCTAAGCCAAGCGCAATAGCGTCCCGTCATTCCTTCAGCCGATCGTCGCTAAACCTGAGTAAAGCAGCTTTCTGTGGAAAAGGACAGCTTTTATAATATCAACTATAAAAACTCTACAATCTGCCAACGGCTGAGCACCTTGGTGGGTCGAGCACGTATATCGTCAGGTCCAGAATCGATTTTTTTTTTTGCCCGCGGTCTATACCACGCAGATACACATTACGTGGCGACTTGCGACTTGGGTTAGCGTCGGACGAGTTGCTGCTGGCCGATCGTGTGCAACACATCACTATACCTTGTCTAACTTCATTTTTTCCTCCCTGGTTTCGACATTCCGCGTGCCCATATCCATCGCTGTCGAAATTTAGTATGACGCTCAGTGCATCAAGACGCGTTCTAGCCGACAATCTGTGCGACAGATTTCGCCGCGGATTTTCTCTTATGCAAATCATCATTCGTAATAACTGCTCCTGGCCAAACCTCACCTACCGCCGCGGCTGCTTCTTTCTAGAGTCATAGGCGACACCTGCGACAGCCCATAGTATGCAGTAGAGTTACTATATAGGCTTTATACTATATAGGAGTTACTATATAAGCTAAGTCTATATAGTGACTATAGCATAGATAAACCAAAATGCATACCTCAAGGCCCAAAAGAACATTGCCAGTCCTATTAGGCAATGTATGTCTCGCTAGACCTATATTAAGACATTTCCTTGACTGACGCGACCTTCGACTGTATTTCTTCGCGGCATAACACGAGGCGCTATTTCCTTCCCTACCTTTTGTTGTGTAGGCGCGTATCTTTGCCAAACGGTGAGCTTTCGTTGCCATCTGCAGTCCCCACAACTACTTATATATGCAACGCGATCACTGAAGCCACTCAGGCATGCCAATTGCTCGAAACCTGCCTACCACCAACGACACTCCCAAGTCTGCTACAACTAGGCGTCACTCGTCCTCATCTAATTGCCTGCTCACCACGTCGGTCTCTTCGAGAAAATCCTTGCCCAATAAAGTGGCTCATTATGTGGGGCACTAAGTGACCGACGTCAGTTATGAAATTCCTCCCATTGTGCAATCGCTATCATTTGCTCACCCCGTCACCGATATCTTGCACATTGGCCGCCTTAAACTCTACCCCGTCACTCACACGTCATCGACCTAACGCCGAGACAGCGCTTCTGTTACCAGGGTCATATGCAACAGGCAGAAGACGACAGACTTACCCCAAGCTTGGGGCTAGAACCAAAACCCCTACCACACCTTTTGCAAGAAATGACAGTCACTAGATGTTGATGACGAAGAAGACATCCCTTTTCACGGCGCAGCTAGCGGATGCCTATTGCCGCCATGCCTGTCAACTATATAAATATCTGCCTGCAACAACAGAGCTTCTATAAAAGTCCATATTTTCACTTATAGGTCTAGATGCCAAACATTTTTTAACTATGACATAGGACTTGCGCCAAAGGGACACAGAGTTTATTCCAGAGATGTAACAGCAATCACTGACCCTGGTTGGACCCCTGCAAGCAGCATCCGTGCATTCATTGCTGCCTACTCTGTTCGTGGTCGCGGATAACGTACGCTGCATAAATGACAACATGTCATCGAATATAACTCATCTATTTGAGCATAGTTGACATAGCAGAGAAGAAGGTAGCCTCTACAGAATATTGGATTATAGGGGAGCTTCCCATGAGGGTCAATTTGCGAACTCATGCTGCGGAGCCCAGCGCGATAACCACAGAGCTACTCTGTAGGTTATGATGCGATGATGAGAATATACTATCAAGTATAGGTGCCCCAGGAGTCCCCCGGCTCACGAGCTGATGATATATGCTGCATCACAGTGACAGGAAGCTTACTCGTGCTTTTGTGAGCATGACCTTGGCCTCGATGGTGCTGGCCGCCGGGATGGTCTCGATAGCTTCCATACCCGCGGCGAGGCATGGTGGCTTGAATAGCAGTGCCGTGAAGGCCTCCAACGCAGAAAGGTCTCAGCGGTGGGCAAGACTCGAAGGCTTGGAGCAAGGGGCACAGGGACCGCGCGAGATAGGAATCTTCTTCTTCTGCTCGTGGATTCAGCACGTGCTGAGTACGTCGACTGATGACAGTCCTAAAATGATGATGATTACAAAACTAACGAAAAATAGTATGCCGCTGTACAGAAGAAAGAATGCCGACCGCAGGTTATGCTGCTGAAGGCTCTTATTCAGTTGAAGTTATTCCATTTTGTTTTCTGATCAGTAGGACCTTTTCTGTCATATTGCATATTTATATTCTTTATTTTTTTATTCTCATATCTAACAGCATAGCTCCTTTACTACTGGTTTCACGTGTGGCCAATCCCACTCGTGGGTACGTGCCATTATCTGAGGGCACAACAACAACAACGCTGCAAGGAAGCGGGTCGTGAGGAGAAACCTAAGGCAGCAGCGAGGTATACGTGAGAACTGTGAGTTCAGGTTGCCCTCTCAAAAGAAAAAAAAACCATGTGCGTGCGTTGAAGGCGCAACACATCCCTCACTCGCCTGTGTGACAAACAGCTTTACTGAACGAGACGCGGCTATAATGTTAGGTTCTGCTTTTATTTTCTGCCAGTTCTGACAACACGTATTTGAAGCTTTAAGTTGCTGTGACGGCTCCTTTTGTGTCGACTGGGGTGGCCGTGATGATGGCAGCCGAGACACGGTTGTTCTTGACCACGACCACAGTATGACTGACGCAAATATTGGACGAGCCCATCTATTTATATGCTCATGTTCACGTGACACAAGGCAACCAATAGAAAAGTACCCATACACACACGTAAGTACAGGTGCGGACATAAGTAAACGGAGTGCACTTTTCCGTTCAAATTAAAATCGCGCCTTCTGCGCTGGAAATAAAAAATAATGTTTGTCAATGTGAAAGGGCACTGGCGACTACATCCGGTTTGCACATACCGAGACCGCCAGTTTCGATTCCGGTATGCGAGAAAATTTTTATAAGAAATTAGCTTGCTCCGTTTACTTCTCTCCACACCGGTACGGAGCCAATACGTGGAACTGAAACAAAAACAAGAACCATCCATATGATATAACATACATTCCAATTCTTGACGGAAAAGCAGAATGACAGGTGCATTGTATAAAATAAATAAAGTACCCCTCCCCCCCCCCCCCCCCCCATTGCACTGTTAATTTCATCTAACACAGAACGTGTGAATGTTTCCTAACATAGAACCAGATTACATAGATTTAAGAATCCCAGAAGAGAAATGAGTTTTTGTAGGTCAGAAATACACTCATCTTAGGCTCAGAAACAAAACACGTACAAAACATTACTACACGACTTTCACAATTCCTTCGCCGATATGCAGTTCGAAACAGGAGACGTCGGTTCACGCTATACTCTCTTTCCTGAGGAAAAAAAAAAACGAATTTCAGTACATTGGGTAAAGTACATGCAAATTGCGTCTAACATAGCATAATGGCAATTTTCAGCACGACAAAGTAAATTTTTTAGAAAAAAAAACAATATTTCAGCGCAGCAAAGCAGAACATTGGTTCAATCGTATTATGAAAGGATTTGGACCGCATTTTAGACACTAATAATAGAGCACGCACAATTCACTTAAATCAGCTCATAGACAGTAAGTACATCGTACACCTTGCACAATCACTCTCACACACCCCCTTAGTCCCACGTTGTAAGGTGGTGGCCACGGAGAATGGCGGCATCACCAGCTGTATTGGAGCCCAACATTTCTAGTTGTCCCGAGACGTCTGCTCATACTGCAAAGTAATGCTGGACGCAGCGACAAAAGTGACACAAATAAGAGTCGTTCACAAAGCCTTTGTGAATTACCCCTGTTACAAATCCATCTCTTAACATATCTTTAAGAGAAGCGTAGTCATATAGCTGCAGCGTGTCGCGAAAACAGCTATGTATTCCACAATGTTCTTGCCTGGCTGCGGTTGCCTGTCCTGAAATCGTCTTCACTCAATCACCACATTTCACGGGTGACTGAATTGTAGTTGCACTAAAGCAATAGACACTTTGTAGAGTTCTTATGCAGTGTCTCCGACTTGGTCCAAGCGCCTCCAATATTAGTCGAAGAACGAGTCCCAATCTGCGACACCAGTGTGGGAAATGTTTATTCCTCTACCATAATCTCCCAAACTGTAGAACAATAGAGCCTTCTTTTCTTTTTTTTTTTCGGTTGTCACTCAGGACCCGCCTGGCATACTCAAACGAATTCAGTAGTCTGTATCCATTAAATAAACAGAATTGCCGGACGACCCGGACACTTAAGAAACGGATCCCGTAGTTGAACGGCAGTAACAGAAGTTAAAAGAGCCATTTCGATACGTTGCAGAAGTTTTCAGTATTCTATATGAATTCTCTCTTGGGAATGAATAATTTAAACCCAACTTCCAACTCGATGGCCCTGGCAGCTCGTCTTACCTGACCGGCAGCATTCAAGCTGGCTGCACAATTTCGCAACGTGGCGAGTGGCCTTCCCAATTAGAAGCGTGCACAAGATGGCGGCTCGCCTAGTTAACAGCGGAGCGACCTACTGAGGAAGGAACAAAAAAGAACGTAGCAGCCTACCTTCCAGCTGAAGTTAGGGCTACCTCCTACGCTATACTGCGCAGTACTTGGAATGGACGTTTAAACTGGTCACGTTTTGCTCGACTTCATGTCGAAAATGATAAAACAATGTTGTGTCCACGATGACAGACGCTACGGAGGCGCTGAAACAGTTTTTCTTTTTTTTTTTTTTATTGTACTTCGTGATCAGCGACGCAGCTTTACGATTACTATTGCAGTTGGCATCTCCCTTCCGCACGAACGTCAAGCACGGCGGCTAGGCTCCTCAGAGTCTCAAATATTTGTAGCTTATTGTTGAAATCTTCGCAGAATAGAATAGCGGACTCGGAGCGCCGCGGCATCTCAAAACAAGTGGTGGATCCTCAGGTGGCAACCTAGCCAGGCGATTTTAGTTGGATGACATTTGAAGTAAATTTCCTGCAGTTGAAAAATAATTATATCGATGCCGACAGAGATGCCGCGGTTGTTACGCAGCTGTGAGGCTGCTGGTATGCATAACAGCGTGTTGTTATGCGGCTGCCATTATGGAGGTGTTTTAAACAGGCGTTATTATGGATCGTTACTATTCAGCTGTCGACCACACAGCTGCTCTACAAGCGAAATAAATTATGTTGCTCGGGGAAGTGGCCACCGCATTATGAGTACTCCCCTGATGGGGCTGGGACAGGTAGATCACTGCCGCTTGCGGCGGGGGCTAGCCTGCCACCGAATTTTTAGCTGTTGTAGGCAGTCATTGCACTCGCCACTTCTCTTCCCTGGAGCTCGAAACGCCTATTCGAATGCTCCAACAGCGACAATTCCACTACCAGAAACGAGCTAACTGCAAAATCCTCTTAACGACAATGGCCGCTATCCCGTCTCGCTGCCGGCGAGATCCTCACCCCGCGAGAACAAAAGCGTGCTCCATACGCGCACTCCGCTGCAAATGGCGAAGCACGCTTTACAGGGGAAGACAGCTAGGACGAAGTGGACGGACGCTTCGGTGGTGGACGGCGGCTGTTGCTGCGGCGCGCGTCTTTCTCTCCCTCTTTCTTTTCTTTCTTCTCTATTTTCTCTTCTGTCTGTACGAGGTAGCGGAGGTGGCTCAGCTGCAGAGCCAGTAGCAGCCCCGTGCATTTTCTTTTCCTCCCGACAGCCACAACAACAACAACACCACCGCATTAGTGTTTTCGCGCTCATATTTGTATGATTTGTATAGATCCAATTAAACTTTCCGGCTTTATCTTCGAGAGACATGCTCCAAATGATGGCTTGGTTTGGTTTGATTTGCGGGGTTTAACGTCCCAAAGCGACTCAGGCTATGAGAGACGCCGTAGTGCAGGACGCCGGAAATTTCGACCACCTGGGGTTCCTTAACGTGCACTGACATCGCACAGCACACTGAGGCCACTTCGTTTCGCCTTAATCGAAACGCAGCCGCCGAAGACGGGATTCGATCCCGCTTCCTTGGGCACAGTAGTCGGGTGCCTTAACCGCAGCGCCACCCCGGCGGGGTCCATGCTGCAAATGACACTAAAAATAAAGATGTCAGGTTAAACTACACTAGCGCATTTCTCTGAAATTCTTGAGATTTTCAGAGTGAGGGAATTATCTCGCAGTTCTCGTTTCTGCGGAAAGTGTTGCCTATGACGCGAACATTTTGTGAAAAAAAAATAAAAAAAAACGTAGCGGAGTATTAGTAGCAGGTAGCCAAAGTTATTTGTCCACATTGCTCAATATTCCCCCGAGGATAGGCTGAAGGAGACCGACAGAGCATGTCTGCAGATCAGGCCTACATTCGGGGCTACATGGCAAACCACAGCGGCAAAAAACACATATTCACAACTTTTGGTAACAAACAAAGCGCATTTCACAATACACATATAGAGAAAAAAGACATAAATGTAGATGGAAAATACATTACTAAAATATAAACAGCGATAACACACCGTACTTGAGTGCAATATTAGCAGTTTTTCCCTCCGTGAGGATCCTCCTATTGAGCAAACAGCAACACCAGTTTTTTTTTTTCTTTTTCTTAAAGATAGTACACTGATACTCTTTAGAGTGATTTCTATACGAGAAAGCAGTGCATCGCGGATGGCTTCAATGTGGTTACCTCTGTTTTGTACTCTGTATTTAGCTGCGAGAAGCCGTGACAAACGCCTTGATCTAGAAAGATTCCATCATTTTGGCCGTTACTATTAGCACTCAGGCGAACTAGTTAATCATAAATACCAGGAACAGATTTGCTTACAGATATCTTAAGACAGAGTCTTGCTCTAAAATCTTCTGAACGAGAGCGGCGATATGCTTCATCAAACTGCAGCGGGATGAAGTATTGATAATGAGAGGTAGTTTTGAATGTCACTTGGCCACCCTGTTTAAAATTGGGCACGATTCAGAGTGCTTTTCATTCACTTTGCACTTTCGCTGACAGCTAAGATGTACAAAATATGGTAACAAGTAACCTGGCAACTGGTTTGCCATATCTGTGAAGAAACGGACCTGACGAAGGGCGTCATCAAGTTCAGAGCCTAGAAAACACCTTTTTATGAAATGACATTCGATTCAAGGGGGCATAGCCGATAAAGCGCTCAACGATGGGTCTAATACAGAGAAATTTCTGTGAAATTATTCTTTCAAAGAGAGAAAGAGAGAGAGAGAGAGAGAGAGAGAGAGAGAGAGAGAGAGAGAGAGAGAGAGAGAGAGAGAGAGAGAGAGAGAGATGAACTTTTGTTAAAGATAATTTAAATAGTAAGGAATGATCCTGAGGTCATTGACTGTTGCATCAACAACTTAAACTTCGGACACGGGCATCTTTGTGTCGCTTATGAATCCCCAGAGCTTAAGGATCAATTTTATAATATTTGATAGCGTTGTTTTGAAGTAATTCTTTTAGTATGCGCAGAGCGTGTGCAAGTCCCTTTTAATTCCAAGATTTGGACTGGCTGCCCGCGGTCTGGCTGTACATAATTAGGCGAAAACGTCATTTAAATAACCTAATATCTACAGTGAATAGGGAAGTCTTGCTGGACACTGCGCAGGCTGTGTTCTTGTCATGAACAAGACAACAACCGGGAAAAATATCAAATGGCAAACTGTTATGGACACCACATTTCCCACCACGAAATACTGGGATAAGTTTTTGCTCATCTAACTGCATGCTATTCAAGTTTGAACTTAACTATGTTTTTCCTAAGTGATTCGGGTGAGTATTTAATTACAATTTCTTAGCATTTGGTCCTTTATTGATAGTTCAAAATGATGAACGGAGAATGTTGTTCGCGAACTACAAGCATCTCTCTCTAATGTATAATTTTATGGCTGAGGAGTAAAAGAAGTGTACATGTGCACCAAAAGTTATACCAGAATCTACAATGGTTATGCAGTGCACGGAGCGGTGGCCAAATTGGAGAAAACTGCGCTCTACCGGCAGAGGTGAATGCAGCAGTGAGTGACGGCGTGTCGGCACACCAGACTGACTCATCTCTATAACCTGATGCTCACCCTATCACCGACGCGAGCTAATCTATGCTTCCATCATCCCTACCCGACAGGGGCGCTTTCAATGCTAGATACAGGGGTTTATTGTTTGCCAATGCCGTACAGAAACATTGGCTTTCGGCGGCGAGCATTTTCTGCTTCGTCAGGAATGACACAATTCCTGTCTACGTGACCGCCGCGGATTGCACGCATCTTGACTGCGAGTTTGTACGCCAAGGAGCATAAATGTTCGCGCTTCGCAATAGCATTGAGGACAAAATTTTGCTTGGTCAAAGGAAACGCTTAAAGAAAGATTAGCGTGCATGTATTGGATACGTTGTCCAAGCGAGCAGTGATGGTATAGAAGCGCGGTTTAGAGCTTGTGACGGCTGTAAGGCGAGCATTAGGTAATAGAGAAGAGCCAGTCGGCACATTCGCTTTTTTATTGTGTTGGCCGGATCTTGTGGTACAGGGCTCTGTTTGGATATGTGCTTGTTTGTAGGCGCCTAAGTGTAGTGGCTTGTTCTCGGATTAGTGTGTCATGTGGAAATCGCGGCTACAATACCACACAACATGGGGATGTAGGGCAAGCCCCATAATGCCTAAAATAGATAGCCCTATAGTCCCGAGCTGTGGGAGGACCTTATAGCCGACTCAGACGCACAGAATTAGCTCATGTTGGTGCAGCGGGCCAGAGCCGCTGCTGAGGCCAACGGACTCCTGGACAGAGGACTGCCGACTACTGCTCTTTCCTAACCCACTACCCCTAACCCCAATTTTCCCCAATAAAGTTTATCAATAAATTAATCAACTAGTCGGCACATCCGACTGACCCTTCAGTTTTAACCACTTCGGCCCCTGCTTGTTACTGCGCTTTGCCTATGGTGCACCTGCACTGTGCAATCCCGCAGCTTTGCGCACTTCAGCATTTTGGTGAATACACTCCCCGCAGATCCTGATGACTCGTGCTCCATGCTTCCGGGAGAACCCTTCTGACAGAGTCGTACAGTTCACAGGCTATCAAAACAACGAACATCCTTATCGCATTATTTTCGCTTTTAAAACCAGTTCGTCTTTGTAGGTTGTTAGGCAAAAATGATTAAATCTAGAGGCACTTGTTCGGATGAAATCGATGTAAAGCTTCAGCGTGGCTCGTTACTCTGGGGGGCAAACAAAGCCACATCGCAAGGTGATTTACCTTGCCTGGCAGATTTTCTCCATCTGCCACAGGCAGTCGATGAGTTACTATATTGCGCCCTTAATCTATGCACTTTAGTCGTCGAAAGCTTAGAGCAATGTGCAAATTTATATCCTGTCATTATTTATCTTGAAGTCATCGACCATCCTGCGAAGACGCTCGTATTTCATGTGAAGTCCTATAGGTCTTTCCGGCAATTTACTGTATACGAGAGACAGATGTTTAACGGATATTTCAAAGTTAGACACAGATTCTTTTGAGGCTTTCAAGGTTGTTATATGGACGAATTTATCTGTCATGTTTGCCTAAGTATGAATAGTCTTTATTGCAGTGATATGGGATACGTTACAGCCGTCATCACAGCCAGCTGCGACGCCGGTAAACGTCACATCAACCATTGCAAGCTTGTTCTTGACTCAGCATTGTTTATTATTATTTCACAATTTCGGCACCCAACTCCTACATACTTATCGACATACGTTTTTTGCAGGAAGCACAGAAAAAAATTACCGTTCTCGTAAGGAATTCCAATACAGAAAACTCACATTCAGGGCAGCAGCAGCAGCGACAGTCCAGAGTAAACGACCTAGTGCCCAGAACTGCGACCCGCCCCCACTACAACAGCGACAACGCCAACGGAGGCGCTTTTGACAGCACTCGGTCTACAGTCGACGTCACTACCCGAAGACACTACGGTAATCATGAGGGCAGTGGAGACGACAAAGCGCCGCCTCGAGGACTGGTGGCGCAACAGAGAAGCCTGTTAAATTTCTTCTTTCTCTCTCTTTCTTACTTCTTCGGACTATTTGACTGAACATTTAGCATAGAATTTTCTCTCACTCCTCAATTTTTTCTACCCGTTTCTCCTGGCCTGATCCAGAACTTTGTGATCCCCCGATACAAAGGGGAATGGCCGCATCAGCATCAGCATCAGCATCAGCATCAGCATCAGCAATAAATGCAAAAACAGAAAATAGAAGAAAACTGTCCTACAAATTCTGAATAGTTGCTTCAACGACTTTCAATTTTCTTGTCTCTTCCACCCCCAGGCCTAGGTATCAGTAGGACGGGGAGGAGGGGGCAGTCACAATTGCAATCACAGCAAATACCTTTTGAGCTGCAATTACTGTTTAACGGTTTAACTTGCCGAAACACAACCAGAGAAGAAAATGAACAAGTTGTAAGACTCTACCATTCCGAAATCGGAATTACGCTTCGCCGCCCACTTCTACAGCGAGCCGGAGTCCCAAATAAAAAAAAATCAAAATTAACAAGAAAAACAAAAATAACACTTACGAACAATAAGAAATAAAAACTAGAAAACTAACACTACAGCTGTCTTTTCCGGATTTAGCGTTTGTCACGGTCTACATCCCATTTCAAAAGAATTCATTCTCGACTGGCAAATAAAAGCGAGCCAAATGGCACTCAACATTTCCGCTCGAAGTTAATGTTAAAAATTGTCAGTTTTTTAGCACTCAAAGAAGAAGAAACATCCCAAGGCGCGAGGCGTTCTCCTCGTGATCGTCGCCTTTGTTCCCGTGACGTTCCAGCGAACCCACAAACCTCGACGCAGCGCAGGGGGCCTAACGTGAGCTGCCGTGACAAGGGCCGATGGAGCGAAGCCCGTTCCGCAACGTGCTGCGACGCAGCCGCAGGCATGAGCTGTGCCTGCAATGCCTGCGAACCGTCCAGAGGAGCGTCGGAAAGCAGGCCAGGCCATACAATGCCTCCCGAGCCCAGATGATGGCGTTCGTTCGAGAGGTATTCGGCGAGGACGTGCACATAGCCTGCACACAACAGCTCCAAGACGGTAAAGGCGACGGCGAAGAAATGCGGTTCCACTTTCGTGTGCGGCTTCTGGACTCCGAGGGACTATTTGACCCTAGCTACCGGCGGTACGCTTATTGTCGGCTTTGGGCAGACGAAGGGGGCGGCAAAGCAACGGAGGCACCCAAACGCAAGTGGTTCCCAGACTCCACGGTGGAGATCTCCGTAGAAGTTCCGGATCCATCGACGAGTAGTCTCGTCCTCGAGCTGCTGGCTAGAGATCCACACAACGTTTGGGACGCCCTGAGAAAGCTTGTTCGACCCACGTCCTTGAGGACTTTCCTGGCATCCGTGAGTAAACTGCTCAGCTACTACTTCAAGCCGGAATCAACGCTGATGGTCGTTGGCCGAATTTCTAAGCCGCTGCAAGATATACCCTGCGTCGGTGTGGAGGAGTGGTACGGTCTCGTGGACTCCACTGGTCGCACGTTGGACAGCAAGGTCCAACTTTCCGTCACCTTCCACACCGTGGCTGCCGTTGACGTGAGCGTCTTGGAAAGGATACGCGAGCACTACGCCTTAAGTTTCATTTTCCTTGAGCACAACGTCGAGAATACTGCGGAAGACAACGTAGCGCGCTGGACTATGTGGTCAGACTGCGTGGGCAAGCGTGGTCTAACGCTGCTTCGTCAGCACGCGCTGCAGAATAACATGCAGGACGTGGAAGCTCAGTGCTGCTACCTACAAGCGGTCACTGAGCACCGTATGAAAGTTAACACGCAAATAAGTTACGTGGTAATGTACCTACTCCTAAAGGAGCTTCAGATGGAAATGGGCATAAAAAGACACGAGTTTGTCAGCAGCGCCCTTGAGAAACTTATGAGCGGCTTGTCGGCCCACATAAACACTCAGCTGGAGAACCTCCACAGCCATTATTACTTGGAGTTCGAGCTGCACACAACAGATCTCTCGGGTGCCCTGGCAGTATGTGCGTTGATGGAGACAATGAGCCCTTTGCCCATTGTAGAGTCTGCTCGAGCCGCACTCCAAAAGAACGAGAAGCAGTGGTATGAAAAATTGGGTCAATCGTGGGATGAAAAGGCCACCCTTTCTGTCATCGCTTCCACGCTGCAAGAAATTAGGGACCATCACCAGAAGGCTAACCGTCTCTTTCAGCAGGCCTGGAATGAGACATACACGAACATCGTCATAAAGGAGCTGGATGACTTCCTGGTTTGCAATCTCCGCCCATGGGTAACTCGGCTGGTCGACGGCGTGATTGCTTCAGTGCCAGGAGAAGCAGAAGCAGAAGAGAAAATTCTGGCCTCAATCGAAGCATTTTCTGTAATCAAGGCTTTTCTTGAAGGAATGTTTCCAATGCTGAATGTAGATCACGAAGGTCTACGCGTCCACCGGTACCGAGAGTGGTTCGGTCCAAGAGCCGTTGACCACTGGTTTCATCTGGCAGCGCGGGCGAGTGCAGAGGTTACTGACTTCGTCGCTGATGATGACCTTCTGCCACTTGATACAAACGTGAAGTACAGCTCCTCGTTCATGAAGGTGGCAGAGGCAGTCGACGTCAACGTCGTTAAGCTTTGGATACTCTTGGACTGGGCAGAGAACACGTGTAGCTTCGCGTTCATCGATAGCGTGCGGGTGTGGGTGTCCGCTTATGCAGCAGCAATCGAAAACAAGATCGAAGAAGAACGCTGCGGCGAAGACACCGGCAGTGGTGCTATCCCTGCCAGACACTGCGTTGCAGTGAATGACCTGATGGCTGTGTACAGGTACGTGGAGCAGATAAGTGCCAAAATAACCGACCGCTATCTCTGCTCCAGCCAAGACTTGTCCCGATTCGCTGATGTTGATATCAAGGTACGAAATGCTCTGAACCTCATTAGCGCTTCCAAGCAGCGCATTTTGGACTTCATCGTGCGTAGATTCCTACCGGAGGTTGAGCTGCGGCTCGAGAAGGTCCTTCGCGCTCAGACCACCTTAGCGCAGGAAGCGGACGTAGACGGCCTCCTACGGAACGTCATGGCCTGCGTTACCGCGCTGAGTGTCAACCTGGAGGCCGAGGCCTTCGAAGCTGTGCTCTGCTCGCTGTGGGCTAAGATGACGACGCTTCTCAAGCAGGCCATCTCGCGAATGCGCACTCGTTGCGGCGTCGATGCTCGGGCCTATTCGGTCTCTTACCTCGGCCTGTCCGCAGTCATCCAGCAGCTTCCGAAGTGCTTCACGACCAAAGACAGCGGGGGCCTTCCGCCGGCGGCCATGGCGGCCGACGTTTCGGCTCGGCTTCGAGAGCTAAAGGAGGTGATCCGGGATCAGGACGGCGCTGGAGATGTCTAATGATGCCAGGAACGTCGGGGTTTCTCACCTGTGCTATTAAGTCTAGACTGGTGGCTTGAACATTGGAGAATTTTCATTTGCGTATTTTTTTCTCACGATTAAAAAAAGGCCCGTCTGTCGCTGTTCCTGGGACAATTTTCTACTTTAAACTTGTGTCGCAACTACAGTACACACCTGAACAAGCATAAGCGTGATTTAATAATTGAGATAAACTCTGGAAATTACCGTCTGACTGCTTATTTTGTCTGTCAGGAATTGCCAATTGTTTTTTACAATTGGTGCATACGCGGTTAAAGTGAAATATTGCAAAAGGAAACGCGTGTTTAGATTGCGCATTTTTTTTCTCGACTTCATCCTTGTGAATGCACGTCGGCAAAGGTATGAAGGCTTCTAGCCCTTGATATTTGAAATTGGCAGGATGAATGAATTTTAAACTAACAACACTTATGTTCAACGCTTAGATTATGTTCAAAACGTTCTATTTACAATGCTGACATTCAGTGCTCAAACTAGAAAAGATTTGACTCAAGCGCTCTGTTATGCCAATGAAGACTTTTATCCATTCATCTATGCGTCGAATTCAGAAGGAGACATATGGGAGAAAGGTCGCAATATCAATGATACAGGAAAGGTAATTTTCCGGTCGCCATAACCCAACCACGGCTGTAAGCAACCGGCATTGGTAGCCGGCGGTTCACAATTCAGAAAAGGACATACCTGGAGATCCCCCTCTCTATGTTAGGGCTCCCCTTGTTCCCACCCGTTTTACTGTCGTTCAGTACAAGTGCCAAGGGAGTTGCGTTGGACACAATTTGTGGGATCATACATGACTATACTATAGCAACTGATAGGTTAACATGTTAACCCTTTTTGAAGTTCTTTCAGTTTTTTTTTATCCAATAACATTATTATGATCGTTATTTTTTATTTATGTTTACAATTCTTTGAGATATATTCTTATAACTCTTTACAATCTCGCTTTGCGACAACCTTGTGCTTGTAACCGAGTTTGCGGACAACACCACACCTTGGCCAATCCCCCATGGTGGGTACGAGCCGCTTTTCAAGAGGCCAACAACAGCAACAACAAATCCTTTATCCCTCCAATTACATTCTTTGTTTTATTTTTTTATACATGAAAGTATAGTTCAAAACCTTTCTTTACTGTTCAATTCTTGGCCAATCCGCCTGTGTGGGTATGTGCCATATGTTATTTGGGCAACAAGAACAACAACCCCTGTGAACAGCGCGAGCCAAAGGCGAGGAAGAAGCACCACTCTCGTTTCGAGCTGCAGTCTTCTTGCTCCTCTGGCGGAATGAAGCTGTCTTCCCCGGCTGAAGATGAGGTGAGAGGTTGTACGCCACATATTTTACAGCAAAAACAGCAAACTGTGTAGCTTCAGACGTGTTTACAGGGTAAATGGAAGTGTGAGGCTGGCGAGGTGGAAAGATCCGGCGCTGAACTCCGATCACTTACGTGCATCGTGTTGAACTTGTCGTTTCTTTCAGTGCGAAAACTCTACTACTCCATGTACAACCCAGAGTTTCGCCTGGCTCCGACTCAATGACCTTGAAACAAGACCTATAGGTCAAACCAAGCACAACCACAAGATTAACGATACATGCCCCACTGCGGTGGCGCAATGGTTAAGATGGCCGACTACTGTGCCTTAGTACCCGGCCGGGTTTGCATCAGACCACCGGCGGCTGCAATTCGAAGGAGGAAGCGTGCGTGAACTGTGCGATGTCAGTGCACGTTGAAGATGCCCAGGTGGCCGAAATTACGCCGTTGGTTTTCACTACGGCTCTCCTTTCTGTTTACTTTTACTCCTACATTCCTCCTTCCCCTTACGGCACGGGTAAGGTGCCCACAAAAAAAAAAAAAAAAAAAGTGTAGAAGAGACTGCACCTTTCCTTCCCTGGAAACCAGTTTATTATGCTTTTCGATGAAAACGAAATGAAGAGGCGTCGGTGTGCTATGCGATGTCAGCGCACGTTAAAGATCCCCAGGTGGTCGAAATTACTCCGTAGCCCTCCACTACGGCTCCTCTTTCTCTCTTTCCACTTTCACTCCCATCTTCCTCCCTTCCCTTACGGCGCGGTTGCGGTGTCCACAGAAATCAAGTGAGACAGTTACCGCGCCTTTCCCTTCCTATAAATAAATCAGTTTTTTTTTTTAAATCAGCCACAGAAAACAAGTCAGCCATCCCGATCAGGAAGGCGTATTTGTTTGCGAAAGCAACGCCAAGCCATAGGCGGCACAGTAACGTTGTTTCACGACGTGTTGTGAGGTAGGAAATACGCAGGCGTAGTCCGGAGTCCAATGCCTTGAGGCGACGGTTGTACGTTTCCTTAAACATTGTACGTTTCCTTAAAAGCATTGATCTCCCTGCGTTTTCACCAAATTAGGACAGCGAACAGCATCTTTTTTGTTTTCCCGGCCTCAGTAAAAGAGTCGGGCTATATGTCAAGAAAATATATACTATGATTTCGGAAGGTTGTTCATGGGATTCAATTACTTCATGAAAATGAAAAAATGAACACCTAAGATTCCAATACTCGGCAATAAGAATTTTGAGCGCAGTTTTTTTGTCACAGATAATCTGGCGTTTAATTTGTAAGTACTTTTAGCGAGAAGCATGCATCCGTTCTGTCGGCAATTCAGCCCCATTGTCCCTAGTGCTTCACCCTAATGCTCTACTATATTGTTCCAGACGTTTGTGTTGTGACCATGTTGGTTTATCACAGACCTAGCAGAACCTCGCGCCCCTGTTTCACCAGTACCACCTGTGATAAGATGGCTCCTTAGGCCACCATATGGGTACCCACCGTTTACGTCGACACGTCGACATCATTCAAGGCAGGAGCGGGCGCCTATGAGCTGTGCTCTGAAAAACAAAAATCCTATAAGGTCTAGAAGCTTCAATGGGAGAACGCAAAAGCAGCAGCGCTGCCGCGACGTTTTTTTTCTAGTAATTTTTACATTTAATACGAGAGCAATATTAGTCCATGTTATAGAGGCCAAAATGTGGACGCAACAGGATTGCACTTAGCGAAGCTTAAGAGCTTAGTGGCGAAAACTTTTCCTCCTTCTTTTCTTCTACCTCTACACTATAACCTCTACCTTGCGTCTTTGGGCACTTTTCATAATTTAATGTCTTTCTTTTTTTTTTTGTGTTGTTGTTGTCAGCCACATCGGCATCTCTAGACCCCCTCCTCGACATGAGAGACTGAACTGTGATACACGTGGTCCTCCCGGGATTTTTATAGGGACTAGACCGAACTAGACGAGCGGTGTCGACGTCAGAACCTATTGCGACATCTTGTGGGCGCATCTCGTGGAATATCGCGGAATCTTGCGAACATATCTCACGGACGGACACATCTCGCGACCTCGAGGTTTTCACCATGAGCCTAGGAAGACTTTCGCTTTAAAAGTGGACACTAAAAGTGAAGCCAAGTGCACGTTAAAAAACCCCAGGTGGTCGAATTTTCAGGAGTCCTCCACTACGGCGTCTCTCATAGCCTGAGTCGCTTTGGGACGTTAAACCCAACAAACCAAACCAAACCAAATGACTAAGTACTATACCACAATGGTTCAGATGTGCACAAAGAAAGTGCGAGAAATACTACGCCTTTCTTTTGCTGTAAACCAGTTATTAAGTTATGTAAAAGATAAAAATTAGTGATCGTAAATAATAATAATATCACAAGTAAAATACTTCTCATAATTATTAAAGAGGTAATGACGGTGCCAAATAAAAATAAACATAAACTAAGAAATTAAAACTAAAGAATGAAAAAATGTAACAAAATAAAAATACACGCATTAAACAGGCAAAAATAAAAATTACTAAAACGTGGCAGCATTCATGTTTTCGCATCCACTCAATGTTGTTAATGCTGTTTCTGCTGTGATCTCTTTTTTACTTTTAAATGCGTGTTTTTATTAGATTTATTTACCATCATCATTATTTAATATTTTAATAATAATAATAATAATAATAATAATAATAATAATAATAATAATAATAATAATAATAATAATAATAATAATAATAATAATAATAATAATAATAATAATAATAATTATTATTATTATTATTATTATTATTATTATTATTATTATTATTATTATTATTATTATTATTATTATTATTATTAGTTTATAAAATTTTAAGCGAATTTTGTGTATTATTGTTATTATTACGAAATATTTTTATATAACCCTACTAATGCTTGTCATGTGTCTCCCTTTCTCTTTGTTCCTCGTTCTGTTTGTGCCCCGTATTTACATAATGATTTCAAATTTTTAATTGGTTCACAAGAGAGGAAACGCATATTATCTGTAACACACAATGGAAACCTGAACTGCGCCGTAAGGGAAGGAAGCCCGAGTTGAAAGGATGGATGCCTACACAATCTGCGAATTGGTTTATAGGAAACCTGGTGATAAGTTTGATAGATTTTGCGGACACAACGTAGCCTACTAATGCCCTCCCATTAAATCTTCGGTGGTTGTCAGGCCAGAGCCCAAGGGATAGGCAATTCTTTGGAGGCTAAGCCTTGTTGAAATTGTTTCACTGATTAACTATGACGCATTAGAAGCTTGACACCTTTAACTAAGGCGTATACAATCAACACTATTCGAGCTCGTAACTGCTGCAATGGTGCTGTAACACGTGAACGACACGTTTAGCGCCAGTGCGGTTAAGAATCTACATCGTAGCATGCTAACCAATCGAATCACAAATCGAGGACCAGTGCACTACCATTTTGGAATGATTCTGTATTGCTAACCGTTCTATTTGGTTAAAAATGACCCGGAGACTTAAGGTATCGACCGAAATCCTGCTTACAGAAAACAGACGCCTCACCTACTGGCTCAGACAAGTCGGCCGGGACGTCCACTTCTCCCACCAGTGTACTACCAGATGGCGCTCCGGCAGCCAGGCTGTGCCACATGGTTCAGCGGCCCGACTACGACGGCTACGGCTTCAAACTGCTCGCACTCAAACAGCGCAGCCTGCCGTACGTGCTCGCCGTGGAACCGGGAAGCCCAGCTGAGGACGCTGGGCTACGGCCCAACGACATCATCGTTGAGGTACGCGCTGGATTTCCAGGTGGCAGCCCACTGTCACCGAGAGCCAAGGATTCTAAATTACCGCCCGACGTATAAAGCCTTGCTTTAACAAAACCGCATGAATGTGCCTGCGTGTCGTTGGTCTAGCATGCTTACTCGGCATCCAACAGCACTGGAAGGTTGAATCTTGTTCCAAATTCCCACAGCTCTTTTTAACTTTCTGATATATGGTCTAGTTAAGTCGCAAAAGCCTTCGAAAAATCAGTACTAGGCCATGTCCTCTTATAACTTCCATTTGTCAGTGCCATGCCGGGATTTCCTGCCCAATGTCGACGCTGGATTTTATGGGTAACGAGGCCTTTAATCCTGTTTCGTTATTAATAAGACGTCGAACGCTTATTCAGTTTAAAGAAAAACCTGGTCTTAGCTTGAAAGAAATGTGCCGAACTGAACTGACCTGCCGAATGCCCAGTTCTTAAAGTAAATGAATAATGTGCACAATCATGCATATTTTTTTCGAGGTGCTCTTCTCGTGTTTAGATTTAATAATTTGGTCTCTCGCTTCTGCATCTAATGTGCACTCCTGTCGGTCACCCGGCTGCTACATTCCTACATTAGTTGTGCATTTTCCTCTCGGTGCGAGTCTATGTTCCTGAAGCATTATAAGGCTTTAGTGGCGGAATACTTTTCCCGATACTGCTGGGGATACGAACTATCACGAGATTTCACCACCCCATGACGCATCTCCAAATACTACAGTTTGCTTAGATATCGCACCTGGCAAGCACAGGGGGAAACCCTTTTGTGAAACACCGTTATTTGTCGTGCTTCCAAAGCTGATGTGTCCAAATTGAGGCTGCCCTGATATTTTTCAAAAGAGGCCTAAATATTATAACTTTCATTGAATTATCGCTTAACACTACGGATAAAATCTTTGGCAGCATAAGGAAGCCCAAATATTTTAGAGCAGCGTGAATATAGCTAATCCTGGCTTCCAAATACTCGCTACAAGAGCTGCGTACATTTGTAAGCACAGATTCCTGAATTTTGCAATGCGACGTTTGGCTGCAGGTGAACGGAAAGAGCTTGAGGGGCGCAGTGCATCAGGACGTTGTTCAGCGCATCAAGGCGATACCCCATGAGGCACGCCTTCTCGTGGTGGACTGCGACACCGCGGCCTGGTATGAGGAGCACGGAATCGAGGTCCACGGCGACCTGCCCAACATCATCCGCATAAGCAGCGTCAACGCAACGCGAAACAGAGCCGCCAGAGCCAGAAAGAAGTCATCAGGCTCCGATCTGTCTTCGGGATCATTGAAGCCGGCCGTAAGCCCTGCTTGTCGCATTATATAGAATTATATTGAAGTTATAACTAATGTGGTGAGCAACCAAGTGCTCAGATGTGCTCTCTTAAAACGATATCATTCCTTTCACTGAACACCCATGCTTCCCGTCATATATTTTTCAACACCGTGATTGCTGGTATTAGTAACCTGAAAAGTATGCGACATGCGCTTCTAAGTTTCGAGCGAAACAGATTTATTAAAAGCGATACCCCCCCCCCCTCCCCCCCCCTTCTCGACAAGTAAATGAAAGCTATTAACTGAGTTGAAATAAACTAGTCATTTGATTGCCTCTTTTAAATACGTTTCATGAGCTCTAATTACAGCTGGTGTGGACTTGCCTAAAAGACTACATTCCTGTAAATCTGTCAGTGCTTGTCAGCTTACAATATTCGCATGACCATGAGGCTTAATTGCGGGAAAGCCAAGCACTTAAAATATTGCAGTTAGCTATTTCCTTAAATTATGCACGCCGATTCAATGCTGGAGCACAACTGTGTGAGAGCATTTCACTTCAGAGCCTTCCAATATTATACAGAAAATATGTGCATCTCATTTGCCAGTGACAGTCGTACAAGATCTGTCAATACACTCACAATATCCCAGATTTACCTGCTGCAGAAATACATTGCTCAGTTTTGCAACCATTGCTTTAATTGCGCCTGCTTATCGTCCCTGACGTGTTATTTTCAGCACCAGTTTGAGCTTCTTCATTTCGATGTCTCGAATCCTGACCTGAACGTCAGCGCTCGATCTTCCCTTTGCACCTGTTCTTCTTACTGAGGCTTTCATAGAAGCTCGTTTATTTTATCGATGCGATCATTTTCTTCATTTCCAACTTCTTCCTGACCTTTATCTGCCTATTCTTAACTCAACCAGATAACAAGTGCCACGACATGTGTGCACCTTGTAATCTACATAACTGTTTCTACTGTGTATTTTATAACGCTTAAAACGTGAGCGCTTTCTTTTTCTTCACCGTTCACTTTGGATCTGGGTTACCAGTTTTTAGATACCTGTGAAATAGGGGCAATAAGTAAAGTAATGGCGTGAAACTCTGGCGTGCTTGACTAGATAATGGATTACTCCGTTAAAATATTGAGGATTGACCAACGTCTCTTCCTGCTCCATTCGCGTCGAGAGGAACTCATTTCTTTGGACGCGCAGGAGCTCGCCGGAGGACTTCGCCTTTGCTACCTGCGCACGTGGCCCAGCTTCGACGGATACGGCTTCAACGTGGTGGCTGGCAAAGAAGGATGGAAGTACTTCATCGCGAACGTGGTCCCCGGCAGCCCTGGAGAGCTCGGGGGACTACGTGAAGAGGATAGGCTTATTGAGGCATGTGCCCGTGATGTCTATTTCGAAGAGACGTACTGTCAGATAGTGAATACTCGAAACATGTACTGAGACGCTTGTTCGATTCACAATATGCTGCTATCGCTGACGTTTTCGCATAGTTTTACTTTAAACTTCAGGAGATTAAGCAGGTTGCTTATCCAATGCATTTCCTGTAAAAAGCAAAAATTTGAGAAGGAGACGTTTGCCCTTACAGATGTCATGCAAAATGTTTACTTTCTTCTTCACCTCATAAATATATAAAAAATGACGACAGTACATTCGTAACCCATATCTTTGAGTGGGGTTTATCTGATAAGTATTACTCTCTCTTTATTCCGTCTTAGCCATGTAGCCCTTATTCCTTTCGACATTTCACAGTAAGTTCGATTCATTGTTCGACATATTTTCGTTGCTGAATTTTGTGGCAATATAAGGCGCTTTATGGTTTAGTTTGATTCAGCGCGTTTAACGCCCCAAAGCGACTAAGACTCACAGGGGCGTCATAGTGCAGGGCTCCGGAAGTGTCGACCACTAGGATTCTTTAACCTGCTCTGACATCATGCAGTACTCGGCTGCCTTGCTCTAAAAGCAGCTGCCGCTGCTGCAGGATTTGATCCGGCGTCTTTGAATTAAGTAGTCCAGCGCCCTAACCACTGTGCCAATGTCACCCCGGCGAGGCTATTGCGCTTTGTTATTTGTTCAGTTATCATTATACGACCTCATTCATATTATGTCTTTAACAGACCTTACTTTCCTAAAACTTCCGTGTGATCCTCACTCCGTTCATTCACTATGGACAGGGAGGCTGCATTCCAATGCAAGCAAAACCTTTTAATACATAAGAGTATGGCGGCATAGCGTTAGCGTAGTCCCTATGGACGCTTGGCCTTGGCCATACATCGAGCCACATGATGGGGCAAATTAGCAAACTTTCTAGTTTACACTCACAAGCACAAGTCACTATGCATATCAGACCACATGATGCGACACACCCACACAAGGGCTCTGCTTAACGAAGTCGGTCCAATTTACCTCGTCATGTCCCAGGGGCAGCGTGTGTTTCTGGCAATGCAATGGCATGGCAGCAATGGGGGTTTCTATTGCATATCCCTCTTGATTACCAAATTTCCTTCAACGCATAAATATTTTTGTTTACAACGTTATGTGCTCTAACGACATTTAGAGCATATTATGACCTCATAACTGCAATTTGTAACGTATCAATACCTCGCACTGCTATAGTTTCGCGGGAGACGTCGTGCACTCACGACCAGTCAAGATTTTCCTGGCATGCCGGTACCACATTTTCAGCCGAACGGGACATTTAACGCTGCAGGGCCTAACTATTAAAAACGTCTGTTGTGCTGTGCGATGTCAGTGCATGGTAAAGAACGTTTCAGGTGCATAGTACCGCTGCTTTCCAGCACGAGCTCTCCATCACCGCCCAATCATTCAGTCAGTCGGTCGGTAGGTCGGTCATTATAGTTTGCGGTGCAGCTTATACGCGCAGGGCTCTACTTAAAACGAAGTTAAGTGCGCTTTTCACCGTACTCGGTATCATAAGGGTATATCTTTGGTTTGTACATTTTAGTTTAAACTGAAAAAAAGAAAAACTAGTGAAAGAACGCCAAATTCAATAGTACGTCAATAATAGAAACATCAGGATGTTTGAGAGGCAAGCAAAAAATTTAGAGACTATGGAAACCAAGGTTCTGATAAAACGTTTCTGTTGGATTAACACTATTTTATCTTTGGAAATTTCCTCGCGCCTGCTAGCGTTCTTAGCTCCCTGCTCTCAGCCGCTTTAGTTATGCTAGGTCGAGGAGGTTTCTCCATCGCAAGCAAGGACACTGACATCTTGACACTAGAGCATCATGAGAAACGTTGATGTCCTCTATGCCGCGATGATACAGCGACAGTTCTATTGCTACCACAAAACGTCTACTTCTTGGTGCTATTGCTTTCGCCGAGCCCTTAACGACTGCACGGTAAAATAACAACCCATATTTAACAGTAAAACCTGTACTCGCGTTTCAGTTTGATGGCTTCTCTTTCACGTGCCTTAACTTCTGATTGGTAGCAGCAGGTCTTGTCCACAACAAGAACTCTAAGTGTGACAATTTGGGGGTTAATTACTGGCAGACAAACTGCCCGTGCTGACAAAAATTAGGACGGGGCTTAGGCTTCCCGTTAAGAGTAGACGCGATAACGCATTTAACACCGCCTCTTCGTTCGGTGAATTTATGGCATTGATAGAGATTGGCACAAGTGTGTTTGATTAAGTATTAAACATCTTTAATTGGTTTGGCTTTTGGGAAAGTAAGGCGCATTATCTGCCTCACTTCTCGGTGGATATCTACTCTTAGAATGAGCTGCATACACAATTGGAGGTATACGTTCATAAGTCATTGGTTCGAATTCCTATCGGGTGCTAGTCTCGAGTCTGACTGGAAGGGGGATACTAAACGAGAAACGAAATGGTATGACACCACTCTCAAAGGTGCACAACGAACGGTGGCGTCAAATTTTGGCACTAAATTAAGCGCGCGCCTTTTTTTTTTTTTTTTCGACACGTTTCTAAAAAAATTGCGTATGGCAACGGCGATCGCAATGGTTTTTCGACGCAAACAGGCTCACTACGCTATCGGCTGAAAGCGGCACGATAAACTCCGAGTTAGCTTTGGCCACACATGAATACCAGGTTCTTTCACAAAACAACAACAACAACAACATTTTATCCCTATAAAATAATGTTCTCCGAAAGTAGAAGCTGAAACTGCATGCGTTGGAAAGAAACACTCAGAAAAGAAGGAAAGCCAATAACTCTAACCTCTTTATATATCATATTGAAAGAGGCTCGTGCTGTCTTCATCTGCTTTAACTAGAGTTCTTTCGTTTTCAATACGAACTACTTTCTTTTTTCAATCAGCAGTGCCCTTTGTCACCACAACGGGCAGACTAATGTGCTTTGTTGCTTGCACGTGGGCAGGTGAATGGGATGCCGGTGGAAGGCAAGACCCACCACGAAGTGATGACACGCATTAAGCAAGAGCCGCATCAGGTAGACCTGCTTGTCATAGACGAGGAGACGGACGAGGCGTTCGCCATCCGCAAGCAGAAGCCCAGCGGCCAGGCGGATGGCGTGCTGCGACGCTGGACGCCTGCGCGGCCTCCGCGGATGACCATCGGAGCATCCAGGCAGCAGGTCACCTACATCACATTTTGTCACATGAGCTGCGGGATCTGTGTCAGCATGCGTATTTAAAGTGGCCGTTCAGCACGGTTGACTTTTCGGCTGTTTTGGTAAAGGGAGTAGTGCGCAGCAAGAAAGGAGCACACTGGTAAGCAGGTACAGCCCTTATCAAAAGTTTACAGCCCAGGGGGTCTACTTCTGAGCGATACTATGTGGCTTGTAATGCATTCCCAGGTTTCCATACTTGCTGACGGCAACATTATTCGTCCTACCCTCTCCAATGGCTAGGACTTCCACGATTATTACAGAAGTCTTATTATACGGCTTAAAAACAAACCCTCTGGGCTGTAAACTTTTGATAAAGGCTGTACCTGTTTTCCTCCCTGTGGATAATTTATCATTCCATACTTGAGCGACTTCTTGTTATCTGCTTGTCAGGCTCGCTAATAAGCTAAGCTTGAAAATTTGCTTGGTGTTTTAGCGAAAACTCGAAGTATCACTCGAAAAGTTTATTTTTAGTTTCTTGTCAGCGTATTAGTGTCAGTACTGAGGCGCATAGACAACAGGTGAGAATCGCCAAATATTGATTAAGGAGTTGAGTAGGAAAGTGATTAAAAGCTTCGAATACTCGATACCAAATGAAGCATACACCTTTATCCTATTTCTGGGTAAAGGCGACAAGCGACGCTGGGTGGGATCTCGCCATTAAAATTTATTCTCTTCCTAAAATCGCACTCAAAGCTCATCCCACTGCTCGATTTGATGTACTTGCACGAGCACTTCCGCTTTATATTCTGATGTCGGACTCACAGACGCTTTTTTTTTTTTAGTCTAGGAAATTCGCATTTTAAATGCGTAAAATTAATATAGAACGCGCTTATGGTCACTGATAGTATTTAATCAATTTTAGGCTCCTGCAAGGCTCATGTAGATTGTGACATTGGTGTCCTTATCTACAAAATATCTAATTCCTACGAGTATTTAACCGTATATCGATGACCTAGAATGTTATTCAGTAGCAAGATATGGCTGTTACCTGCCTCTTTTGTTCAGATAACCAGACGCGGTGAAGTGAATTGTTCATTGTCACTGTCAATGCATAAAAGGGCAAAAGAAGGCGGAGCGTTGCGCCCTTCGCTTGCCGCCGAGTTGACATTCGTAAAATCATGTGCGCAGCCACTTAGGTAACACTAGCCATGCGCAACTCTAAGTGCCATTCGCACTCCTTTGGAACAGTGATATCCACATGTCTCGAGGGCACGCGTTATCAGCCAACTATGCGAAAACGTTTCTGCACAGTATCGTGGAGCCATTAATTATACGAAATGTTTTGTTTAGTTCAGAACGTCTCACGTTCCAAAGTGGCATTGTCAACAAGGCTGATTTTGTTGTGCAACGGAAGTAGCCTTGCTTTTGTTTATTTTATCTCATTCGTCGAAAGGAAAGAAGGAAAAGTGCGTGATATTTCCCAGACTTACCTGGGCGTGTACAGTTGGTTGAATGTGAGAATTTCATTCGCGGTTTTCCTCAGCAGTGCAATTATTATTTCTCTTCAGACTCCCTTTAACCAGCTTACTGAATAACATGCCCCGTCTCCTGAAAGTTTTAAAGAAATGTAAACTGTGCAGCCTGAAGTCCACATGCGACGCATGGGTCGAGTAAGAAACGGCATAGCAAGGGAATCGTCATTTATGTAGACCAACTGAGGTCCCTTGTATGCTCTGACATCGCTTAGCACATTCGTATTTTCGTATTTCGTCTCCCTAGAAGTACGTCCGGCGCGGCTGGGACCGAAACAGTTTGAGATCAGCACTACCGAACCCTTCAGATGTGCATTAATTTTAATGGTTTTCACTAAAATGGTAAATGCATGCATTCGTTTGCCACATCGCATATAGCTGAAGGAAAAATTATGTAGAACGGGACTTGAAGGCAGAATTCGCGAACATTACCCCGTGACAATTTTCACACAAAGCGCAGCACTATCAGATGATTCCTGCGGATCAGATGTATGACTCTTGTCCTGTTTTTTCAGTCTTCTATTCGCTTCCTACGATAATTTCTCATCCAATCCCCGCAGGCGACCAAAGCTAGCTTGGATCGCGGCGCGGTACCGAACGTTGCGGAACGTGGAATGACAGCGTCCCGCGAGAGGCATCACTACGTGGCCGAAGATGGCACTCTGATCGAGTACAGGCAGCCAGCTGTATTGGCACGAAGCGATCAGGTGCCCATTTTTACGGCTCCAGGCGGCGCCAGGCCATCCGTGCGCTCGGGGAGCAGCAGCTACGCGTCCATGAGCATATCCTCCTCTGGAACCATGACTCCTCTCGTAAGTGACCGAAGATAGTATTAGGTTATTAACGCGAAAACATTAAAAATTTCATTACTAGTGAAAGATTGCTTGGCTTCCAGAAACATCACATATCACGATAAAGGTCTCATAAGGATTAATAACCAAAAATTTACAGGGGGCGCCTAAAGAACGTTTGTTGTTATCGCAATATCTTCGATGGCCTGCGTAGCATATTAAAGGGCCTCCGAAATGATATTTACGGCAAGTTTAAGCAATTTTCTCTTTTTTTCTGCCGCACTGCAAGTGAGAGCTGTCCCTCTGTTTTGTTCCCTCTACTCCTTCCCTTGAATGCCATATCGTTGCTACTCTCAGTCCTTTTATATTTCTTTCCTGGCCGCCTCGATCGCTGATCTCGGACGGACTTCATCCACGCGACGCCTCAGGGTGTGCTCTGTAAAACGGTTCACGCTATTATAGTCCACAGATATAGGACAAATGCGCACAGAGAGACAGAGTATATGCGACAAGAAACCTATTGCATCTCTAATCCAAAAATATTGGTGATTCAAAGGTCACTTCTATGCTAAATGATGTTTTAGAAGGGTTGTTTTGTAGGCCAGTAGGTGATCCATACTTCAAGAAATGGTGGCGCTCTGTGGTTTTTTTTTTTCTACGTCTTGTCCTCGTCTGCCGCGTCGAAGCATTTCTTGAAGTAAGTAATGTCCTTTGTCAAAGCCACATCGTCCACAGGAGGCTCACTTGCTCTGCCCCCATCAGACGTCAGGGTATCGTAGGCTGCCTTAAAATCGCTGCTACTAGACAAGTAGCTGCTGCCTTTTGTGTCTTGAGGAACGTTGAAAAACATTTATTACTTAATTGAGGAACCGAAATATTAAAAGAAAACATTTGCTACTTCCGCAATTAGTTGTGCCATTGTTTAACTGCCAATATATGTTATATTACAATATATGTTGTATATGTAGTAGTACAAGGGATGTTGCCTTGTAGTTCGCTAGAGTACAACACTGAATGCCCGAGCTCTTGTGTGTACATTTTTTTTTTAAAGTCGGCTGTTTTCATCCAACAAAAGCAGCCTCTCTACTGCCATGCTAGTTCTATATTTGTGTGCTTTGGGCATTTACTGTCAGGACGCCACCAAGTTGCCACACAATAAGACCTTTACGGATGCATTCGTCCAGTGGATAGAAAATGAAGGCAGCATAAAGGCTCAAATTTAAAGCAATTTTCGTATATATTGTTTGGCTTTGTGATACTTTTTTCCAGTCTGGCAAAGGTGGCCGCAAAAAACAAAAAACAAAAAAGAAAAATCATTGCCCGCGTGCCTGTGAATCCACTAAACAGTCAAGATATGACCGTCATAATTATGTAACCTGTACCATATTACGCAGTCACATGGCAGTCAACAGTTTTCTTTTTTTAAGTAACAGCGTGTCTTTGTTCGATGACAACATTTTGAGTTCTCGAGTT
Organism: Amblyomma maculatum; assembly: GCF_055883805.1. Classification (NCBI taxonomy): domain Eukaryota; kingdom Metazoa; phylum Arthropoda; class Arachnida; order Ixodida; family Ixodidae; genus Amblyomma; species Amblyomma maculatum. Next base: position 188,730,972 of record NC_139346.1, read on the forward strand.
GTCACATTTCGGCGTATACTAGTGCGTTCACTGGAGCAAGGGCTAAACATAATTGGCTTCTGGATTAGTACCACGACGCCTCAGTACCGGAGTCACTGCTGCGACCGAAGGCTGTAAAAAACAGTGGAGGCAACTTGAAACCATGCTGCTTATTTCTGGCGAATGCTTGCGCAAAACGTCCGATGTTGAGTCTTTTCAATTATATTCCGTTTCGAATCCATGCATCAGATTAAAAAAATCACTAACTAGGCGGTAGTTAGTGGACTGGTGCCTTGTTTGTTGAGTCATAGACACACTTGCTTCATTTCCTAGGGGTATAGTGCTAACCCATAGGCTGTTAGTACCTATTCTTATCTGCATGAATTCCGTTTTTCTTTATCCTTGTCTGGACTCCATTTGCTTGGGACAGAAGGACATCCTACGCCCTGTGAAGACTCCATTCGTGTGTGTGTGTGTGCTTGTGCGTGCGTGCGTGCGTGCGTGCGTGTGTGTCATTTCAGCCGCCATTGTCTACAGCAGAATGTCGCGCTCAACTAATACACTCAGCAGTACGAGCTCATCTTTCTATTCTTGCGATACCCCATGAGTTTACATTTCTGGGCGCACAGGATCCCACCGAGGGTCTACGCCTATGTCACCTGGTCAAGTGGCCTAGCTTCGAAGGCTACGGGTTTGCAGTGACTCCCGACAGGTGGCGGCGTGGGCACTTTATCGCTCACGTCGACAACGGTAGTCCCGCCCACCTCGGTGGCCTGCGGAAGAAGGACAGGATAGTCGAGGTAAGTGTTCTGGCCTCGATTGTTCTTCGAGTGGTTGGTTGGTTGGTTGGTTCAAAGGAATGGAAAGGCGCAGTATCTGTCACACTTGCTCTGTGGACACCTGAACCGCGCCGTAAGGGAAGGGATGAAGGTGGGAGTGAATGTGGATAGAGAGAAAGGGGGCCGTGGTGGAGGGCTACGGAGTAATTTCGACCACCTGGGGATCTTTAACGTGCGCTGACATCGCACAGCACACGGACGCCACTTCGTTTCGCCTCCATCGAAACGCAGCCGCCGAGGCCGGGATTCGATCCCGGGAACTCCGGCACAGTAGTCGGGCGTCTTACCACTGCACCACCCCGGCGGGGCTCTTCGAGTGGTACAAATCTAATTTCTATAATATCGTCCATTCTGTCTATAGCGTACATCGTAGTAGCTTGCATGAATAATGGCCTTGACTTGGCAGCGCCTACAGTCAAGCCTTGTAAATGGGTACGGCTGCCGAAAACGTGCTGCTTTCGGGGTAACACTTTAGAAAGCGTACAAAACCGCATTAGCTTGCCTAATATTGAGAGAGTGGAAAACATAAGGCTGGGTCACTGGCGGGGAGCAATAACTTAGCAAATCTCAACAGCACTGGGGCTAATTAACAAAAGCATTTGAGATCTGCGAGAAGATTGCATTTGTCACAAATACCACTCACACATTATACCATCGTCACTTCTGCTTTGTGGTATTATAAGTACAACTCTGATAAGTGACACTGGTTAAATACGTGTAGACGTACTGAAATCAACACACTGCTGAGGCGAAGTGTTCTTACAACTGTCCTGATTAGACTCACTGCATGCATTTACTGTGGGTGGTAGTGGTGGTTAAAACTTTTTATTTGAAGAAGAGGTGTCAACTCCCTAGTGGGACCCACATACTAGGTGGTGTCCCTAGTCCGGGACCCCATTGGTCGAAACAGCCGTCCTGGCTCTCTAGACCAAGGCCTTTTGGGCTTGAAAGTATGAGCACGTGCCCGACTCTCGACTTAAGGTCCATGCTTCGGGTCCACCGCTTGACCTCTCACGGTCTTTCTTTTAGAGAAATTTTCTAAGTGGATACGTCGTGACATCTTTCGACCAGCGACGCTTTTGTGACCTAGTGTGAACGCCTGTCCTGTTTTCAGTGTAACGGGCTATATATCTAACGCTATCGTTTTAAAGAACCACTCGCGCTAATGCTGAAAGCGTTCAGAAGCGGAGACTCAGACTTGTTGCGAAACGAAAGCAACAAAATGCAGTTGCTACTGATGGGCGATTGAGGATCGAAAGCAATAATCGCGGGGTTACGTGAGTGGCCCGGAGGAAACATTTGAAATTTAGATTACAGCATATTTGCTTTGCTGAGTAAGAAATGCGCAGAGTATAGAAAAGCATTGTCTATTCAAGATATAACGCACAGGAAATGGGGAGTGAACAACGCAGCTATCGTAGTAACATCTTGTTGATTTTCTTGGCAGGTGAATGGGTACGATGTCGAAGGTGAGAGTTACCGAGACGTAGTCAACCGTATCAAGAAGGACCCGACCAAAGTGGACCTGCTTGTCATTGACCGCGATACGGATGCGGATTTCACGCGTCGCAAGCAGACACCCAGCAGCCTGGCAGACACAGTGGTGCACCGCTGGACGCCGGAGGAGCGTCCACGTTTACCCCCCGTTGCCACGAAGCCTCAGGTGTGCTCGCCGCGCATTTTCATGTCTGCTCTTATCGCCTCGATGTTGATATTTTCTCCCCTAAATATAACACCAGCAAATATTCTTAGCTGGTAATGATAACGGTCGTAACACTTAGGACTGCGACCTACTGTTAGAAGCTTCATGGCACGACCAATACACATAATAAACTATGATCGTAGCAACCACCAGAATGCAAGGTTATTAAAATTAAGTGTAATATTCTTAAAATTCACCTTGTTTAGCGCAAAAGGACAGGAACACACATTAAGAAGACACGTACACCACAAGCGATACTCACAAGTGATTTATTGAAGCCTAAAATACGCGTATATATACTCACAGGGTTGCACGCGCACAGCATAGCAAGTAATCTGAGTGCAGCACGCAGAAAGTCGTCACACGTGGCGAGAAAAGAAATTCCATCTCTGCATTGTACATAGCAAGAGAGGTGTCACTAACACAATATTGACCCGCGTTTCTGATAAAGAACGCCTCCAAAGTTTCACGGGCGGTTTTTTTACATACGTCTGCCTAGAATCTTAACACTACGGAAACAAGGTCTACAGTTGGTGCAAGCGAAGCAATGGTCAACAAGATGCGTGGCCTCCTTGTAATTTAGATCTTTTGCGTGCTCCCTGAGTCTGTTTTCTTCCAACACCTCACTTCGTCGTTTTGATAGAATAAATTTTATTCCTAAATATTTAGCGGTCACAAGCAGCCATCATATGGTGGTGATACATGTATTCTAACGTCTAATGCACCATTCCTGAGAAGAAAACTTTGGGGAAGCATAAGCTCTGCTTTTAAGAGTGCTATAACAGTAATGCCTTCCGTTTGTGGTTCCTTTTGGTTCCTTTTGTGGTTCCTCATTCGCGTGCATGCTTTTCTACGTACATGCTTACTGCGCCCAAGGCTGAAGGTGACCACCACTTCTTCATACTGCTGTTGCAGGACACCTCCAAATCACCGGTAGGATCTGAGCCACTATTCGTCGTAGTTCCAGGGAACGCAAGCAGCACTCCTAACAGAGCGCCGAACGGCCAGCAAGCTGGGGCTCCTGCGGCAGCCACATCTGTCCCATGTTCTTATAAAACAGAGGGGCAGCGGCACAAGTTTGAACCTCAAGACAGGACATTGCCTTCGGAAGTTCGGCCATCCCACGAAGGCGGTGTGCCATTCCAGTGCGTCTCGAAAGACTATGGCACCTTTCAAAACCAAGCGGAGACGCTTGCGTCCAGGAAGTCTGAGCCCCCTGACAGAGCAAAGCAATCGTCCGTGCTGGACACAGTCGTGCCATCCGAACGTGCACCAATCGTTCCACTTTCGGAATTTCCGACCTCAACGTTCTTCGTTTCGTCCGACCTCAATGACAGCGGCTGGTTAACCCCGGACAGCCAGACAAAGAACGCCGAAGAATACTTCTCGCGCTCCCAGGAGCGCCCGTCGGCTCCGTTCACGCCTACGCATAGCGCCTCTCCGTCGCCTTTCGACAGCCCTCCCTGCAGGTCACCTAAAAACGGGCACTCGACAGCCAGTCCCTCAGGTCACACAGCGCATCCTGCGTCTAATAACGACTCGCCTCGACGGCTTGCTGTGCCAGTCTCATTACAGGCGCCGTACGTTGCTCCCGGACAGGTGTTCCGTGATGACCAACCGACCACGTACGCGCCGGGGTACTCTGACTTCTTCACCATGTACTCTGGATACGCGAGCAGTGAGCCCCTCTCGAGAGCCACAGAGGCGCCTGTCTTGCCCGAAGATTCGGAGCAACAGGGCGGCGCTGACAGTCCGAACCCAGCATACGACGAATCAACCGACGCGTCGTAACGCGACAATTAGCGATAATATTCTGTAGGAAGGCCAAGTAGGCAGGGACTGCAATATAGTGGAAAATATTAGAGGAGAAACCTTCACTACCGAACTTGGCATGATATCGATTGTTGCCTCAAGGCGCAGTTTCCCTCCTTTCTTTCTCTCTTTTTCTCTTTCTTGTTTTTTATCCCAAGTGGTCTGCGTGAAGTTTCATCTAATTGATGTTTATCCGACGGCACTTTTTTCTACCAAGTGAGATCGACCAAGGAAGGCTTCGAGATTTTTTACTAGTAATGTTAACGTACTGGTCCGAGGTTGATTAGAACTATCAGTTTTCCCGCTTTGGCGTATGTCACCGGTGAAAGCTCAAAACTAAAACCGAGAATATGAAGCGAAAGATGCGCCTCTCTGTAACATCGTAGTCTCTGTACAAAATACGCCGACAGAAGACATTGTCTTTCCAGAGTTCCCCGTCAGCTGCCAGTTTTACGAATCTATAGACACATCGCCTGCCTTGGAGATGCCTGTGTTTTCAAGGTTGTGTTATCTTAGCAGTAAAGCTCTTCACTAGGTTTATACAAACCTATGCGTTGCTTATTCATCGCCGTTTATAACTTAATACATGTTCCCTTCTTGCGCACTATGTCCCCTTCCTTCTTTAGGCATTTTATTAACGTTTAACTCTAGTTTTTCATGTGAGGGAAAACGATTGTGTCATGGCAGCCGTCGCATCAATATTATAAGGGTGTTATCAAATCACTACTTTCCCAGTGAATACACCCAGTTGTGTAAAATAACGTATACTAGACCGCCGAGATAAAACCTGTCGCGTCATGTTAAATGATAATAAAGTAGTGTTTGCATTTAATGAGGACACAAGAAAACAGGAAGCGAGTGAATATTTCATTGTTTTTTTTATTCTTCGGAGGCTTATAATCTGGAAAACCTAGCGTATTCATACGCGACTACAACCAGTAGTCTGTGGGCTTATGTTGAATAGCATAAATACACAAGTCGTGGCACGTACCGAATCGAAATCTCGCGCAGAGCATGTTATGTTAATAAAGGGAATTATTTGCTCTGTTTGGATGCTATCCTTGTGGCCTCTTTGGCCGACAAGTGTCCAGAGAGCCCCAAAATTGCTATATGTTACGGAATTTCATTAACATATGAAGGAAGTCAGTACACATGTACATGTAGATTCGTGGTGTCCTGAAAAGAAGAACCTCAGGTGGTCGAAATTTCCGGAGTCCTCCACTACGGCGTCTCTCATAGCCTGAGTCGCTTTGGGCCGTTAAACCCAACCAACCAACCAACCAACCAAACGACCGACCGACCGACCGACCGACCGACCGACCGACCGACCGACCGACCGACCGACCGACCGACCGACCGACCGACCGACCGACCGACCGACCGACCGACCGACCGACCGACCGACCGACCGACCGACCGACCGACCGACCGACCGACCGACCGACCGACCGACCGACCGACCGACCGACCGACCGACCGACCGACCGACCGACCGACCGACCGACCGACCGACCGACCGACCGACCGACCGACCGACCGACCGACCGACCGACCGACCGACCGACCGACCGACCGACCGACCGACCGACCGACCGACCGACCGACCGACCGACCGACCGACCGACCGACCGACCGACCGACCGACCGACCGACCGACCGACCGACCGACCGACCGACCGACCGACCGACCGACCGACCGACCGACCGACCGACCGACCGACCGACCGACCGACCGACCGACCGACCGACCGACCGACCGACCGACCGACCGACCGACCGACCGACCGACCGACCGACCGACCGACCGACCGACCGACCGACCGACCGACCGACCGACCGACCGACCGACCGACCGACCGACCGACCGACCGACCGACCGACCGACCGACCGACCGACCGACCGACCGACCGACCGACCGACCAGCAAAAGCTATTACATTTAGAACATGTTTGAATAAGTAACACACACAAAAAAAAACATCCCCCTTGCACATGCTAGTGTATACAGCGTATAGTGAGTAGTTTGTAGTCTTTGTATACTCCCTGGTGAGGGTCAGGTGGTTAAACTGACGACTCTCATCGCTGATTTGGGGGAAAACAGCTTTGTAAAGTAATAAATGGTTTCGCATGTCCTTAAACATGCGTTAGGATATACAGAGTGCTGTTTTTAGTGTAGAGCGTATACATGACTGTAACGGGCATATTTGAATCAGGTCGCACACCACGGCGTCAGGTCGCACACCACGGCGTCTATGCCAAGCTCAGTGAGTTAGGGTGACATACCAACTGCTTTACATGATTTCGCGCATTCGGCCTCAGACATGGCCTGGTAGAGTTAGGGTGACATAACTGCTTAGCATGATTTCGCGCGTTAGGCCTTAGACATGGCCTGGTAGAGTTAGGGTGACATATCAACTGCTTAGCATGATTTCGCGTGTTCGGCCTCAGACATGGTCTGGCAGAGTTAGGGTGACATATCAACTGCTTAGCATGATTTAGCGCGTTTGGCCTCAGACATGGCCTGGTAGATGCGCACTACGGTCGATGCGAACTCCCGTAGTTCTGAGAGTTTAGAAAGCAAAACACCCCAAACAGCTTTTCGATGGAGGCGAAAAGCAAGGCGCCCGTGTGCTGTGCGATGTCAGTGCACGTTAAAGAACCCAAGGTGGTCGAAATTTCCGGAGTCCTCCACTACGGCATCTCTCATAGCCTGAGTCGCTTTGGGACGTTAAACCCCACAAACCAACCTACCAACCGAACCTGTAGCCCTTCAATGCGAAGCGTATCACAAGCATGACTCTAACTTTGGATCATTAAAGTTGAACAAACAGGCTTTTGCGTAATTTTACCTGTAATGCACTTGAGAAAAGCGTCAAACTATGCCTTTTGTCGCGTAATTTCGTCATCTTAAAGCGTAATCTGTCTTTGATAAAGTCCGCAACTTCGCCCATGTGAACGACACACGAAGGTTTTCTGAGATGATTTGTGGGAGATGCATCACGCTATTCGTTAGTCCACAAGTTGACATTTTGAAGTCATTCTACACCACTGTCGCTCCTCTTGTCATGGAGGTATTGCGAGAAGTGTGAACAACGCCACGGTAAATTTGCCCCACGATCACAGTGTCTCGTTCACGCTCTTCGTCAGGGCGGCATGCATTCAGTCGAAGGGTGCTTTCCCGTCCCGTAGTTGATTCCGAGCACGCCACTTTCCGGCTTGGTGTCCTCCTTTTCAATGTCCCACGCATTCCTGCGGAATTTGTCGCCTACCACAACACAGCAGATTAGGGAGGCCGCGAGGAGGTTGACGGCGGCTAGCAGCCAGTAGAACTGGTCGTAGGAGCCCAGCTGATCCCGGAAAACGCCTGCGCAGAAGAAAGATGATCTGATAGGAAGAAAGGGCACACATGCACGCTGAGGCATTTGTTGGTATTTTCGTCTGTCTTTGTCAATATACTTTGCATTTGCCAGTAATCGATGAGGAAACTTATATTTACAAACAATTCCGTGCGACCAAACAAAAGGAAGAACTCGCCGCATGGCGCATATTCATTATTCGGCATGCATTAAGAGTAAAAGCACTGGGCAAGGCACATATGGCACTGTTGCGGTATGCAGAAGGAGAAGACAGGACTCCCAGCACTTCAGACGAGCGATCTGAATCCTTCCGTTCCGCTCTCTCTCTCTCTCTTTCCCCGGCTGTTTTAGGGAGGTGAAATACGGTTCATTTTAATACAATTCGAAAAGCAACCACTGTGATGTCTGTATACCTCGCCATATTTAACTTCCTCAAAACTTAACTTATATGTCTACGACATCTCGGCTTTTGCATACAGGTTAGGAAAACTCGCTCAATCGCTTTGTTTTTTTTTTGTTTTTTTTTTTTTTTAATCTAGCCTGCTTTCCCGCTCGAAGCTCGAGTCGCGGGCATTCTACGTAGCACACCAATCGCATCTTTTTTATCACCGTTTAATCAAGCCACACGTTGTTTACAGCTACGTCGACACCCTTTATCTGATGCAATGCAAAACTTACCTTTATCTGATGCAATGCCTTTAGGTCGAGCTGGTTCATAAAATGCGCGAAAGTCGCGATTATTGACTGAAACAATGTATAATTATTATTAACTAGTTCTCTGCACGAGCCATGTGTTTCTTAAAGAGTGATTCAGCGGCAGTTGAAGGTAATTTAATATGCTAAATTAGCGACGGAGCCTGGCGTTCCATATCCGCCAACAGTGGTGCAGAAAACATCCGATTGGTCGAGCAAGCCGGTGACGTCTTTATCTCAAGGAGCAATCGGCAACCGGCGCTAAATTCGTCCCCTTGGCCCACATGACACGCTAACCACATTCTCCTTGTAGCTTCATGGCGAACGTTTTATATAACCTCCTTTGTTTCAACCGAACACGCCGCGTAGCGTCATGGCGAAGGGGCACAGGTTAGAGCAATGAAACCGCCAGAATGAGCGATTTTTAAGAAGCGCACCAAGTGATTACTATAATCTCCGCGGACATTCCCAGTGTGCTGCTTACTAAACAATAAGAAGTAAATAAAATAAATAGCACATTCAAAGTAAACAGAACTCATGATAAGGCACTTATGTTTTCGCCTCCATAGCCCGTTTAACGTCTTTAAGTTTCCATTTAATTTTTTTATGTACGCAATATGTTTGCCGAAAATAATAAAGCAACATTGATGCAAGTAGGCGTTAACGTTACCTAGAGTAAATTTTACTTTTTGTTGCTTCATATTGGGCAACATCGTAACTTCTTAATTAGTAATTTCGTAGTATATACAAATGATAAAAATTGCATATGGCGTATTTAAAACCAAGAAATAAATCTGATGTGTTATGGCGCCCTCGACGGCACCATGGCCAATTCTTAATTGTCCGAGGATGAATGAGTATCGAGTTCGAACACGTCATTAATTTTACGCCAAGCTGCTTGTATTGCATGCATCTAACACGCCACAAATTCCACGGGCGTTGCATTCAGCTATTTGCGGATGATGCATTATTTTCCATCGTCAATGAGTCTGGCCCAGATAATTTTTCAAATTACCTATGATTGCAGGTGAGCCTAGGAGGATGGGAACCATTGCCACTCCCATGAGGCCGCAGAAGGCGGTCAGAGCCTCCACGCCCAGGTAGTCTCCGATGAGCACACCCTTGATGCACATGAGGTATCCTTCGCACATGCCGACCGTAGCCGTCAGAACTGCGACCGGCGCGTATTCTTGGAAGCGAGAGATGAGGAAGAGACAGGTCGAGGTCAGTGCAAAGCTGGCGGCCGTGATTGGGCAGCGGCTGTGCTTGATCTTGTCTGATACGAAGGGTACCACCAGTCGGCCGACCAGCTGTCCAAGCGCCGTGAACGTCTGCAGCTGCTTGGAGCCGTCTAGAGTAGCGGCTCCCTTGTCGATGCCGTATTCCACGATGGTCGTGTCCAGCATCGCTGTCGTGTAATCGATCGTGATGAAGGGCAGCAGCAGAACGTAGAAAAGCGGCGAGCGGAAGAGCTCCGTGTAGTGCGACAGCAGGCTGGGCGCATCAACCATCATACTCTTGGCGTCGCGACGGTAAGCCTTGTGAAGCTTGGTCGCTGCAGCACTTTCACTGCCTCCTTGATTGGATTGGCACTCCTTAGACATCACATGTTTTGTCACGGCAGCGACCGCGTCGTGTTTGCTACTTTTAAGCTGGGCAGTCGCATGCTCTTTCGTCTTGGATTCTTTCCTCGAATCGTCTTTCATCGCGTGGTACTGTCTCGTCAGACCACCAGTTAGTAGTGTCTTCGAAGGAGGTATCTCACCATTTGCGTGATGTTGCGGCCCATTCGGGACTTGGTGTTCCGCGCCATCTTTCGGCGACACTTTGAAGCAACAGCCAGCTGCTGGCATGGGTCGCGGGTCGCCTAGTAGCATGACGATGGGTATCGCGTGCATTACCATCGCCCCCACGAGGAGTAGGCAACCTTGGGAGCCGTAGCTGTCAGCCATAAATGCGAGCAAGGTGGGACCCACGACCCCTGACGCGGCCCATCCGGTGTACTTGAATGCGGTGCCAGTGCCCCGGTACTCGTCGAAGTACAGCAGGATGTAGAGCGACAGGCTGATCATTGAGATTCCGGCTCCCGCTCCTGAATATAGGGCAATATTTGATGCGCGAATCAGTACCAAATAATTGCAGAGACGGACACTCCAACCGAAAATATAAGCAAGCAAAAGAGCTGCGAGGACGAGCAGTAGGTTTGAATTCAATTGAGAAAATCAGTAACAAGTTGGAGAAAAGAATAAGAGGATAACAGCGTGTTGTTCTCTACATCTTCCGCATTCCTTTACCGCTGACTTCATTCCCCTGGGTAATCTCCTCCAACTGGCGCAGCACGCCAACTTCAAGAACGATAAGAGGGAAGTCTTATTTAATTCTTTAATGTCACTGGATTTCCCCAGAAAGTCAAGATAGTATGCCACCGGGAACAGGCAGGTGTTTATGTGAAGGAAACACCATGCAACCACCTGCGCTTTGTTAAGAGGAGAAGAAAGGTCAACGTCATTCTAAATTTTGCTGAACAGTAAAGCCACGTTGAAGGGAAGGTGTCAAATTCTGGCCGCGGAGGCTGCATTTTTAGTGCGAAGATAATATAACGGAAGTTCAGTGCCTGCCAAAATTGTTTAACGTACGCATGTGCGCTTGTAGTGATCTCGCGTACAAAAGTATGGTGAAAGATTCAAGCATGGCCTGCATCTAGTGATACGAGTAAAAGCTCTATTAAGCATAGATGGTATTGCATGGTTTCCCAGGGTTGTACATGGTTTAAAAATAACTTGTTTTTCGCGAAAACAAAGTTGCAGTCTTAATGACTCAAAACCGTTATTGAGAAATGAAGGAGGGGGATGTGTGGGTGTGGGAGAGGGAGTCCCTTGGCCGGAGACCAGCACGAGGGCTCTTTGGGCCTCGAGTCTTCAGCTATATGGGACAGCCTTCCACTCCTCGATAGCTGGCCTTGCGTTTGGGCCATCAGGTGGATTGTTTGGGCAGGCCATGTGGTGTCCCATGTGGTGTAGGCCTGCCTTCTTCCCACAAAGTTTGCATTTGGGGTGGCAGGACCCAGGATGCATTGTATTAGTCTGTCGCACTTCACGGCGGACACCTGAACCATTCCGTAAGGGAACAGAGAGAAATAGGTGCCGTAGTGGATTGCTACGGTGTAGTGTTGACCACCTGGGGATCTTTTAACGTGCACTGATATCGCACAGCACATGGGCTCCTCTCCGTTTTGCCTCCATTGAAACGCAGCTGCCGGCGGTCGGGTTCGGACCTGGGTACTCCGATACAGTAGTCAGGCATTTTAAACCCTGTGCCACCGCAGCGGAGCTTCCATGGTTTGTCGGTTTGAATTAGGCGGTCGCTTAAACTCCGCCTTAAGTGTAGACGCGATAGCACCTTTAACGCCGCGTTTTAAAAGCGCTATTTTTTTATTTTAAGTTGGTTGCGGGGAAAATGAATGCGCTGTACCTGTCTCACTTTTAGGTCATAATTAGGTCAAGGTCACACCACCTTTTCAATTCCATTTTTATGTTTTTGTTATTAGATGTTTTTGGGAAAAGGGATGCGCAGTTAAATAATTTGGCTGGTGGGGAAAATGCGCAATATCTGTCACTTTTCCCGTGGACACCTGACCCGCGCTGTAATGGAAGGGAAGGAGATGGGAGAGTAAGTGCAAATAGAGAAAGTGGAGTGGTAGTGGAGGTCTATATAGAGTAATTTCGACCACCTAGAGATTTTTAACATGCACCGACATCGCACTATACAAGGACCCTCTCCGCCTCGTCTTCATCGAAACAAAGAGGTGTGTCTGTCTCATTTTCGCTGGACACCTACACTTAATTAGGTCAAGGTCATTCGGACCCAACGGGGTGAAATCCGAAGTTGAACCCCGAGTAGTAGATCTTACGCTACAAAAGCAAAATCGTCGGAGTGGAGTGAATTCGAACCCCGGAATTTGTTATCGGAAGAGACTACAGAACGTCGTAGCTATCGCCGCAGCTGGCCGCACCGCGTGCGGACTGCAACATAGTCCTAAAATGTGCGTTACACGCGACCTTGTGATCAAAATTTTTACGCAAACCGTTCTCTGTGAAGCGTTCAGGAGGAAGTCATGCCATTTAGCAAGTTGGAGGCTAGTTTACGATAGGAATTCGAGACGATTACACTTGTATCTCCAAATGTATGGCGGGCAATAAAGACGTTTAACACTTTACCAAACTCTGTGCAAGTCTTTCAATGCTAAGCCGCCAAGTAAAACCATGCCAAACAGTAATTCTATGCGCCTTGAAGGGCTTAAACCCTGCCTAAGGTTTATGCAGCTAAAATTTAAAAGATGTCCCTGTACTCTGTGATAACATCGGACGTTCAAGAACGTGGGGAAATCAAAACTAATCCGGAGCTGCTATTAAGGCGCCCTTTTCTCCCTATCTTCCTTCTCATGGAGACCGAATAGTTATCAAATTATTGTTCCTTGTCAAATGCTTTTTCGAAGTCCACAAACAAGGCGTCAACAGGAGCGTTCTGGTCAATGGAAGATTGTAAGACTTGAAGGAAAAGAGCGAGCTAAGTGTCATACGAGCGTCCTTTGCGAAAACAGTGCTGATCTAGGTGAAGATAACTTACCCGATATTACGAGGTTAGCAACGCCCCAAAAAATAACACATTCCATTATTTTTGCTAATACTCAGAGCGTCGAGAACGCCGGAATTGGATTTTCAGGAGAATGGAGCCTTCAACCCCTGCATTCTGTGATCGTTATATATTTTTTTTTTCAGGCTGGGAGAACTAAAGCTGAAGACAACTTGACACACGTCTTAAATGAACAAATACACATGCCCGCCAATGCCTCACAGCAGACTGAGGTAATTAGGTGCAGGCTGACAAGGAGCACTCACCGTACACTCCTCCGTACAGCACAGCCATCCACACGATGTTCGGCGCAAAGGCTGATGCCACCAGGCCGGCGCACGTGAGGGTCACGCCGAACAAGGTGATGTAGTAGAGGGGCACCCTCTGCTGAAGAACGCTTTGCGCCAAACCTGAAAAGACCGCAGGGTGCCGTTAACATCTTCAGAGCTTTAAACCTAGCTGACTTAAAGCTAGTCTCTGGTTTTAGTTTTTTTTTTTTCTGCTATTTCCAAAGCCTCGGTCATTTTTAAAATAGTTCGAATAGCTGAAGTATTGCCTGCATCTTTACTTGTTTTGTCTCTTAGAGGTAGTTTGACTGACATACTGGAATTGTTATGGTTTGGTTTGTGGGGTTTAACGTCCCAAAGCGACTCGGGCTATAAGAGATTTGCATCTATCCACTCGCTGCATTCCTCACTGTACAGGTGTGCAATTGACAGGCTGAGATCATAATGTGTCATTTATATATCTAACAATTTCTCAACAACGTTCTCCAGTGGAAACAAAAAGAAAACGTTATTTGTGGCGGGTATACGCATGCTAAGTTTACAGGCTGCTTTACAAGTTCTGCATTTATTTCTTCAGGGACCCCTTCGCATAAAGTGGTTACATATGAGCAGGCAGCCGTATTTAAGGTTGGTAGTAAGAAGCGTTTGGCACACTTGACATTAGGAGATTTTGTAGGAAATGTGTGCACAAAGCACACAGTTTAAATATGGCCGATTTTCTGACGTTCGAAACTCTATAGTTTGAATCATACAGAGGAACCTGTCTAATCTCTCGTGAATACGTTCGTGAATACCTGTCTAATCTCTCGTGAATACGTTCTCGTTGAGGAAGAAAACCAACCCGGTGAATAAAAAAGCAACTGAATTTAGCGGCGAAAAAGGGAGCCCTATCAAACATGCCTGGTTCACACAAAGTTCGTTAGCGACTGCGTCCCACTGGCACTTTCTTTGTTGTCCCTTCTCCTCCCCTCCACACCCATAGACCGCTCCCTATTATCGCCATACTCGAGGTTCCGGACTTAAGCGAGGTTTTCCATGAACCTGAGGCGGCTGGCGTAGCCCACGGGGTCGAGCGGCGCACTCGTCGAAGATACCATAAGGTCATAAATTAGACCGATCGAGTGTCCGAAACAGAGGGGCGGCAATCTAAGCATTCATCGCGCGAACAACCATTCTTTCTCGAGCTACTTTCACAACCGAACCTTGCAATTCACTACCTTAATTTTTTGTCTGCTTTTCTGCCTTGATTTCGTACGTGTACTGCATAAATCAAATGCTAGTCGCGCTGGAGATCCAATAGTGCACTTTTACACCAATAAAAATGAAACACGTCCCCAAAGCTGTGCACTAAAAATTTCTGGTATTCATAACATCATCTTGTTTCTCCAAATTCATCTCATCAGCATCATCTTCACCAGTACATTTAGGTTTAGTCAACAGTAAAATGCTTCTCCGGTTATTCCATGAGTTATAGTCGCTCTTTCTGATTCTTAGCTTCACCCCATTGCAACGGATAGTGCAAGATAGGATAACCTCTGTAGAAAGACCTCATCGATACTTATTCCATCCAGACAGGCAGATCATGATGCCGCCTCTCACCTATCGAGTTTGAAACCACCACGTATGTGGACTGAGGCCAGGCGGCCATTTCGTGGCTGACGCCAAACTCGTCCATGAAGAATACGTAGAGTACACCCGAGCTGGACGAAGCGAGGAACACGAGGAAGGCGGAGAATGCGGCCACCACGGGAACTCCCCAGCAGCGGTCCTGCACCAAGGCCGGAGGCATCCTCCTCGGCGACGGCTGGGCTCTTCCTCAGAGCTGTGCGGGTGCCTAAGTGGCGGAAGCGTCACAATATTAGCCAGACAGTACACTCCTGCAAGTGTTTCCGAAGGCAACATAGGGACTTTCAGATTATAATGACCAGCTGACGCCCTTTGCGCGGATACCATGCAAGGAGGCTACGCGTGTCTGCGACAGCGCATGCGTGATAGACACTATGATGAACCTAAACATGCGCCCGCAGTGCTAAAACTCTATCTACATTCTTGTACGCAGTTTGTGGGAGAAAGATCGGAACAAACGTGAGATTACCTCAGTGGGCGAAAAAGCTTAATGCAGTTTTCAAAAGGATTTAACAGAGAGCGCTTACAAATGAAAATATATAGTGTTTGTATAAACGCCAGCTGGCAATATTACCTCAACATTCGAGCTCTCGTGGAGGAATGGAAACAGGAGTACAAAGAACAAGTCGTAGCATGTGTGGCGCGTCCCATATACAGACACGTATAGTGACTTTATCTGCACGGGTATGTGGGCTGGACATAGCGAAGACTCTTTTTGATGTGCCGGCAACGGACTTTATCACAGGAAGAAATAAAAGATGAACGTAAAGTCACTCCTGTTTTATCGACGTCAAGGGAAGTACGCGTGGAAAAGTGGAGCGCGCTGACAACAAGAATTTATCTTTTTCTTTTTTTTACTTTGTGAGGCATAAACCTGTATCTGGATTTGTTGACTGGGAGCCCTGAACAGGTAGGCTGCGTGCTCAAGCCAGAATATCCCCACACATGTACACGTAAAATGCTTGTCGCTTTTGTTACCCAGTTGGCATGCAAGCCACGCGTCTCATGGTGTCTGTATTTCATGGTCCTTGTTCAAAACAGGAATGGAGACAGCTGCCTTTTAAGGCGCCCAGCTACAAAGGTATACTCATCTTTGTAGAGAAAGATGAACAGGAACGTCAAAAGGCACCAGGGAGCAACAGTGGTTCTGTTTCACGATTATTAATGGTGGAATCAGTGAGGCAGGTGAACAGGACCTATTGGAGCAGCCAAAGCGTTCCTTTATCAAGCAGGTTCTAAGCCTGCGGCAAAGTTTGACCACTTCCAGCTTCTTTCAACAGACTTTTCACTTTAAGTTTAGTAACAATGCTGTCTTCATTCGCACTGCTTCTCACACTTTATGTAGCGTATTTCGTGACGTAACAAACTGCCGTACGTGTGGGATAGGTATATAGGAACTAAGCTGGGGAAATAAAAGGATCAAAATATAATGTGGCGCCTGTCTGAACCGGTGGAGGGTATATACTGACTTACATAATCTGTCTTAAGGCCTGTAATTAAGGGCTGTTAAGCTCATCAGTCAGTTTCAGTGAGGTATAGTGCTGCCATGAACGGTCAGGAACGCAATAGTTACCTTGTCTATGGTTCGTAATACCTCGCGCATTCCACGCCCTATTATTCTGATAGTTAATTTGCGAAATAACGCCTCTTCCGTCTACCACAGTGGACCCGCGGGACTATCTATCTCTGGACATTCTCTGCACTGTCTTTAGAAATTTTAGCGAAATCAGCGGCTCTAGATTAAGGTTTGTGAGTACCAAAGACTGCGATTTCGAATTTAGCCGTGGTTTCCTGAATGTGATGTAAACAAAATGTAAATGCGTACACGACTGGAAATTTGAATACGTGTTGAACCGAAAAGTCCATCGACGTTAATCTAGAGCTCTGCTCTAGTCAGGATGGAAGCTCTAGCACGCGAAAATCCGTTAAAACTTCATGCGCATACTTTCAAATCAAAACAGCGGTGTCGAGCTTGCCCGCAGTGTCATGCGCAAACGAAGAAAAAGCTGTTTTAACATGTTCGTAGGTGATTCAAGCTAGAAGCATGTGCGCGCGAAAAAGCTCCAGATAAGTAAAAAAATAAAGATCAAGGACGCGTATGCGGTGGCCTGTGCACGACAGAAATAAAAAGCATATACGACCCACAAGTAGTTACACATCCCAAAAGGGAAAAAAATGCTGCGTACTTGCCGGACACGTATTCAGGAAATATGCCGCTACAAAACAACTCCGCTATGCGCGGATGAAGCGCTGCAGCACCGAGGCAGCTGTTCTAGCTTGTGCAGAGGGGTTGAATCTGCCACAGATTTCTACGGCGAAAAACAAAACTATGGAGGCTAGACCTTCGGCTTATTCATTGGGAGCACGGCAGTCATGCGGGGCCGCCAGTGTCATGGCCTCGGTCGTGTTTCAAGGCTAGCGAGAGGTTCAGAAGTTAGGGAGAGTTTCCAGAGGACGAATAAGTACATAGCCAAGAAGTGAGCTGACGAAGAACATCGCGAGCGAACCGTAGGCAATAAAAGATTTTGTTTAGTGAATCCACTGTGCAGTTCACGTTTTAAAAGCGATCATAAAATGAACAAAACACATTGCAAAACAATGCTGAAAGTGAAATAACCGTGCCATGCACCGATAGAACCGGGCATATTTTTACTAGCTGAAGGCGTAATCATAACTCAGATTTTGTCCCTCATATTCCCTAAGGCGCGAAGCTGGGTCAATTTTGCGGTGAGATGTGTGCTGTGTTGGTGTGTCCCCTAGCGCTCATCGTAGCCTAGCATTTATAAATGCTCAGAAATCTACTCTTCTTTGGTAACTCTTTATTACGCGAGTTCTGAAGGCGTCTCTGAATCCCAGATGATCGTAGTGGAAAACGACCGTATCCCTATCGAGAAATTATAAATTGTGGCTGTGACACAATGGCATCCATTACAGTCATCATAATCAGCCTGACTATACCCACTGCAGGGCGAAGGCCTCTCCCATATTTTTCCAATTAACCCGGTTCTGTGCTAGCTGCATCCACTTGACCCCTGCGAACTTCTTAACCTCATCCGCTCACCTAACTTTCTGCTGCCCCTTGCTACGATTTCCTTCTCTTATAATCCAGTTTCTTACCCTAAGCTACCATCGGTTATCCTTTCCTCGCACTACATATCCTGCCCATGCCCATTTCTTCCTCTTGATTTCCCCTAGAATGTCCCACTCTGCTCGCTTCCTATCTCTTAATATTACCTCTACCATTTTTCGTTCCATAGCCCTCTGCGTTGTCCTCAACTTAAGTAGAACTCTCTTGTACTCCTTAAGTGTGTACATCTTACATGTACTCCATAAGTGAGCACATGTAAGATGCAACTGTTGTATACTTTCCTCTGATCCATTACAGTGGACTGCCGCAAACTTCTGGCGCATATAACCCCGCATGGAAATAATCCAGCACTCGTAAAGTCATGTGCCATGGTTCAAACGCGACTGTTCTGCGTGAGCATTTCTTAGCTTTATATCATCTCTCCATCTCATTGGCTTCGGCTACTACCTTTTGAGAACGTAGGGGTCAGTATTATCGTTCTCAATATGAGGAACGTAAACTTGAGTAACGTAAATGAATCGTTTAAGAAACTCTCCAATACGTCCCTGTAGAATACAAACTCTACATGACATAAAAAGGAATATACAGGGTAACTGAATACTCTTTATCACGCTCTTTAAACATCCAGCAGCTTACTGCGTGCACAAATCCGCATTTCTCGGTTGCATAGCCCAGGTCGGCCCCTCCTCTCCATGCATTTTACTTTTGCAATATGCTGAGGTAAGGAATTTGAGATATAATTTTTAATGTATGTTTATAATGTTCTCCATAACGATTCGTCACCTGACACTCAATCCTTCTTCAGTTCTTGATTTCTATAGAGGCGCTGCTTTGATGACAGCTTCCGTGGAAGAGCTTTAAACTGCCAGTGCCGTGTTTTGACGATCTTGCCTCGCATGGAGAATGGGCAACGTCGGGGCGTTCCTCTTCAGCAAAAAAAAAAAAAAAAGAATAATAATAATAATAAAAAGACAAAGTTCCCCGTGGATATTTTTGCATATTCCTTAATAAGGTCACCAACCGCGTTAATAGCACCCGTCTTCCGGCTCCTCTTTCCGACTTAAGTTTCCATTCATGCACTCTGCTACTCGGTAAAGCTCTACTCTCTTAATTTATTTGCATCACACGAAATCTAAAACACGATTCGAAATGACCAGCGTGAAATAAGAGACAAGAAAAGAAACACTGAAAACAGGACTGGCGCTATCTGCGTTTAATTTCTTGTCTCTGTCTGTTTTTGCGCTGGTCATCTCGAATCATGTCCCATAAACTTGCCCAATCGACAATTTTGATCTAAAACATGCATAGGATACAATCATAAGCTGCTTCGCTGTATGTGATATCCAGCAGAGATATGAAACCAGTTTTTAACAAAGCTGCCTAAAAGCCTCTGCATGGCCTAATGATTGCACGTATGACTCAAGATTTAACGATCCCGGGATCGATTCTCATATCATGTTTTTATTTGACAGGTGCCGAGTTGGCAGCCGGGCAATCGGGTAGCACTCTGTACCACCTCCATGCCTAGAATCTATGTGGCCTGCCTACTCCCACATGACAAAGACATGCTCCTGATCTGCGCCATTCACCTGTACCATATGTGCCACACACATGTGCCATTCACCACGCTGTCCGAAACGTTTGTGCTCCGGACGACCAAGGCGGGTGGCGGGAGGTGAAGCAGATTCTTCCGCCCCAAGTTGAACACTGCCAACTGTCATAGGAAAGCCCCTCAGTCATCTTAATTCTGCCACCCTTTAAGCCGATGGCCACGAAGACGCTGCTCAATCCAGGAATAGGAGTCTAAGAACTGAGCTCTAAACAATGTGGCGCTTTGACGTATAAATACCAAAAATAGACACCATGAACAAAGAAATTCACCGTATGCGGCGACCTAGAGCACAAGCTGAGAGCTTTGATGAATGCCATGCACTGCAGGGCATATAATCCCCTCATAAAGGCTGCGCTGCTTAGTTGGACACGGACAAAGGAATTCGACAGACGATGAGGTTAAGCGCAATCTCAGCGTTTGTCTAATTTCTTTGTCCGTGTCCAACTAAGCAGCGCAGCATTTATGAGAAGATTTTCAAACTAGCCCAGACCAAAGCACTTCTTAACATATAATCCCAGCTGCCTCTCCCGCGGAGTTAGGCTGCAGCCGTGTTACATGCGTGCGACACGTGCAGTTTATTTGCGGATGCTCAGACCTCACTTTTGTGAGTCAACTCTAGCGACTGTAGTGCCAAATGCGTCTACGCCGCAGCAACATTGGAGTGACTTTATATTGCTCGGTGTCCACCAAAGACCTTCCTCATCCGTGAATTGTACGCTTGACAATTGCTGCTAACCGGTCTAGCCGAACTGCCTTCTTAAATATTAAATAAAAAACGAAGCATGACATAGAACTGTCCTTCACATCATTTAAACAGCACACAGATACTCGCAAAAAAAAAAAAAAAAACATACAATCTGATCTGAATGAAAACTAGTACCAACCATTGTACTCCCTATCCTTTGCGAAGCATTTCTCTGCCGCATCCTTCTCGTGTCCTTGCAAAGCTTTCTGTTTATTCGTTCCTTTCAAATCACTAAAGTGAAATATCTTAGCGCAAAATGATCACAATGAACCATATAAACGGATATAACCATATTTAAGCGAAAAGTGAAAGATATATGGTGCTGTAAAAATACCGCGCAGGTAGTAACATCATTCTTGTTTCCAATAGCAACACATTACGTCTGAGCAGCCTCTGACGCAGTCGCACTATTGTGATTGGAAATGTCGACAATAAAACGTTTTCATCTACATTTGCAACAGAAACACTTATTTTTATTTTTCTTCCCTTCGTGAGTAAGCGCACTTCTTTTTCTCATCTTTGGCATTCGCGCCAGAGACAGGGGGTCACGAGCTCTTTTTAAACCGCAGTGCCGTATATATGGGCCTCAATACAAGCCTATAATGTTTCCTGACCTGAGCTTGACATAACGGTCAGTTGATTAACCCATTTAATGTCACAAAACAGTGTCACCTTTCCTTGGTTCTTGCACTGGAGCCCGGCATAGATCAGTGGCTGGGAGGTGCTCCATGCACCGGTGTTGGCCCGTCGTCTCTTTGTCACCACCTGTACCCGCTGTGTCAACATATCTCTCCCGGAATTATTGTCACCCGTGGCTAAAACCAAAGGTACAAACTAAATATGATATTACCCACAGCAGTCACAAGCTCTCTCATCAAAAAGGAAAGAAAAACAAAAACCCAAGTTGCAGAGAGCACTCACCACAGCCCCCCTCTGACGAAGGGAAAGAGGCAGAGTGAAGAGCTTTGAATTATTTTTTTTTTCTTCTTGGAGGACGTGAACAGAGCATGGACGTGTATTAACATACATACAGAGCAAACTGTTTACGGCAATGAAAAACAAAAGCGAGAACAAAATGTGACAGTGACCTCGAGCTCGAATCCCAGCATATTTACCCACAGCTGCGCGGTAGTATAGCTGTGCTTTTTTTCTTCGTGGTTTTGGTGCAGCGATGGAGGTACGCATATTTTAAAGCCTACGACAAGGCTTCGCTCTATGGCAGCACGCATAGACGGGAAGCGTCAAGATGCGGTTGAGGATCTGATCTGAAAAAGCACATGCTAGTAAAACATGCGGGCATGTTCATTAAACAAAATTGTTTCGAAATTAGGCGATAAGTCAATACTGAACTTCAAAAAAAAAATCAGAATCGCTGCCAAATTAAACAAAGAGCTGTTGGGCTGAATTTATTGCAGTCCCTCATGTGGGCATGTCTTCATGCTGGCATTAAATCGTTATATTAAATGTAAACATCCATGAGAATAACTGCTCTACTGAGCGTGCAACAACGCTACGCTTGTTTAGGCCCTCTTTTACCATATCATGCAGCAGTTCGATTCCTATATGATTACAAAACTGCCACCTTGATTTAGGGTTTTTTTTAGCGCGAACAAAGACAAGGACAAAAAAGGCGAGACGTACACACACAAGCGGTACGTCTCGCCTTTCTTGTCCTTGTCTTTGTTCGCGCTAAAAACCCTCTACATCAAGATGAACCACCAACTCG
Organism: Amblyomma maculatum; assembly: GCF_055883805.1. Taxonomy (NCBI): domain Eukaryota; kingdom Metazoa; phylum Arthropoda; class Arachnida; order Ixodida; family Ixodidae; genus Amblyomma; species Amblyomma maculatum. The sequence continues at coordinate 188,753,069 of NC_139346.1, forward strand.
CCCAGCAGGAAATTTTAATGAAGTTTTAACAAAACTTCCAGCACGTGTAAATCATCATCGTGTAACACATTTGGCCTGCCATTTCTTAACGGCAGCTTAGAACTCGATAAAACTAAACTGAATTCGCAGATAGAATATCCGATCCAGAACTAACCTTATGCAAAGTTTCCCTTAACGCCACATTTTTCTCCCCGTGACCACGAAATATATTGTTCAAGATTTCGTTAAAATCGAAGATGCTCGTATTTCAAACTGTGTTCTTCTCAAGCTTAATTGTCTCATACGGAATACTTGTATCAGATGGTCCTGCTCCCATGGACTCATTACGAAACAGCTTTAAAGGTACTGCGTCACATTGCAGTTCATAAGTTTGTTTCATATACAATTAAAGAAAGGTATTAACGAAAACTGCCTTCAATACATTTGAGAACATCACCAAAAAATTTGCCGACGATTACGTTACTTCCTAATGTGAAATTTGAGCGCAGCTCATTAGCTGTTTAACGTTTTTCGATAGATTGAGGCAAAGATTTTAAGCAAGACATGTATGCACAATTACAGACAACTATTTTATTTTTTACACATAATTCTTGAAGAAACACTCCACTAACAGTTCTTGACTATCATGAAGGAAGCTTTGTGTTCGGAGAAATGAAGAGAGCAATTAAGTTATCGCGAGGTTGCGGGAGGCAGCGCGTGGGCCCATAGGAACGTTGCGCGGCGAAGAGACTAAAATAAAATATTAGAATTCCTGGAGGCGGTCTCGTACGGCGGAGCGGGAAACGTCGAAATTGTTCATTGCACTGCCTCAACCCAAATTTTCCCACTACCTACCGGCAGTGGCGCGCGCTGCAGAGAATGGCGAAAAAAAAAAAAAAAGCAAGAAAGAAATAAACTGCAAGGACCTCTTATTATTTTACTTTAAATGCTCTTCTGTCGTTTTTCGTCAAAACACTTTGCAAAATTCGAAATTGGCTCTATTATTTTGTAGTAATTACCTGTGAAAATTTCCATTTATTTATCAGTAAAGCTTGGTAAATCCCCCCATGTGGGCATGTGCCGTGTTTACAAAGGCCAAGAAGAAGAAGAAAAAAAGCTTACACGCACGTGACGTGCTCCCCTATCCCGTCTGGAGAAGAAGCGAAGGCTCATCTAACCTTGTTCTTTACTGTCGCAATATTTGGCCGCTATAATCAAAATGTTGAAATGGGTGAGTGAGCTGCAAATTGACAGTGTTAGGTGCATCTTACCTCCGCCCCTTTTTGGCCTGTATGCATGCGTTAATATTTTATCTAATGATCTGGCCTTGCTTCACGCTCTGAAGAAACGCGTCACCTCAATAATTCTGGCGGAGTGCTTTCTTGCGAACCACAAAAAAGAAAACCATCTGCCGCAAAATCAGGACAGTATAGCTGTTCTGAATTCCTATAATAATAGCCTGAAGCTTTCTAGCATAGTTGGAAAACGTTGCGCGCTGACTCAGTAACAAGCTGGCGTAGGATGATAATGTTTGGCCTGGCTCTCGACATCTTTTTTTTTTTTTATCCCCTCTTTTAGGATAGGATAGGATAGGAAATACGTTAGTTTCTCTAGGAGGGTCTTGTGCTAGTAGCAGAAGAGTTCCATCTTCCGCCTTCTCACAGGGTCGGTGCCCCTATTCCAGGGCTCCGCTGAGCTTCGCTGCTCGCTGGGAGTGCTGGATTAGACCTAGTTGGCAATCCAAATCGCCGCTGGAGAGCCGGCTCTCCCACTGTTCCGCACTCGGGTCTTTACGAAAGCTGTCGTTATTTCTGCATTGCCACGTGATGTGGTATAACGAAGGTGTGCTACCACACCATGGGCAGGTGTCCCGATATTGTGACGGGTAAATTTTGTTTAGGATATGCAGGTTAGGGAATGTTCCTGTCTGCAGTCTTCGCCAGTACACTGCCTCTTGTTGTTTTAGATCCCGATGAGGCGGCGGATAGGGGATCCGTACCCCCTTATAGTAATTCAGAATATCTGAGTACGTAGAGCCGACTCGCTCGGGTAGATCGTCCGATTGGGAGGAAGCTCGGCTCGTGTACCCTCGAGCTACCTGATCGGCGCGTTCGTTCCCCGCTATGTCGGTGTGTCCTGGCACCCAGTAGATGCTGTGTTTGACATTTGATGGGGTCGTGCTCTGGAGGAGCCTGAGCGCGGCGCGACCTATGCGGCCGTTCATGTAGTTACGGCACGCTTCTCTAGAATCTGTAAGAATGGTAAGGGACGTGTTGCTTCGATACCCGGCTACCACCGCAAGAGCAACGGCCAGCTCCTCCCCTTCGGTTACCGTGCATTCCCTGTCTGAGGCGCTAGCTAGTTCCTTTAGGTTGGAATCAATAGCTACCGCCACTGCGCTATTATGGGAGCTTCCTGTATACGGAGCCGCGTCCATGTATACCGTTGTGGATCCCCTCTTTTGTTCCCGTATGCTGCTGGCCAATGCGCTTTCCCGAGCGCTTCGGAGAAGCCAGAACAACAACATGGACCTCTACGAAACCAACCACCCAAACGGCACGAAAATGCCCCCGCCGCTTCCACATTGCTACGTACAATCGCTACGACTCTGGGCAGTAAACGTAACTAATCTATATAACCTTGTGCCTGGTGCAAATGGGACAGAATTGCAGCTGCACATTTAAGCTCCAAATTGCTATTTCTACTGCAGCTGCTGCTGCACACGCGTCATGTGAGGCGACACGCAACACATTTATTTTCGACATCTAGTGTGTGCGTGTTGCTATTCGAATATCAGTACAGGCTTACCAGCTAAAGGGACAGTTTGAGAGTTGTGACAGATCAATAAAAGACCAGCGCGGGAGAAACAAGAAAGTCAAAGTTGTGCTGTGTATCTCAGTTCCATCCTTTTTCATATAGGGTTACAAACTCGCCTGACAACCTATAGGCCTCCCTTACCAGTTAACGCTGTTGTAGGCACCCTTTCCTTTGTTTTCTGTATCCGCCTTGCGATTTTTTTTTTGATGCCTCGTGAATAGTTGTTGATATTTAATTGGGTTAAAGCTATTTGTGCTGTATGCGGTGTGATTTGGTCGTTTTTTATTTTTATTTTTTCGTTGCCCAAAATTTTGCGAAACTGTTTTTCCTCCCATACTCGCATCGCTTAGCCAACGCTCCTTGCAAATCGCGCTCGTATAGACTTCGATTTGAAAGGCTGTGTCAAGTGTTCCCCAGCCTTAACTTGACGGACTAAATGCCGGCCCATAACACTCCAGGTTTTCTCGCCACTATCTATGCAGGGCGAGACGAATCCTCGAGAGAGGCCGCCTGCGGGTCCATCACAGCCAACCTCCGCCGGAAGCGACCCGGTCATGAGCGGTACGGTCGTGAGCGACCCGGTCGTCAGTACCCGTGTCGGCAGCGGCCCGGTTGGCAGAGGCCCGGTTGGCAAAGGCCCGGTTGGCAGAGGCCCGGTCGGCAGCGGTCCGGTCGGCAGCAGATCCGCCGAGAGTCCGGCGCCTAAGACGTTAGCGTACACAGCTAAGGTCGGAACCTCCGCTCTGCGCTCCTCCATGAGAGCCATGGCGCGCATCATGATGCATGGTCACCAAGAGCGCCTAACGCGCGGCCGCATCGCTTTCGTCCTGATGGTGCCCATACTTCTGCTGCCGCTTCCCCTCTGCTACCGGAACAAGGTATGATCAATTGAGCACTACTTATAGCTCAGACCACTTTAATGAGAGCTCAAGGCTCTCACAATGTACCTACTACATCCCGCCGAGGCAGATATCGAGCCATTCATGGTAGCCCTCAGTTCATGATATTCAAGGTGTGGGCGCCAGCTTGCTTGTGTGATATAGGGATGTCCAGACAGGAAGGAAAGGTTGTATCAAGAATTTTATAAATTTTTGGTCCCTAATGCTGTAAAGTGATTGATTGAATGTCCTTTATTGAATGGGAAGGCTCATGGCCATGGATGGGGATAAAGGGGAGTAGACATAATCTTCATTGTTTAGGTCGTCACTCGAATCACATTGCTCTAACCAGGCCACTAAGCGAGCCATACTTGGCAAATATCATCTGTGTGTTAGCATCAGTTTCTAGAAGGGAACGGTAGTTCAGGCGGTAGGGTTCGATCTCGGGGCGTCCAGTAGAAAAAGCAGGGCAATCCCAAAGTAAATGAGATATGCCGCCGCAGGTTAGAGTCGTACAGTGGGGGCACGTAATCATTTTCTCCGTATACTGACGCCAGCGGGCCATAATACGAGGCGTGTAAAATGCGGCGGCACACGCCGCGGCTGCCTTGGCAGGTGGGATGTCCACATTTACTTCCCCACCCCCCTTGCTTCATCCTTATTCGACCTTGGGCGGGCAACTCACCCCTTCTCTTGCCCTTATGCACTATACTCGGACCAGTCTTCGTAGCCTCAGTCAGCATCGCATGCAGGTGGCCACACCTTTTACGAGAAGAACTTACGCATGCTGTAAAGTAATATTATATTGACGTAGTTTTCAGTAGTCAGCTTGAAAGCTGTTAAATTGGTTCAGAGGAAGGGAAAGGAGCAGTATCTGTCACACTTCTTTCTGTGGACACCTAAACCGCGCCGTAAGAGAAGGAAGGCGGGAGTGAAAGTGGAAAGAGAGAAAGAGGGGCCGTAGTGGAGGGCTACGGAGTAATTTCGACCACCTGGTGATCTTTAACGTGCGCTGACATCGCACAGCACACGGACGCCTCCATCGAAACGTAGCCGCCGCGGTCGGGATCGAACCCGGGTACTTCGGCACAGTAGTCGGGCGTCTTGCCCCTGCACCACCCCGGCGGGGCTGCAGGTTGTTCGCCGATTTGATTTTGCGCGCTTAAAATTTCTCCTAGAGCACTCCGCCGGTATGACATCTATTCCGTAAAATATACACATGTATAAAGGTTGCACTTTTTCTATATTCTACTGGGGTGCTGCTGTTACACGGAAGCGGCATTTTCCTGCTTATATCCTCCATTCTTCTGATGTGATATGCATCCCTCTTTTGAGCAACCGCCCATGTGTTACGATAAACCTGTGAGGTGTCTGGTGTACCTGGATAAAGATAATGCATTGCAAGTTGGGAGGATGTGAAGAGCAGCACGAAAGCATTGCTTCGTAATGTCGAAGCCTTGCTGCGATAAATGTGTTTTATAGTTGGAATAGGAAAGGAACGATCTACCGTCGGCATGGTTGCACCTTGTGTTCTCTAGAATCCTGTCTTTTTTTTTTTTTTTTCACATACTCAGCTGCCAATTTAAGTGGAGCTGTCCTCTACAAACGTGGGGTCTGCACACGGGTATATGCCAGGCGCGAGTGTTTCGATTACCAGTGTCACAGTCACGTCGTCTTAACTTTGCTCGTTTTCCAATAAGAACAGTTTGAGCTTCGCCTTGCGGTCGTCTCAATCGGCCACGCGATGAACTTGAGTGCGCTGTAATGAGATATGTTGAAACAGGCGCCAAAAGATGCTATCTGTACCCCAGCCTTTCTGGCTAAACGCATTGGTGTGATTCATCGGTCTCGACAAAATCGCCCTCTACAAAATCAACTAATCAGATATTTTTAATAACAACATTTACAAAACGCGTTTTCCAGCGGTACTTTTTCGATGACGTGAATTCATTCACTTTCTGTACTCTGTGTGCAGCCCAGCTGGTGCGGCTACTGCATGCTGATTATGGCTACTTACTGGGCGACTGAAGCCTTGCCGTTGCCGGTCACTGCCCTGCTGCCCATGGTGCTGTTCCCTCTCACGGGAACGCTCGACGCCGATGCCACCTCCATCAATTACTTCAACGTACGCTCTTCCTCGCGCTCACTTTTGGTTGGGGTTTAGAGAAGGTGGTGATCTTGTCGCGTCCTTGGGCACTGCCTTCATTGGGAACCTTTCTAAGCCCCCTCCCTTCTCCTGCACTTGTCAGCGGACCGAAAGAAGCCCTTTAGCGCTCTGTAGCAGCGGACATTTGGTTTTGGTTCCTACGCTAGTGGCTCCAGTGGGGCGAGTTACTAGAGCGATTTAGTATGCGTGTCTCACTATCCACTGCTGTGATCCACTTCCGCGGGGAACCTAGCTGCGCTTTCGCATGCAAAAGTGCGCGCCCTTCGAAGTCATCCGCGCATGCAGAGTTGCATGTCGAGGCTCCATTTTGCGATATTAGGTGCAGAGGTCATAACAGAGTTTTAGAACAGAATGACACTATCGGTAAGATGGAGAGGGAAATATCTAGGCGCCACTGCTCATGCGCAGAGCGCGAATGCATCTTGGTTTTTTGCCTTATAGGGTGTCGCTAACCCAAAACAAGCGAAATAGCGTGGCCCGCGAATTCCGGGTAGGGCCGAGCAAGATGGGGGCGTCCACTCGCCTCACACTGATTCCTGGTTGCCATTCACTCACTGTGTCTCAAGTTCACAGTAAATGAACTAAAAAAATGGTTTGTTTTATTCGCCTCAACATGCTCACGTCATGATAGTCAAGCGAAAACAGTTAGTACTCCTTCAAGGTTTCGATAGCTGCTAAGCTTAGCGAGTAAGCGCCGTATGGTCGCCGTAGGACGTGGCGTCGTAAACGCAACTTTGTTCAGATTTCAGCAAAATGCATTGTTTTTCTTAATTATTTGCTACTGCATTTTGCTTATGCTGCAGTAAATAAAAGTGCAGATAACCTTAAATTTTCCAGATTTAATAATAATAATAATAATTGGTTCACAGGAAGGGAAAGGCGCAGTATCTGTCGCACTTGCTATGTGGACACCTGAACCGCGCCGTAAGGGAAGGGATGAAGGTAGGAGTGAAAGTGGATAGAGAGAAAGGGGAGCCGTAGTGGAGGGCTACGGAGTAATTTCGACCACCTGGGGATCTTTAACGTGCGCTGACATCGCACAGCATGCGGACGCCACTTCGTTTCGCCTCCATCGAAACGCAGCCGCCGAGGTCGGGTTCGAACCAGGGAACTCCGGACAGTAGTCGGGCGTCTTACCACTGTACCACCCCGGCGGGGCTTTCCAGATTTACAATTTTCTATTTCAGGTTTGAGTCGAAATGTCCCTGCCAACGACTAATGTCATCCAGACGCGCACAGTTTCACTATTCTAAATCTCTCAATTTTTTGTGGCTATGCAGGCAGAGCTACAGAGCCAAAATGTATCAGCTCACTGCGCAGCAGAATATAGTCCCTTGATAAATTACGCGGGTCGTGCTCTAAAATAATATATTACAGAAATGCCTATGTTATTATTACATCAAGATTGTACTACAATATAGTCCAGTACAGCATTAGTGTAGTTTATTTTAAAATTAGTACATGACGCCGTGCAACGGGATAGCTGCGCCATCTGCTAGGAAGCTCCCGCAACGTACATCGTCTGCTGCTGCTGCGTCTACCCGTCGGTTTCTATGCGCTTTCACAATACGCTTGATCCGGCAGCGTACGTAGCGCGTGATATTCATTAACCGCGATTATCCGTTCACTTAAACCTTAATTAATGTAAAGAAAGGCATTTCTGCTTCGTTGGAGGCTCGGAAGCCATTATTTCAAGCAAAGGTTGAAGTGAAACCGAAACCGAACCTGGGGCCTGATATGCCACAACTACCAGAATTACATGGTGCAGTAGCATCATGACGAAAGCTCCGCCCCCCGTAGCCTTGGCTTCATAGCCAGAAAAACTTTTCCAACTCGCCGGACCAGCCGCCTTACCCACAACTATCACTGCCCCCTAACTCGGTTCTCCTTTTCTAAATCCCATTTACGGCGCCCACCTCCTCCAACGGAAGAAAAAAAATTATGGGCCCACTTAAAAGGTATGACGTGATAGCGTTGGCTACCACGTGACATATAATCTCCCGCTTTAGCCAAGCCGTATAAATTACGTGCATACTTGGCTTAGGAGTAGCGTGCCCGACTTGGCATCCAAGAGCACTGGAAGGTTGATTCTTATTCCACCTTTCCACATCAAGTGAGCAACCGGCTTTGGCATCTCCTCTCAACTTTATGATATCATATGGTCTCATTACGTTGCACAAACTATCGAAGAATCAGTGCTCGGCCATGTCAACTGCCAGCTACCACCTGTCAGAGCTATGCCCGTCATTTTTCTCTTACGATAACGACACCGAATTTCCTGCGTAACGTGTCTTGCCCTGTTCGCGACGCAAAGACCCAAATCAACTTTTTTTTTTAGAAAAACTAGGTATTTCCGACAATCTTGCGAAGTATTGTCTTGTATCATATATGATAAGCCGCGCAGTTAGGGGTATTTTTTGTGAAAATATAAAATTTTTCATAAGCCACTCTAATTGAACGAAAATTATGTCATAGATCACCGAGTGGTAATTTCTCTAAGAACAAAACATTTTTTAGAGGTGCAGACACACTAGATCTAAAGAAATTATTGCTGTAGCACACGGGCCGAATCTACATCTGTGGTACTTCCTGCAACACTTTCTGCACGTAAGCTTTTAGAACTGGCTGAGTTCTTGAAACAGAGTACCACTGCTGGTCCAAGTCAAACTATATTGCCCGAGTACCGAAGGGCTATGCACAGCGCGTCCACCTCGTTATATCCAAAGGGGTGAAAGTCTGCATAGGTAGCCTTAAAAACCCCGCAGTGGCACCATACTGTGCCAATTTGTTGGTTGCCTTGAGGAGAGCTTTTAGTTTTTATTTATTTTGTTCAGCTGATTTTCTTCCAGCTGTTATCTCTATCATCGTGATCTTGTAATAGGCCGGTAAAAACAGTTCGTTTTCTTGTACCGTCGTGCGTTTCTCATGGGAATTTTTTTTTAATTTTCTTTGCATTAGATTATGTTTTTCTTTTGCCCTGCGCTGGTTGTCGCACGTTTTTCTTTCTCTTACTAACTGGAGATTATCGTCTTTTAAATTTGCAGTCAGTATGCTCTATAATGAGCTCTAGTACTTTTTCATTGTAGCTGTCGAATGAGCGCGGGACCTCATTTTCGGTTCTGCCATGCAATGCGCTTGAGTCCTACTACTACTCTGATTAGAATAAGTAAATAATTAAGAAGCGCAAGTAATCCTAATTACAAAAAGCGCGTAAGCCATTCAAGTGCAGTGAATTATTATTTTTTCCTACACAAATTATGAAACAATCATAAAGTGACAAATATTAGCCCTACCTGCATGCTGTGTCATATCTGATACATGAATGAATTCCCTTCTCAGAATGCAATCTGAAGGATTATCGGGCACATTATGCCGTAGTTGGACTAAATATCAAGAATTACCTAATAATTCTTTAAAAGCTCTGCTTCCATTCAGAATGAAGAAAATCTTTCATCGGCCCATCGAACTTCCGAAAGAAATATAAAGCACTTCCTCCTTTCACATTTGAAAGAAAATCACTAAATAATCATTTCAAATATTCACTTACTGCGCACATGGATTCCAGACAGTACACTCTGTGTTACAAAATAAGCAAGGTTCCTTTCTTGCAGTTCAGAATAATTTCGAACAAAAGAAACGCACTGTATCATATAAGATACACTACGCTGCAAGAGGTTAACGATGTCACTTTGAAAAGGGCTCTTGCGGATATTGCTGTGACGGCGCATTTCACTGTACGTTCAGCCGCTCCCACCATCGTCTCTCTCCGCAACTGAAATGATTCGACAGGAGCAGTCAAGTCTAATCATGAGAATTCGCCTCTGTGGTACTGTGCTAAATGACACACTGTCGGTAAAGGCAGCTAGGCTGTTTTATTTATTCTAAATGACGGGGAAATGCGCATTAAAGTCGTCATCCCACGTCAAGACAGATGCTCCGTGAATTAATTTCTGGCGACGTGCTGTGTTCGATGTGCTTTAAAGTAGTCTCCACGTGTTTGCGTCGATGGCTGGCTTGCGAACATCGGTCACGAAACGACAGCATCAACCACAGAAAATGTGCATTTCGCGCGTTGCTTTCCTGTCTCAGTGCGTGCAAATGCATTTGTAGAAACAATAATAGGCGCGAGTGATGTACAGACTCTCGAATTGCACATGTTGCACCTTTTCAGAACATCGGCGTGGTTATCTTCAGTTCCCTGGTGTTCGCCACTGCCGTGCAAGTAACGCATCTTGACCAGCGAATAGCCCTCAACGCGCTCCGCGTGTTTGGCACCAGCCATGAAATGTGAGTGTAAGCCCCAGAGCGCCTCTTCACTTTCGCCAGCCGCGCGTTGAGCACCGGTGTCGTGTAGCGTGGACCACAAATACCCGCGTCGTGCTGTCCGCGCTTGGGTTTGTTCTCTGGCTCTCTGACGTTCATATGGGGCAAGAGAGCAAACTCATATACTTCGCTTGCAAGCAATAAGCCGCTAATGATTTATAAAGTGTCCTTACTTTCCTCCTCAGCTAGTAAGCCAAGAAGCTTCTGGTTTGGTTTGATTTGCGGGGTTTAACGTACCAAAGGGACTCAAGCTGCGAGAGACGCCATCGTGAAGGGCTCCGCAAATTTCAACCATCTGGGGCTCTATAACTTACGCTGACATCACACAGCACATGGACGCCTCGCTTTTAGCATTCATAGAGAAACAGGCGCCGTGGCAGGGATTCGATCCCGCATCCTTAGGCACAGTTGTAGAGCGCCCTGACCACAGCGTCACCGCAGCGGGGCGCATTGAAGATGCTCCGTATACTGCATATGTAATTCCATCCCAGGTTGATTCTGGGGTGAGATGGTAAATTGAGCACACTCATCCGTATTTCGCAACTGTGAACATTAGCCGAAAGTACACTCACCGCGCCTTAAGGAAAGGGGGAAGGTGGGAGTGAAAGTGGAAAGAGAGAAAGAGGAGCCGTTAGTGAAGGGCTACGAAGTAATTTCGACCACCTGGGGATCTTTAACGTGCGATGTCAGCGCACGTTAAAGATCCCCAGGTGGTCGAAATTACTCCGTAGCATCCCCTACGGCTCCTCTTTCTTTCCACTTTCACTCCCACCTTCCACCTTTCCTTAAGGCGCGGTTGAGGTGTCCACATGAAACAAGTGAGACAGTTACCATGCCTTTCCCTTCCTATAAATCAATCAGTTTTACACTAGTGTAGTACGCAGTGTTTCGCAGGGTACAATTATGATGAGTGCGTGCTACACAATGCGTGGCTCCTAACTCTGTGTCCTCTGCGAGCGCAGGTTGATGCTTGGCTTCATGATAATCACCATGTTCCTGTCGATGTGGATCCCGAACACTGCAGCCACGTCCATCATGTGTCCCATCGTCATGACCGTCGTCGACTACATGCGAGAAACTGCCACCTCAGCACGAAAAAGTAAACGCATTCACGCCAAAATCGACGCCCAGAATGTATCTTATCGCCACCTAGCGACGCCAAAACTGTTTTAAAACAATGTTCCGGTTGGTTGGTTGGTTGGTTGGTTGGTTCATAGGAAGGGAAAGGCGCAGTATCTGTCACACTTGCTCTGTGGACACCTGAACCGCGCCGTAAGGGAAGGGATGAAGGTGGGAGTGAAAGTGGATAGAGAGAAAGGGGGCCGTGGTGGAGGGCTACGGAGTAATTTCGACCACCTGGGGATCTTTAACGTGCGCTGACATCGCACAGCACACGGACGCCACTTCGTTTCGCCTCCATCGAAACGCAGCCGCCGAGGCCGGGATTCGATCCCGGGAACTCCGGCACAGTAGTCGGGCGTCTTACCACTGCACCACCCCGGCGGGGCAGCAATGTTCCGGCCAGAAACAGTAATCCGTTGCGTAAGTGACGTCGTCGACACGCTTATTGATGAGAGTGTGCAGAAACAGTAATCCGTTGCGTAAGTGACGTCGTCGACACACTTATTGATGAGAGTGTGCAGAAACAGTAATCCGTTGCTTAAGTGACGTCGTCGACACACTTATTGATGAGAGTGTGCAGAAACAGTAATCCGTTGCGTAAGTGACGTCGTCGACACACTTATTGATGAGAGTGTGCAGAAACAGTAATCCGTTGCGTAAGTGACGTCGTCGACACACTTATTGATGAGAGTGTGCAGAAACAGTAATCCGTTGCGTAAGTGACGTCGTCGACACACTTATTGATGAGAGTGTGCAGAAACAGTAATCCGTTGCGTAAGTGACGTCGTCGACACACTTATTGATGAGAGTGTGCAGAAACAGTAATCCGTTGCGTAAGTGACGTCGTCGACACACTTATTGATGAGAGTGTGCAGAAACAGTAATCCGTTGCGTAAGTGACGTCGTCGACACACTTATTGATGAGAGTGTGCAGAAACAGTAATCCGTTGCGTAAGTGACGTCGTCGACACACTTATTGATGAGAGTGTGCAGAAACAGTAATCCGTTGCGTAAGTGACGTCGTCGACACACTTATTGATGAGAGTGTGCAGAAACAGTAATCCGTTGCGTAAGTGACGTCGTCGACACACTTATTGATGAGAGTGTGCAGAAACAGTAATCCGTTGCGTAAGTGACGTCGTCGACACACTTATTGATGAGAGTGTGCAGAAACAGTAATCCGTTGCGTAAGTGACGTCGTCGACACACTTATTGATGAGAGTGTGCAGAAACAGTAATCCGTTGCGTAAGTGACGTCGTCGACACACTTATTGATGAGAGTGTGCAGAAACAGTAATCCGTTGCGTAAGTGACGTCGTCGACACACTTATTGATGAGAGTGTGCAGAAACAGTAATCCGTTGCGTAAGTGACGTCGTCGACACACTTATTGATGAGAGTGTGCAGAAACAGTAATCCGTTGCGTAAGTGACGTCGTCGACACGCTTATTGATGAGAGTGTGCAGAAACAGTAATCCGTTGCGTAAGTGACGTCGTCGACACACTTATTGATGAGAGTGTGCAGAAACAGTAATCCGTTGCGTAAGTGACGTCGTCGACACACTTATTGATGAGAGTGTGCAGAAACAGTAATCCGTTGCGTAAGTGACGTCGTCGACACACTTATTGATGAGAGTGTGCAGAAACAGTAATCCGTTGCGTAAGTGACGTCGTCGACACACTTATTGATGAGAGTGTGCAGAAACAGTAATCCGTTGCGTAAGTGACGTCGTCGACACACTTATTGATGAGAGTGCGCAGAAACAGTAATCCGTTGCGTAAGTGACGTCGTCGACACACTTATTGATGAGAGTGTGCAGAAACAGTAATCCGTTGCGTAAGTGACGTCGTCGACACACTTATTGATGAGAGTGTGCAGAAACAGTAATCCGTTGCGTAAGTGACGTCGTCGACACACTTATTGATGAGAGTGTGCAGAAACAGTAATCCGTTGCGTAAGTGACGTCGTCGACACACTTATTGATGAGAGTGTGCAGAAACAGTAATCCGTTGCGTAAGTGACGTCGTCGACACGCTTATTGATGAGAGTGTGCAGAAAAAGTAATCCGTTGCGTAAGTGACGCCGTCGACACGCTTATTGATGAGAGTGTGCAGAAAGTGACTCTCTCAGCGAATTACTGTTTCTGCACACTCTCATCAACAAGTGTGTCGACGACGTCACTTACGCAACGGATCACAACACGCTCATGGAGCCCAATGTATACCTGTATGTGTAAACACTTTTTGACAGCGAGTTACTGTTTCTGCACACTCTCATCAATAAGCGTGTCGGCGACGTCACTTACGCAACGAATCACAACATTCTTATGCAGTCCAATGTATACCTGTATGTGTAAACAAATTTTGACAATCTACTTGTAAAGAACTCGAGAACGCAGATGACTTGCCCCTCAGCGCTGAGGACATGAGGCCCGCCACGTTGTCTTCGCAGACGATCAGTGAAGTTACGAGATTATTATGTGTGAACTAGGAACACAATTGAAAGAAGAGCAGAACTCATGTTAATTCGCTTAGCTTTCCTCTGGACGTGCAGAAGCAAACAGGTATTCAGTGCTTCTCGGCCACCGCCGTAGACGTTGGAGCAGAGCTGTTGATACATGAGTCCGCAAATTTAACTCACCGAGCCATCGCTTCATTTAGATCACGTGTCCACTCTGCCAGGTTACTTAGCAAGGGGTCGCTCTGTCCCCCTTGGAACGGTTGTTCAAAATAAAAGCCTCTCTAGCTGATCACGTGCCGTAGCTTTCCATCGCGGGCAAGTTAAAATGAAATAAGGCAGAGGTTGGGCTAAAGCGCACTTACTGCACGTGTCTTGTACACTATAACGCACGTGCAACACAAAAAATTAACTCGCTACAAAAACATGTTAAAATATTCCTTGTACAACTTACTTGCACAAGGAATGCAATTGGTAGAATGTTAAACAAGTTGAAAAGTGCCAAAAGGAATTATCACATTAGTCGTACTTTGTCGGCTGCCAACGAATGTCATGAAACAACGCCCAAGTGATAATAACACCACAGTGACTCTAGATAAATCAATGAAACTGGAAGTCGTTTGGAAGATTGAATTTTATGTAAAAGAATTTGGTCATCATCTGAAGGCGCCACCAGAGCTTGGGGAGATCCCCAGTTCAGACAGACTCTGAGCATTCAGCATAGCACCACAGGGCTCGAGTATGCTTCAGCTGCTTGGAATTCTCACCCAAAAGTACTGCATGGCAATCTTGAAAAAACAAAACTTGCGGCACTTTTTATCTGTGGCAGATATAGGAGGACCCATTCGATCGCCGAAACGTTGCAGTTCTACAACTTTCAGCCGCTAGAAGTAAGAACAAAAAAGCAAAGGTTAATAATGTTACATCAATACTGCATAGACTTTTACTTTTACTTTTACTTTACTTTTACATTTACTTTTACCCACCTGATAAGGGTAGCACCGGGTTGAATCATAATGAATCATCCCATACTTCGCTCGAATTGACATATTTAGCTTTTTTGTTTTCCTTGACGTAATAGATATCCGCAGTAAATTGCCTACTTATGTTGCACGAAGTGCCAATAAGACAGCATTCCAGACAAGTCTCGACCAACAGTTTAAATGAAGGCCAACTTACTGTTGCCTATGTGTCGCGTCAGATTACTTCATTCTTTTCTTTTTTGCTCTTTATACTATATTTTTCCTGCACAGCAGCTCTTTTGAAATTCTGTTGTATAAGTCTAAATGTTCGTTACTGTATTATGCATATTTAAAATCCTAGTATCCGTTGTTGTTTTTGTCTGATTCCTTCCCTGCCATTACTCTGAATAAGAGTTAACGGTAGAAATAAGTAAATAAGCTTAAGAGGTATTTCCACATATCTGTCTTCGCTGTGCCACTTGGTATTGCCAGGCACAGATATTGTTGCCGTCTCTCCGGCTGGAGAGAAGGGGGGACTTCAAGAGTCTTTCTCCAATTTTTCTTTCGCAGCCCGGACGCGTACCACGGGTGGTGGCATGCGTGTGGAAACCGGGTAAGCAAACATTACATGAGTATATTCTATTTCTTTTCGAATGATAGCATGTCTGGGATGCATTTAATCATCACTAATGAGGATAGCTCCCCATAATGCCGTGTTGATTTATTCGTGCTCCCGATGTTAGGTTAGCCGCTGAAGTAGGCGTTCTGATTTTGGTGGGTATTTGGGCGACCAATGCGACGAGCTGGACACTCGCGATATGAAACGCTACATTTACGCTCTAAATATGTTGGCGCCTACGTATTCTTTACCGTTAATATTCGCCACGAAAACCACTATCTCCGCACGAACTGTGCGGCTTAACGGTCCTGTAAGCGTGTTTCACCCTAAGGTATGTATATATGCGGCGAAGACCACTTCTCCACAAACTTCTCAACTTAAACATCGTGCAAATGTGTCTCAGCCCCGCTGCTAGGGCGTAGTGGTTAAGATGCCCGACTACTGTGCCGGAGTACCTGAGTCTGAACCCGACCGCCGGCGGCTGCGATTCAATGAAGGCAAAACGAAAAGGCTTCTGTGTACTGTGCGATATCAGTTGTTGCGACTGCAGGAAAAAGGAAAGCAAAATGACCGCGCCTGCTAAGCCACCAACGCTGCCTCGTGTGGACCGAGGAAAGATGAATGAAAGAAAAAGATAAACGGAAAGAGAGGGAGGAAGGGAAGAAGGGAGAGAGAAAGACGGAACATTGCAACAGCTGTCGTTCGCCACCGAAGTGGCGGCGGGTGCAATGACGCCGTTGGCAAACGAGCCCCTACCGCCAACTGCGCAGGTCTCTGATTACCAGCACCGTAGGGCCTACAGCAGCCACCCAACTGCCAATGAAAGATTCCCACGTAGTCGAAATTACTCCGCAGCCCTCCACGACGGCACCTATTTCTCTATTTCCGCTCTCACTTCCATCCTCCTACTCTCCCTTATAGCGTGGTTCAGGTGTCTACGGAAAAACTGCGACAGATACTGCGCCTTGCCTTTCCTGTAGGTTAATTATGATAATCTTTCACCCTAAGCTTTTCACATATGCTGCAAAGACCACTTTTCGGCAATATGTTCGACTGAATCGTTTTGCAAGTGTGTTTCACCCTAAGCTTCCAACATATGCAGCGAAGACCCCTTCTCGACCAGATTATCTGTTCCTTAAATGGGACCAGAATAATTTCGAGACAGGATCGCCCATCTGTATGAAACCGAAAGGTCACTGTCGCAGCATCATTCGATTCGAAAATTTTCGGTGTACTTGGTCGCGTAGTGTACTGAGCTGATTACGGCGTACAGGTGGAGGCTCATAAGTCAGTTCGAATCCCTCTCGCTAACTAGACTACTGGGTGTATGCCACTTCGGCAGCGGAATGGTATAACACCACCTACAACTCTACATAAAGAGCGGAGGCATCAGAATTGCGATAAGAAAGAATAAATGGTGCGCCAGAAACGACTCGAACCCTAGACGTTATCTTGGGTCAAACCCCAGATCTTGATTTAGGACTAGAACCCTTGACCATAAATTTGGACTTAAACCATCTACTTTCTTTATCTTTAAACCCACAGACACTAGTACGTCACAGTTACTTCACACAACGTCCGGTACCACTTCATGCGTACAACTTCCGTGACACTTTCTAAGGACCCGAATTTTCTCATGAGCCACATAAGACTTGCACCTTAATAACACTGTCATTGCAAGTTTTGTAGGCTAAAAATATGCGGTGCACAGGCATTTTGTTTGCAACTATGGACTAAGAACACATTATCCTACCTTATCCTACTGTGTTTTTGGAACAGTCGCATTCGGGCGACAAAAAAGGTGTGCTCGTGCATGCCGCGCATACAAGAAATACCTAAATGTCATGGGGTAAGAGTGCAGACTAGTTTGTGTTCCAAGGTAAATATCAGCACAACACAGGAAAAAACGCAATGGAGACAACTTGACGCGGAAGCGCTGGTCAGGGCTTATGTAAACTCTCTCCGTTGTCTTTTGCAGTGTTACGCTAATATTTATCATAGAGTTCATGAAGCATCGTGCGGATACCTAGAGGGCAACACTAGAGCCTAAATTGTTTATCTTCCCCCAATATGCAAATAGCTGTTAACAATGTATTAATATTTGACCGAAAATATGAATTACTCTGCAGAAATACTTCTTTCACTTAAGGCGTTACTCTGTTAGCTTCAAAACGCGTATGATATCAAACGCTTAATAAAGTCGTGTGGAACTTTAGTCTGCAGCGACTGCCGCATAGAATTGCGCTGTGAAATGTAGACCGCTTTTAGAGGTTCCTCTCTTACCTAACGAAACGCTAACTAAGATAACATTATAGCCTCGAGAGTTTTGGTGGTTTTACCATGCCGGATATAGAATATGATCAAATAGGTCATCTCGTTTACTGTTTGCATTATTCAGCAGAGTGACACAGTACGTTGCGCACCATGGCCTATTGATAACTGCTGTTTCTTTAACTTATATCCTATTATGGTAAGGAATTCGGTAAGCAACAGAAACACGTGCGATTAAAAATTCTATTGTCACGCTTAAAAACACAGCTCCTTTTCTTCCTGTAAAATTCAAAACTTTGATCCAGAATTTCAGGTCTCACTCTAGGGATAATAGGACTTATAAAAACATGATACCAAGTCCAGTGGTTGATACCGTACTTAAAAGAAGGCTATTACAAAAAGGGCGGAAAACGACACGTCATTGTCTATGCAGACTTCTGGAAAACTCTTCGGTTATGCGGAATAATCGCGTTTTGTGTGCAGGTATCAACAACCGCTCTCGCCTACACAGACAGAGCCTGATTATTTTGATACATGATCATCAACGTGCCAAGCGTCTTCGCTCGCAAGGTCTGATTAACGGGCTCATCCTTCGCAAGTAGCCGACTAATAGTCGCCAGAACTTAAAAAGTACCAGTGGAACCTAAGGACGCCGGCAAATAAGCGAGGTGTTTGACGCGGTCTTGACGCAAGCTTGTTCCAATGGCAGTTAGCGTTATTGCGAAATATCCACGTTGACTGTCACTGATTGTAATAACTACAGCTACGGGAGAAGCGACAGCGTAATAGCAATTTCATATTTGATGCGAGGAAATGCCCAAGCAACTGTGTGAACCTGGCACTTGGTTTCAAAGACTCTACGTAACTGGTGTCTAGTGTAACCGCTGGATGGCAGAAAATGAATTTTAAAAAGGCGACGCTTGTGGAGAAGACGCCGCAGCTGCGCTAGAGTATGAGAAAACTGCCGCGCAGACAATGACGCTTTTCTCTCACTACATTGAGACCCTTCAGGCGCCTGCTCATGCTGCCGACAGCCATCTTTCTACAAAGACAATAGTTTTGCCTGAGAATTTAGCCGAATTACCTTTGGACTTAACCATTGATTCTGTCACTGAACTTGCCAGCCTCGTTACCTGGAACCTCGGCTAGAAAAAAAAAATAGGAACAAGCGGTGGGAAGGCTAGATCATATCTTTAAAAAATAATAAATAATTTATTTCCTTTTTTAACAAATCAACATTCACCTTACACCTCTTTGTGCCTGCAAGAAGCCTGTTTTATGAAATCGCCTCCGCCCACAGCATTTGTATAGTAACTCATCTGGTTGTTTTGGACCTTTCATTTTGTACTAGCTACGGCAGAGAGCATTTATAGATTTTTAGGGCTGTACCAGGTGGCGTTTAGCATGCAACGCCTAAGCAGAGTTGATCTGTAGAAGTGAATGTCTTTTTAAGTACAGTCTTATTCATATGCCAATGACCAGCGTTTCCTGCCTTAAATCTTGCACAAGAATACTTAAAAAAAGCCCAGTGCGTCTCACCATCACGAATGCAATTCTCCAATGTAAGTTTATTTCATAAAATAAAACAAAAAAACTCCAAATAAACCATTGTTTAAAGAATTTATGAAAATTAGACGAAATATCGGCATCTAGCTGCTTTCCTTTGCTCATACGCGTACTTGTGTGCAACATTAATATCGCTCCGTTCGTGTTCCGAAAATTGTGTCTGTCGGACAGTGCTGCCCCATTTATAACATCTCAAACTATTATCAACGTTACCTTCATGTGACTATGCGTGTATGCATGTTCTGACTCCTTGCCTAATTTTCCTTGGCTTTGTGTTACTGTTACATTGGCGTTACGTTCACAATGTACAATCCGATGTGCTATTACGTGACGTCAGCTGTGGCAATTGATTTTGTCATAACTAGGAGTTATGCAAACTTGTAACTATGTTCTAATTTTCCTCGCTGCCTTCCTTTTTTTTTCTTTTTTTTACACTGTCTACTCTGCTGGCATCCCCGCACTGGTGACAGGACCTAAGAGGGCACTAAGGACGAATTAACGCTTGCCTGTATCAGTACGTAACTGCGTCATAACGACAAAAATGTTCCCCCATTTATAGCAGAGCATTTGTGCTATTGTGTAAAGCCAAAAATGAAATACACAGACATCGTTGTTTCATCTTTTTCTACAATTTAACTCTGCATGATGTAGTTAAGGCTGGTTATGAGTCATCAATCTTTTATGCTAGGCTACACCGCCTTTCGATTCAAAGCTGTGACCACGAAGTCGTTGACATCGTGTGTTTGTATTAAG